>NC_052479.1:11219814-11413645 GCF_009730915.1 Dioscorea cayenensis subsp. rotundata
AAAGAGTGGCATCCCCACCTTTCAAGCCAAGAATCCCTTATCCCTCTAGATTAAAAAATGACCAAGGGGATGAACAGTATAAGAAGTTCCTGAGTTTATTCAAGCAACTCCACATCAACATTCCTTTTGTAGAGGCATTAGCTAAAATGCCTAAGTATGTGAAGTTCCTTAAAGACTTGTTGACCAACAAGAGGAAGTTGGAGGAGAGTGCTTCAGTGGTGCTAGATGCTTCATACTCGGCGGTGCTGCAAAAGAACATGCCGAACAAGAAGAAAGACCCGGGAAGCTTCATCATTCCGTGTAACATCGGCAGCTTAGGTGAAGAAATGGCACTGGTGGATTCAGGGGCAAGTATCAATGTCATGCCATACAATTTTTTTCAAAAGCTAGGCTTGGGAGAGCCTAGGCCTACTCGGATGACTTTACAATTGGTGGACCGAATGGTACGACATCCGAGAGATATCATTGAAGACATGCTTGTCAAGGTGGACAAGTACATTTTTCCTGTTGACTTTGTAGTGCTAGATGTCGATGAGGATGCGGATGTACCCTTGATAATTGGGAGACCGTTCTTGCAGACCTCCAAAGCATTGATTCACATGGACGGCGGAGAGCTCACATTGAGAGTTAGAGATGACAAACTCACTTACCACCTTGCTGAAGCCATGCGGCATTCTCTCGATTTCGATGACACTTTGTATTTCGTAGACACTAGTGATGAGTATGTTGATGAATACATGTAGGAAATGTTCAACCCGGATCCATATGAAGGTTTATTCGACCAAGAGGAGAGCAATGAAGAAGTAATGATGCTTGGGTCGACTGAGGAGGTAACATCTACCCCGGGGATATTGAAGAAGGTGCTTTGGAAAATGAAGAGGGCTAGGAGACGCCACCGGAAATACTCCAAGACTGTTGGAGACACACAAGAACCAAGAAGGTTGGATGAACAATTGTTAGGTGGTCCGAAGCCCGATAGTACATCCTCTACCCTCAAGAGACATTGCTCATTATGCTTTCAAGTTATGGGTAAGAGGGCAACCTTCATTCATGAACCCCCGTGAGCTAAGCAAGGTACGTCAAGCATAGTGACGTTAAACAAGCGCTTCTTGGGAGGCAACCCAAGTGTTTACTATTTTCTTATCTTTTAGTTTAGTTTGTTTGCATGAATAAATTATTAAGTGTTGGTGTCTTAATTTTTAGATGCCGTGCTACAATTTTGTTGTGGGTTTTGTTTAATATTCATCTTGTGTTTTATGAGGAATTGGCGAGGTTTGGTCATTTGGGTTCTATTTCATGTTCTTCATTGGTAAAATTTGCATAATAGGACAGGCTCTGAGTGTGCAAACATGTTCAGAAATATTCTGCAGAGCCTGCAGATTTTTCTAAGTCATCCAGAGAAAACACACGGGCGTGTGGGATTTCCACACGCCCGTGGGCGTATACTGAGAGCCCATCCAGAGAAGGCACAGGGCATGCGACTGCCCCTGTGAACCACCATGCGAATGTTGCACGCCCATGTGTAATTTCCTCACGGGCGTGTGAATTCCTGCAGAGTTGGGCAGATTTTTCACAAGAGCATACAAGGGCGTGGACTGGCACCTGTGGGTAACCTTGTGAACCATGCACGGGCGTGGGTAATTTCCACACGCCGGTGCGAAACCCTGCAGAGGAGTTCTCTCCATTCCGAGAAGACACAGGGGCGTGCGGCTCCTCCTATGAATTGTGTATGTGAATGTCCACGCCCGTGGTAAATTTCCACATGGGCGTGTGTAACACTTAGTACTTTTCTTGGATGTCCAGAGAAGCCACAGCGGTGTGCGGCTACCCTGTGATTCGGGAGCACGGGCATGGATGTTTTTCCACGCTGCTGCGAGAGCGATCGAGTCAAAGGAGACGGGGCAGGCGCACGCTCCTGTAGTGTTTTTGGAGAGAGGACGCACGGGCGTGGATAATTAATGCACGCCCGTGTGGTTGCACAGAATACCAAGGGTCGTGATTTCTCTTTAAAAGAAGAACAGTTTCTCTCCCCCCTTCACAACTTCTATTCATCCGAAAACACTTTCACATCACTCTCCAGTTCCATAGAGCCAATTTGGGAGAATTTTAGCGAGGTTTTATGGCCGATTCTTCACTTTTTCTTCCCATCTCGTCGGTAAACTCCATTTCTCATGATTTTTGCCAATTCAATGCTTCCATCGATTTAATATGGTTATAAATGGTTCGTTTCTTCATTAGAACGTTGATTTATGTCTAGAACAAAGTTAGAAGCATTTTTGAGTTGTATTTTTGGATTTTTGAAGCATGGCCGTGCAGTTCTCATGCCCCGTGGATCCATACGACCGTGCGGAAATTTCACACGACCGTGTGGATTTCTGCAGCATGGTTTATCAACTTGTTTAATCCATTTCATTTAAATCTTGCAGATTATGGCACCTAGGTCAAAGAAGCAAGCTGATGAGAGACCACGTGAGTTATCTCCTGAGCCCGAGGGTATGAGGTTTGCAATTCCAGAGCATCAGTTTCGCTATGAGCGCCTGTCGAGGCTCCGTTTTGGCAGACTCGATTTTTAGACACGACTATATTGCGAGATCTGAAGTAGGGAGAAGAGTTTGCTGATGAGATCGAGGATCTCATTTCAGAAGATGGTTGGCGGCAGTTACTGATGATTAGAGAGCCAGCCATCCGAGAGTTTGCACTGGAGGTACTTTCATCATTCGAGTTCGATAGATCGTATGCGAGTTTCAACAGTATGGACACTATTAAGTTCAGAGTATTTGGACACCACCATAGCTTGAGCATCACGCAGTTTTCAGTACTAGTTGGCTTGTACGAGGAGGCATTCACAGATACAGAGGAGTACGCGCAGTTACTGATTGATTATCCTGGAACCTTGACCCCGCAGTATGTGGTCAAGGTTAGTACGAGCCAGGGGTGTCCAAGGCCACGTGCCTTTCGCGACCTGCATACAGATACTTGCATGCCATTATGAGTAGGTCGGTGAATGGCCGTGGTGATAGCACTGGTGTCCTGAGCCGTCAAGAGCTACTATACTTGTACTCGATGGTACATCGTGTACCGATTCATTTAGGGCACATCCTGGCAGAGTACATCAGATATCAGGGACACTATGCTAGACTGGGAGCAATCTTCTTGGGCCCCTACATTATGAGATTAGTGTTAGGCATGGGTCTCTTAGATTCTATTCGCGGGGCCGAGAAGACGAGTGTACCTGCTCCCCTGAGTCTAGAGATGATGCGGATGATGGGCATGGTCCGGAGGGTTCGGACAGGGATTTTTGCTTTAGTACTACCAGCTCCAGTGATAGCCGAGGATGAGGGTGATGATGCTGGAGCATCTCAGCCCGCTCCTGAACCTCAGCCAGCAACGATGGAGACTGAGGCACCTCCAGTGGTAGAGGAGCCATCCCAGTGCGTATGTTTTCACCATCTCGAGCCATTGATCGCTTTGAGAGGCTTGAGAATGATATAGGAGTGGTCCGAGCTGAGGTTGTCGAGATTAGGGCTACGCAGTCCACTCAATACACAGAGTTCATGGTGTGTTTCGACATGTTATAGCAGATTTTAGAGCGAGACGTCGCCTCATCATTTGTATTGCGGCCGAGGACTCCTCAGGCCCCCTCAGTTCCTCCAGCACCTCCATCCTCTACCCCGGCACCGGTATACCCACTATGTGCTTCACCAGCAGCAGCAGCACAGGAGCCTGAGAGCGACACTGACACTTGATTTTCCTTTCCTTTACTTTCTTGCATTTTATTTTATTTTTCCTATTTTTAGACATTTTCACTCATAAAGGATTTCCCTTCTGAGTTTATTTTCATTTTGCATCATTGAGTTGTAGTCATTGCTTTATCCTTTATATACACTCGATTTATTTTGTCTTTATTGAGCTTCACTGAACGCCCTCATGTATGCGTGCAGATGGTCTTGTCTTCTTGGGAATTGAGACTTAGTCATGGGCACGGCCAAGGTACTGAGGTACTTGGCCATGTGAGCTTCACAACCCGTTAGAACCCTACTCCCAACGAACTAGCTTCATCAAACGTCACACTAGGAGTCAATGGAGTATTGTTTTGATTGCTTCTCCCACATTTGTTTTTGAATGATTTATATTTTGAGTGAGCTTGAATGTGTACATTGGGGACAATGTACAACTTAAGTGTGGGGGGGAGTTTCATAGTGCACACATCTTTTCTATTGTTCTTGATTGATATATGCTCACATAGCCAATGGCGGTTCACCTTAGTTGCAATGATTGTATTCTTGAGTTTAGTTGAATTTCTAACATTGAATGTTTTCATGCTCTAGTTCTTGCTTGAATTTCTAGGAATTGTTTTGCCCGATTTATACTTAGTGCACTACTCACTCTTTGAACTCTATTGGAAACTCATGTTCGATGTTAAAGGGACTAGTTAGGTTTATTCTCTTGTGCTAAATTCTTAAAAAAATGGAAAATGAAAAGAAAGAACAAAATAGTTTTATTATTTGTGCTTGTTGGGTGGAAAGAGCTACCACCTATGTAGTATGAAGCTACTCTCATAAGTCAGATACTAGCTATGCCCTAATGAGAGAAAGAGCTATCTCGTAGGATGAGTGAAAGCTACCACTTCGGTATAAAGAGCTACAACCTCGAAAGTGTGAAAGGCACCTTAGCGGCCGCTTTGGAAAGGGCTACCTTAGGGGATATGTGAAGCTACTACCCTCTTTGAAATTGTTGTCACTTTTGTAGATAAATAAGTCCCTTGCACTTAGAACTTTGAGGAGTATACTTTGGGTTGTTTTTGAGTGAATTCACACACATACACGATTTTGGGTTTTGTTTAATTTTTAATTCAAGTTTTTAGCTAGAGAATTGATTTTTCGTATTTAGTGTTGGAATTTTCCTTACTTGTAGAATGCTCTCTTTCTATACTTTGGTGAACCTAAGGCCAAGCACTTCCAATATCTTCTTCATTGATGCACATAACATTTCTAATTTTTGCTTGAGGACAAGCAAAAGCTTAAGTGTGGGGGAGTTTGATAAGTGCTTGTGTCATATGAATGCGAAGCATTCTTTCCTTATGTTGAGCATTACTTTTCTCGGGTTTTTACATTTATATGTGTGTTTTTATGTTACTTTTATGCAGGTTGGGTTGTGAGGCCGAGTATGAAGGAAATAGGCCAATGTGGATCACAATGCACCGATTTTGCTGGAAATCTTGTTAAGGTTCAAACGCGAAGACATAGGTTGATGTGAGATGCTAGAATGTGTGCGAACCTCCTCATATTCGAGTTGGCACATCCATTTGGAGGGGCACAGAGACAGTCATACTCGAGCATTTTGACTTATGCACAGAGAACAAGAGTTCCACCAATGTGTACACCATTGAAGAAGCAAGTGATCCACGACGTGAACGTGTGCCCGTTTGCGTTAACCCGATGAAAGTATGGAATTGTGAAGCTATTCAGGTCGAATACTATAGTAGAGTAATGTAGCATCATTGTAGTATGTACTGTGGAAGCACTGTTCATAGTCGACCGAGAAACCAGAGAAACAGAGAATCCACACAGGCGTGTGGAAATTATCCACGCCCGTGTGGAAATTCTGCACGGGCGTGTGGGTCATCCACGCCCGTGGAGTCGCCTAATTCTAGCCCCATTTAAAGCCGATTCAGCCCCGATTTTGGTATTCTTTTCTCCATCTTTTCCCCAACTTGCGAGAGGGCTTCGGCTAGGGTTTCGAGGGGTATTGTCTAGGTTTTTGGAGAGGTTCTACGGCTCTGGCATTGTGCGTCATTTGGAAGAAGGTTATTAGGAGAGCTTTCGTCGGCACCGATCCGGCGAGGTGTATCATAGGCCAGACAAAGGATCCCTTGCGATGAGTAGAGGACTCTCCATAAGACCATCGACACAACTATTGAGGGGGTTTATTTATGGATTCATTGCTTTTACATTCTATTTCTTTGATTGTAATTAGCTCCATGGAGAGCTAAACCCCTAGTGGGTACTCGGGTATTGTGAACCCTAGGATGTATTTGTTTCTTTGAACCTCTTTATTACGCTTTCAATAAATTGATATTTATTGTGAGTTCCAACCTTGAATGTTTGATTGTATGAACATTTCCCCTAGAGTGACACTAGGGTTGAGAGTTCTTGTTGCTAACCTTGTGAGTTAGTGACACACCACGAGCGTTAGACAAAGCTAGGTTGGAGAGGGTTGAGAGGGTGAGTCGAGAGGTACAGGAGCATCCCCTTTCCCTCCGGCGTGATAAATTCTACCTCCATTCCTTGAGTTCTTTGCGGCCATAATAGAGTGAATGGTCTAAGGGATGAACTTCCGCTGGGGCTTAGTTGCGTGTGCAACGGAGTGAAGCGTTGAGGTGATCTTAGTATCTAGGGCTCAATTGTGGTTAGGGACCTTCCACCTGGACCAAAGGGTTTGGTCTATTATAAGGAAGAGATTTATCACTTGGAATCCCTAGAGCTCATTGCAACTCTATGCGAGTGCGAAGTGTTGAGATTGTTCGATTTCTCCTCCGAGACATGTATATAGTTAGGCATAGTTGACCTTAGATTTGGGACTATGTAATTAAGGATTTCTACGACTCACTATTGCATTGATTAGGAAGCATAATAGAGGGTTCCTGCACTTAAAACAATTATCCTAAGTGGAGCATTATCCGGGTACCCCATCTTTATTGATTGCCTTACCCCTTCTTTTCTTTTGCTCTCTTTCTTGTTGATTTTATTGTTGAAAATTGAATCATTATCACACTCCTTATCATTGATTTTTCACATAGCTAAGAATCAAATTAAGTGTTTTGACTCCCTACTCCCTGTGGATTCGACCCCGCTCACCTAGGATTATTACGTCGACAAACCCGTGCACTTGCGGGATATATGCAAGGGGACCTTGTCAGCTCCGAAACTGATTAAGTTGATCTCATTTCCTTTCAGATCAGGAGTAGGGTTGAGTGGTGGACAGCTTAGCAAGGTCGTGAGCAAGTCACCGTCTAGTGTTTATCAAGTTAATAAACTTCCTTTGTTGTGGACTTAGTACTTCTTGTCTTTTGTTTAATTGTCGTGTGAGACACTTGTTATTTGTTTTCATTGTATTTCAAGCTTTGTGCCTCTTTGTTGATTTTGAAAGTTAGTGTCTTTGTCAAATGTTGTTTTATCTAGTGTGAGACATGTATTTAGGCCTTGCGTGTCTACTTGGTTATGACCTTATAGGTATGCGGTCATTTGTCAACGCTTCGGGTTCGGGGCGTGATAGCTAAATTCAATAATGATGTTCTTCTTCTCGCCAATTCCTAACAATTGAATTGAAGATAGAGAGGCAAGTACACTACACCGATTGTTTTTTGTTCTTCAACATCTATGTTGTAAATCTTATTAGCATCCCCAACATTTGTTACTGTGAGATTGACAAACTTTTTTTTCAAGGTATATAGATATTGATATTGATATTGATGGATAGTTAAGATCCTTATGAGTAATGCTGCCAACAACAGAACATTGAACTATACTATAGGTGATAATTGAAACTTGTGCGTCATTTTATCTTGGACCACAAAGGTACTAAAAGTAGTGGTCTGGGTTTATATATATCATAAATAAGTCCAAGGTCATCGGCTGCAACAGGATTCACTTGTCTTGAACCCATGTCAAACGCATTTGCATAATTGATATGCTCATTATAGTCATCAAGACTTAGGTCTCCATCAAGATCAATCATGTTGGTAATTGCTATAATTGTTGGTCTGATCACTACTGCCGACTAATTTTTGTGAGTGTTCTTGAGTAGTGCAGCAATCCCCCTAAGATGAGGTGTGGCCATTGATGTTCCATTATCAAAGTTGAAATATGTACCTGGAGGACCATTCGGATTTGGTCCAGGTCTAACTGGCCATGATGCACAAAGGATATTCACCCCAGGTCCAAGGATATTAGGCTTTATTATGCCACCATTGTACGTATATGGACCTCTTGAAAAGAAGTAACCAACTGTGGGAGATGGTCGTGCTCCAAAATTTGTACCATTAAATGTAATTATTGCAGTAGCAGTTGAGCTAGAGTATGTGAAATAATTCACAATTTTGTGTGTTGTAGTGTAGTTGGCATGAGCTATTAGGAGTACATAATCATAATATAAAGTAGTAGCTCCTTGCACAAATGTCTCCTATGCTATTATCCCCACCCCTCGAACATTTTTGACATGGACGTTTATGTCTCTGTGCTTGGCTTCTTCAATCGAGTATAGAACTATCTTTAAGTTTGCATTAGTATTATTGAAGGGGTCTTTCTTGCATCCTATTCTACCATTTTGACATCTAAAGCCTGGAAAAATGATGTTAGCTGTAGCATTGAATGTGCTTGGTTGGTATCCAGATTATCCACAACTTCCAAACCATTTCAAAGTCTAGCGGTAGCACCAACCCTCCAATCATGGGTGATAGCTCCAACAATAAGGATCCATGGGGCAGAAATTTTCCAAAGAAAGTTTTGATTAAGGACCTGTGTCTCCTACAGCCATACAAACAAATATTTTTGCTCTAACAAGTAGAGAGCATTGTAATTATTATGTCATCATTATAGAACGGAGAGGGTTTTAAGTATCCCGAAGAAAGATTGAGAATATCCACTCCATTTTTGCAATGGCTTCACCTACAGCTGCCGCAATATCTACACTATTGCAATTGTTCCCCTTGTTGCCAGCCTTATAGTTAGCACGATGAGCCTTAGGTGATGTGCCTGATACGGTGCCCTTGGCAAGCCCAAGAACATCAGGGTTATCAACAAAATTTCCAACGACAATGACAGCAACATGCGCCCCATGGCCATTGTTCTTATTATCTTTTGGTGAAGATCTTTTAGAGCCATCAAATGCCATACTGCCAATGAGCTTGTTCTTGCATAGTGTTTTGTTTCAGAAGCCACAAGCCCCTTTCCATTTGAGGGCTTTAGGCAACATTTTGCCATCATCCATGAAAAAAGCATGGTTTGAAGTGATACCACTGTGAAGAACACCAATGATGACTGACTCCTGAGACCATAAACGAGTCAGGCCATAAACCACTATGACAATCTAAAGCCAAGAAACTTGGTGTATGGGTTATGGCAAGCTTTAGTGTACAAGATGGTCGGCCTATCAAGAACCCTTCCATGGACTCCGTGCGTCTTAGTCTTAAAGCAAATCCACTAATTACATTACTATTGGAGTGAACCAACCTTGGCTCACCAGTGTCAAGACTAGTGTTTGGCAAGAAAGATCTATGCCAATCTTTTACATCTTCATAACCAAGCAGCTCATCGTGCTTCTGCTTTCTGACTTGAACAACATAGGTGAGAAGCTGGCTATCTTTCTTCTCATATTGGTCATGAAGAACCGAACTTAGCATATTGCCATAACCATGCCTATAAAAGGAACTAAAACATTGGAAAAGAATAGGGCATAAAACAATGTAAACATTAATGCATATTTGCCCATGAGGATTCAATCAGAAAATAAAACTATAAAGATGATTGCTTGTTGAAACTGAATGGAGGAATGGTTCTTATATACGCATACCAATTAGAGATCCAAGAGCAAGTCTAATAATTTCCACTCAATATATTCCATGTTCTCCACAATAAACTTCTGTTAAGGTATCCTATGCCTTTTTGCTTTTCTCTTAATTAGCTTCTTGCTCTTTGTATGACACACAAGATTTGACATCCTATATATATTGCAGTATTGGTATTGATCCTTTCAGCGACGCTTCCAACATGGAGAAAAACAAAAATCATGATTTCTTCATTATGATAAAACCAAATTATATATATAATTTTTATTTATTTATTTATTTTTTGATACAAGTGGGAAAATCAAAGCTTTATACTTATTTTCCTATCTAGTGGACACTTATTTTTTTTTAATGGTTATGTATTTGTTAAAATCAATAAAATTGTGGTTTACTCACCAAAAAAACAAAACAAAATTAAAGTAAATAAAAAAACAAAAAGCAAAAAAAAGAAAAATTAGAGCTTTGTTCATTTGATTTTAATCTCATTGAGCCATGATCATAATGATGGAGGAGTTAGGCATTTAACGCCACGTGGGCGACTTAGAATTCAACTCCTTCAGTTGAAGGGTGAATGAATTATCAAAAAATAAAATAAAATAAGATAAAAGTTTGATTGATCAGCAACTTTTAAAAATAATGATATATTCACAAATTAAATTTATAAAATAGATTTTGCAAAATTGAACATTGAGAAAGGCTTCATAACCCAATGATATTGCCCTCACTGGGAAAAGCATTGGTGTGAGACATTCAAAAGTTCCAAATTCAAAATCCCACTAGATATAGTGGTGTTAACGGATCCCCGGTTTTAGGTGTGGGTTTGTAAATTACACCCGTATCACCGAGTCATGAAAACGCAAGGGCTAAACATTCAATTTCTAGCTCATGCGCACGTCTTTTGTAGTGCTTGTCACATTTGTAAAAAATAAAAATAATAATAATAAATAAAAATCTAAAACTTATTGAACATTTTTTTTATGTTTTTATAATGGTTATATTGGTGATTGAGATGAAAATAATGCTTGTTAAGAAGTTCGGACTCTTATTTAGTAAATTAATATTTGTCAATAAGCTTCAATATATATATATATATATACCAAACTAAGATTGTTAAAGTAGTGCACCAAATTTCTACATTTTTAACTCTTATTTAACTTCATGTTTTGATTATTTTTTTAACTAATAGATGAGAAATGATGTTAATACCGTTGGAGGGGAAGTTAATTAATAAGTTGGATGATAGAGCGGCTCTGACTGGAAATTGCCTTCGCTCCACACACCAAATATCGGCGAGAGCCAAAGGGTAGAGCAAGCTGAAGGAGTCCACCCACGATCCCCTTGCGCCAAATACTGCACCGGTCATCAGATGGTAGGGATTGATGGCCAATCAGATTATCCCGAGATTCAATAGGCCATTGACACCCAACTTATTGGTGACCCATTGGCAACTACAGTAGAGATGAGCTCTCGATCGAACGGTGAACTCGTCCTTGCCAAAGTTGTGACCGACGGTCCATCAATAAGCCTTTCTAAAACCCCAGACACCTCAATTGGCCAGGATCCGTATGACGTTGATGAGTGCAAATTGGATCATTGGAAATCAATCACTAACATGTAGAAAAGGGATTCATCTGCAAAAAAACAAAGACTGATATCCCAAAGGCTGTTGGGATAACATCCTTGGTTGCTTCCAATGGCAAAGAGTTGGGCCCAGTTGTATTAGACGAGCCCAATCCCTTGACTGCGATTGAGCCTGATTCAAACCAGGCCAATCTAGTCCAAACCCCGCCCAACAAACTATTTGAGACTACGCCTGATCCAAACCAAGCCTTCCCCACCACAACTCAGCCTGACGATTCTAGCCTAAGGAAGCTAACTTAGGCTTTCCTGTGAGCAGCACCTACCGATATTAAGCCCATTTATAGCTCATCCACCCAGGGCATTGTGGATAGCTCCTGTCAAGGACATTCTTCAGGGGATCAGTTATCAGATTTTTAATGGGATACCTCCAAGCCACCCCAAGGGGTTTTCCATTCCACATGGTTTCACATGACATTATATGTTGTGAATTTGGTCCATTGTCTCGAAAATCAATACGGTTAGGAAATACATTCTTTCCTCTCAGATCCTAATTGTACTTACCTTGAGGATGTTAATGAGGATTAGGTGGAGGTAGAGCTACAAGGGACCTTCCACATATAAGCCGCCAGATGACGGGTAGCCTAAGGAGTACGTGGTGGGTACTGGCTAGAGAGCCACTAACCCCACCCATTCCTCTTCGTAGATTGAGGGGTCTGATCTTGAGCTAGTTGTTAGGGTTTCTGGCTTGGTCCTAGGGGGTAGTTCACACAGATCCCCACCATTGACTACACCTCGCCCAAACCACCGTAGCAACCAACAAAAGAAGCCCTTCATCACAGTGGAACGAGGATGCAGGTTTCATGGCCCAACCTCCATGATCAGCTAGGAAGAAAAGAGTCTCAAGTGTCTCCGCTAAAGGTACCCCTTCTCACCCCCTTTTAATTTCTTCTTGGACAGATATTCAGGTTGAACAATATTGTTTGGCATGTAGTATTGAATTGGATAATCATGATAATCATAAATCAGCATGTTTTAGGCATATTAGATCTTTTGATTCTCTTTGTACTAGCCAGTCAATGGTATAGTTGGGCTTCTCTATGGAGCCCTGTTTAGACAACCCAGCCTAATGAATATCTTATCTTGGAATGTTAGAGGCCTGGGTCCCTCAAAGAGATATCTAGTTATGGATTTTTTTGATTTGCATAAGATTGACATCAGTTGTATTCAAGAATCAAAACTTGTAGATGTCGCTCGTCCCATCTAGCATTCAATTGGTGGCAGTAAGCTAGATTGTTTTTGTTTTTTCCCCACCCAGGGGTCCACCAAAGGAATGATCATCAAAGAGAACGATTCTATGTTCAAAGGCACCCTAATTCATTTTGGAGCACTCTGTTGTGTTTACTAACCAGCATGACCAACGATGCTGGTTATGCACCACAATATATTAACCAAACTCTAGATCTCAGAAGGTCAATTTCTGGAAGAAAATTTGAGATAGTAAAACTAACAACTACCTTCCCCTGCCCTGGGTAATTTTTGCGGGGCTCAACATGATTTTCTAGGCTCAGGACAAATATTTTGGAAACCCAAATTAGGATGACATCCAAAACATCTAGGAACTCCTCGGGGACTTGAATTTAATCATTCCTCCACTAAAGGGTCACTTGTTCACATGGATAAATGGCCAACAATATCCACTATGGTCTGACTAGATAGACTTCTAGTAATTAAAGACTAGTTCTACCTTTTCCCCAGAGTCCACTAAATATTTTTCCCCTCTTCAGCCGAGACCATGTTCCTATTCAACCGTAGTCAGGAGAACACACCTTCAAACATTCACATTTCAAGTTCAAACTTGTTTAGTTTTCCTTAGACGGCTTTACGGATATGATCCAATGAGTTGCATATAGAAGGGTGTGGGGCCTTCATTATTTAAAAAAAACTTACATAGCTAAAAAAGATGCTAAAACTCTAGTCTGAAAACATCTTTGGAATCATCAGGAAGCATAAACTTGATATCCTTCAATCCTTGAAAGCCTTAGATGTAGCTTAGAAATCATGCAACCTCTAGCCAAAGCAATTGTCATAGGAGTTGGACCTTAATCAAGCCCTGATGACTATCCTCCAGCAGGAGGAAACCTACTAGAGACAGAGGCCTCAGGTAACTTGGCTTAAAGACCAGAATGTAGGCAACAGATTTTTCAGAACGTAGCCAACAGTCCTCGAAATCGGATACTCATAGAAAGGTCAAGCATGATGGCTCCACCTATATGGGCGAGGAAGAGATTGGGAAGGCTTTCTCCTCCCTATTTCACTCGCAATTTAGCTCCAAATGACCGTATCGCTTTTAAACTAGACTAGGGTCATTTTTCTCAGGCAAACCATTTATGGACCTGTCCTAATTGGAAGTCCCCTTCTCCAGTGAAAAATCAAAGCCGTGACCTTTGATTTAAACCTGCATGTGCACATGAAAAATCAAAGCCGTGACCTTTGATTTAAACCATTTAAACCTGTCCTAATTGGAAGTCCCCTTCTCTAGTAAAAAATCAAAGTCCTAAGTATAAGGGACTTATTTATCTACAAAATATAACAAAATAAATAGATGATAGTAGCTTCGCACATCCTCTAACGTGGCCCTTTCCCAAGCGGCCGCTAAGGTGGATTTTACACTTTAGAGGTGGTTCTCTTTCTACAGGGGTGGTAGCTTTCACTCATCCCATGAGATAGCTCTTTCTCTCATTAGGGCATAACTAGTATTCGACTTATGAGAGTAGCTACAAACAACATAGGTGGTAGCTCTTTCCACCCCTAATGGACAAATAACAAAATTTTCTTTTCAACAGAATTAACAAAACAAATAACACTAACTAGTCCCTTTAACATTAAACTCGAGTTTCCAAAAGAGTTTAAAGAGCGAGTAGTGCAACAAGTGTCATTCGGGCAAAATTTCCTAGAAATTCAAATAAAAACTAGAGCATGAGAATATTCAATGTTAAAAATTCTCCTAAACTCAAGAATACAATCATTGCAACTAGGGTGAACTTCCATTGCCTATGTGAGCATGTATGTAAATCAAAACTTATAAAAAAGATATGTGCAACGTGAACTCCTCCCCTGGCACTTAAGTTGTACATTGTCCCCAATGTACACATGCAAGCTCACTAATAGTGTATATCAATCAAGAATATAAGTCGGAGAAGCAATCAGAACAATACTCCCTTGACTCCTAGCATTGCTTGTGATGGAGCTAAATCCTTGGGAGTGATGTTCCAATGGGTTGTGAAGCACACACGGCCAAGTGCCAAAACACCTTGGCCATGTCCATGGCTAGTTCTCGATTCCCATACTGACAAGACCATCTGCACGCATATAAAAGGGGGTTCAGTGAAGCTCAAGAAACAAAAACAACTCGAGTATATAAAAGATAGAGTAATGAATACAACTCGAGACAACAAAACAAAAATAAAAGACATACTCAGAAGGAAAATCCTTTCTGAGTAGTACAAGTCTAACAACAATACAAAATAAGCTAACAAGAAAGAAATAAAGAATAACGCATCAAGCGTTGGTGTCACGCTTTGGCTCTACTACTGCCGGATAATCAAAAGGTGCCGGTGGATGTTGTGATGGTGAGGCTGGTGGGGCTATAGTGGTCTGAGGTCTCATAACAAATGATGAGGCAACACCTCGCTCAAGAATCTGCTGTAATGTATCAAAATGTGCCATAAACTCTGCGTACTGTAAGGCCTGTGTAGGCTGTACCTTAGTGATCTCTATCCGTAGCATCCCTACCGTACTCTTGAGCCTCTAAAAATGATCACAGGCTCGAGACACTGAAAAGAGGCGTACTTGGGGTGGCTCCTCTACCACAGGAGGTGCCTTGGTCTCCAACAGTGTCAGCTGAGGCTCGGGAGTAGGCTGAGAACTCTCGACAATATCCTCATCTCCCTCTGCTATCTCTGGGGTAGGTGTAATCAGAGCATACACTCCAGACTGGACTCTGCAAATAATCTTCATCAGCGTCAACATCTCTATGGCTAGGGCAGCAAGTATACTCTTCTTCTCGGGCACTAGAATCGTGTCCATAAGGCCCATACCCATAACCAGTCTCATGATGTAGGGGCGTGAGAAAATCACTCCTAATCTGGCATACTACCACTGATCTCGTATATACTTTGTGATGATATATCCCAGATGGATCAGTGTGCTCTGAACCATCCAATAAAGATATGAAAGCCCCTTCCAGCTCAGGACGCCGGTACTGTAACCACGTCCGTTCAACGACCTACTCATAACTACATGCAAATATCAATATGCAGGTTGGAAAAGGAACGTGGCCTTGGACACTCCTGGTTCATACCGGTCCTGACCGCATAGCACGCCATAGGCTCTCTGGGGTGTTAAGGTGCCCGGATAATCCGTCGGCAACTGAGCGTACTTCTCAGTATCTATGAATGCCTCCTTTACACAATCCTAGCCGGGTTGAGAACTATGTCAGACTAATGATGTAGTGATCCCTCTATTTCTCTGAACTGTATAGCATCACCACTGTCAAATCTGTCATAAGTACGGTCGAACTCGAATGATGATAGCACCTCGAGTGTAAGTGCAAGAATAGTAGGCTCTCTAATCATCAATAACTGTCTCCAACCACTAATTGAGATAAGATCCTCTATATCATTCCCCAACTCGCCTCCCTACTATATATCTCGCAATACGCTCGTGTCCAGGAAGAGAGTCTGTTTGAAACGAAGCCTCGACAAACGCTCAAAACGAGCCTAAAACTCAGGAATAGTAAACTCAGTGTGCTCTATCTCAGGGGACTGCTCTCTAGGATGTTTGCCAACGACGATCTTAGTCCTAGGTGCCATATCTGTAAAAATCAATCAGAAATAACTCAAAATGGCTTGAAGGAATAATGCTGGAGGAATTTCCACATGCCCGTGTGGATCCACGAGGCGTGAAAAACGCACGGCTGACAAGGTCCCCTTGCGTATATCCCGCAAGTACACGGGTTTATTGAAATAATAATCCCGGATGAGCGTGTATCGTATCCACAAGGAGTAGGGAATAGTGATATATGTGACAATGATTCAATTCTCAAAAGTAAAAACAACAAGTAAGAGAGCACAAGTAAAGGAGAAGGTAAGGCAATCGATAAAGATAGGGTACCCGGATATTGCTCTACCTAAGATAATCGTTTAAAGTGCAACAACCCTCTATTATGCTTCCTAATTAATACAACAGTGAGTCATGGAAATCCTTAATGATATAGTCCCAAATCTAAGGTCAATCATGCCTAACTCTATACATGTCCCGGAGGAGAGATTGGATAACCTCTCAACCTCGCACTCGCATAGAATTGCAATAAGCTCTAGGGATTCCAAGTGATAAATCACTTCCTAATTATAGCCCTAACCTTTTCGTCTAGGTGGAAGGTAACTAACCACAATTAAGCCCTAGATACTAAGATCACTCCTACGCTTTACTCCATTGCACCCGCAACTAAGCCCTAGCGGAAGGTCATCCCTTAGATCATTCACTCTATTATGGCCGCAAAGAACTAGAGGAACGGAGGAAGAATCTAACACATCGGAGGGGAAAGTGGATGCTCCTGTACCTCTCGACTCATCCTCTCAAACCTCTCCAATCTAGCTTTGTCTAACACTCGTGGTGTGTCACTCACTCACAAGGTTACCAACAAGAACTCTCAACCCTAGTGTCACCCTAGGGGAGTATTCAAACAATCAAGAATTCAAAGTTGGAACTCACAATAAACATTAATTAATTGAAAGCATAATAAAGAGATTCAATGAAACTAATACATCCTAGGGTTCACAAATACCCAAGTACCCACTACAGGTTTAACTCTCCAATTACAATCAAAGAAATAGAATGTAAAAGCAATGAATCCATAGAAAACCCCCTCGATAGTCATGTCGATGGTCTTGTGGAGAGTCCTCTACTCTTCGCAAAGGGTCCTTCGTCCGGCCTAGGATACACCTCGCCGGATCGGTGCCGACAAAAGCTCTCCTAATAACCTTCTTCCAAACAACGCACGATGTTGGAGCCATAGAACCTCTCCAAAACCCTAGCCAATACCTCTCAAAACCCTAGCCGAAGCCCTCTCTCAAGTTGGGGAAAAGATCGAGAAAGGAATGCTGAAATCGGGGCAGAATCGGCTTTAAATAAGGCTGGAATCAGAGATCCAAATAGGCTTCTACAGTACTTTGATATAGTATTTCTACATTGCTCTGCTACAGTATTTGGCCTGAAATACTTCCTGAATCCATACTTTCATTGAGCTAATGCAAACGGGAACACGTTCACGTCGTGGATCACTTTGCTTCTTCAATGATGGATTTGTTGATGGAGATCTTGTTCTATGTGCATAAGTCAGAATGCTTGAGTGTGACTGCCCTTGTGCCCCTCCAAATGGTTGTGCTAAGTCAAATATGAGGAGGTTGGCACACACTCTACCCTTTCACACCCGACCTATGTCTTCGCGGTTGAACTTTAGCAAGATTTCCTCCAAAATCGGTGTATTATGATCCACATTGGCTTCTTTCCTTCATAATCGGCCTCACAACCCTACCTGCAAAAAAGTAACATAAAAACACACAAATTAGTGTAAAAACCCAAGAAAGGTAATGCTTAACATAAGTAAAGAATGCTTCGCATTCATATCACACAAGCAGTTATCAAACTCCCCCTCACTTAAGGTTTTGCTTGTTCTCAAGCAAAAATTAAACATTTTGTGCATAGATGAAGGAAATATTAGAAGTGCTTGTCCTTAGGTTCACCAAAGTATACAAAGAGAGCATTCTACAAGTAAGGGAAATTTGAACACTAAACATGAAAAATCAAAGCTCTAGCTAAAAACTTGAATCAAAAAGGACAACAAACCCGAAATCATGAAAGTGTGTGTACTCACTCATTTCAACCCAAAGTATACTCCTCAAAGCTCTAAGTATAAGGGACTTATTTATCTACAACAAGAAAGCAACACCAATTTCAAAGATGGTAGTAGCTTCACACATTCTCTAAAGTAGACCTTTCCCAAGCGGCCAAATAAACCAGAAAACTATTTTGTTCCTTCTTTTTTTTTTAGAATTTTACACAAGAAACAACTATAACTAGTTCCTTTAACATCAAACATGATTTTCCAAAAAGAGTTTAAAGAGTGAGTAGTGCAACGAATGTAAATCGAGCAAAAATTCCTAGAAATTCAAATAAAACTAGAGCATGAAAACATTAAATGTTGAAAATTCTTCTAAACTCAAGAATGCAATCAATGCAACTAAGATGAACCGCCATTTGGCTATGTGAGCATCTATATCAATCAAGAACAATAGAAAAGATGTGTGCACTATGAAACTCCCCCGCACACTTAAGTTGTACATTGTCCCCAATGTACACATGCAAACTCACTCATAATGTATATCAATCAAGAATATATGTGGGAGAAGCAATCAAAACAATACTCCCCTGACACCTAGTGTTTCGTTTGATGAAGCTAAATCCTTGGGAGTAGTATTCCAACGGGTTGTGAAGCTCACACGGCCAAGTACCGAAGCACTTTGGCCGTGCCCATGACAAAGTCTCAATTCCCAAGATGACAAGACCATCTGCACGCATACACGAGGGGGTTCAATGAAGCTCAATAAAAACAAAATAACTCAAGTATATAAAAGATAGAACAATGAATACAACTCGTGATGCAAAATGAAAATAAACTCAGAAGGAGAGTCCTTTCTGAGTAAACAAATCCAAAATAAAGTGCATAAAAGTAAGGAAATGGAAATAAAATCAAATGTCAGTGTCGTGCTCTTGGTCCTCTGCTACTGCTGGTGATGAGGAAGTACATGATGGGTCCACCTGTGCTGGTATAGGTGATGAGGAAAATGCTGGAGGAGCTTAGGAGGCCTGAGGAGACCTCGATCGCAAGACAAATTATGAGGCGACGTCTTGCTCTAATATCGGCTGTAGTGTATCGAAACGTGCCATGAACTCTTTGTATTGAGCAACCTGCGCAGCCCTAATCTCAACAATCTCTATACGAGCCTCAGCTAATTCGGTCCGTATCACCCCCACAGCACTCTCGAGCTTCTCAAAGCGATCATGGGCTCTAGATGTTGAAAACATATGTATAAGGGGTATGTCCTCTGCCACTGGAGGTGCCTCGGTCTCCATCGGTACTGGATGATGCTCGGGGGTAGGCTGAGAAGCCTCAGCATCATCTCTCTCATCCTCAGCTGTCTTTAGAGCTGGTAGCATCAAAGCATAAACCCCTGTCCGAACCGTGTGGATCATGCCCATCAATATCATCATCTCTAAGCTTATGGGAGCAGGTATACTCATCTTCTCGACCCCGCGAACTGTGTCCAATAGACCCATACCCAGCACTAATCTCGTAATGTAGGGGCCCGAGAAGATCGCTCCCAATATAACATAGTGACCCTGGTGTCTAATATACTCAGCGATGATGTGTCCTATATGAATCGGCACATGCTACACCATCGAGTATAGGTACAGAAGCTCCTGTCGGCTCAGCACACCCGTGTTATCACCATGACCAATCACCGACCAGCTCATGAGGGCATGTAGATATCGGTATGCAGGTCGGGAAAGGCACGTGGCCTTGGACACTCCCGGCTCATACTGGCCCTGACTACATAGTGCTCGATAAGCTATCTGTGGGGTCAAAACTCTAGGTTAATATGTAGGTAACTAAGAATACTCCTCCGTTTCTGTAAACACGTCCTTATATAAGCCAAGCAAAACTGAAAACTGAGTGTTGCTCAAACTATGGTGGTGTCCAAGTGCTCTGAACTGAATGGCATCGAGGCTGTCGAAACTCACATAAGATCTCTCAAACTCGAACGATGCCAGAACCTCCAATGCAAGCTCTTGGATGACTGGCTTTCTAATCGTCAATAACTGCCTCAAACCACCTACTGGTATGAGATCCTCGACCTTCTCTACAAACTCATCTCCCTGCTATAGATCTCTCAATATACTCGTAAGAAGGAATCGAGTCTGAAACAAACTACAGTCTTGACAAATGTTCAAAACGAGCCTGGTGGTCTGGAATAGTAAAACTCACGCTCTCAGGCTCAGACGGTGACTCACGCGGCCGCTTATCAGCTTGCTTCTTCGACCGAGGGGCCATAATCTGCAAAATTTGAAAGGAGATCGATCAAACAAGTTGATCAACTAATGCTGCAGAAATCCACACGGTCATGCATAATTTCTGTACGCCCGTGTGGATCCACGGGGCATGAAAACCGCACGGCCATGCCTAAAAAAATCCAAAAATACAACGTATAATTACTTCTAACTCCATTCTAAGCATAAATAATCATTCTAATTGAATAAACGAAGCATTATTAACTAGATTCATCGATGAAAATCATGAATTGATGAAGAGAATCAAGAATAGGGCTTACCGACGAGTTTAGATGAGAGAATTTAGATTCGGCCGGAAAACCTCTTGAAATCCTACCAAATCGGCGCTAAGAGGTCAGAGAATGATGTGCGAGTTCTCTCAGAAGAATGGGGGATGTGAAGAAGAAGAGAAGTGACTATTATTTAGAAAGACATCGTGCCTCTTTGTGTTCTGTACATCCGCACATATGTACGGAAATTACCCACGCTCGTACGCCTCCATAAAAAGGCCGCACAGGAGCAGGTCCACGCTCCTGTGCGCTCTCGGGGAAAACATCCACTGACTATGAACATTTTTGCACGGGCATGCGGAAAATACGCATGCCCGTGCGCCTGACCCACAGGGTCAGCCGCACGCCCCTGTGGCTTCTCTAGACATCCGAGAAAATTCCAAAGTGTTCTGCACGCCCCTGCGGAAATGCAACACGGGCGTGGACATTCACAAGTCCAATTCACAGGGGCAAATACATGCCCCTATGCCTTCTCGGGATGGAGAGAGCTCCTCTGTGGAGATTCGTACGGGCGTGCGGAAATTATCTACTCCCGTGCGAAGTTCACAAGGTCGCCCACAGGGGCGAGTTCACACGCCCGTGCGGAAATCACACGCCCGTACAGAAATTACCCACGGGCGTGCGATATTCGCATGGTCATTCACAAGGGCTGCCGCATGCCCCTGTGCCTTCTCCTTCTCTGGATGAGCTCGCAGTGCAAATCCATGGGCGTGCTGAAATACCACACGCCCGTGTGTTTTCCCTGGATGCCTTAGAAAAACCTGCAGGCTCTCCAGAAAATTTCAGAACATGTTTGCACACTCAGAGCCTGCCCTATTATGCAAGTTTTACCAGTGAAAAACATGAAATAGAGCTCAAAGGACCCAACTTTGCCAAATCCACATGAAAACGCACGATGAATACTCAAAACCTCAAATAAAATCACATCACAAGCATCTAAAATTCAAGACACCAACACTCAACAATTTATTCATGCAAACACTACATTATTCGACTAAGAAAAATAGGAAACACTTGGGTTGCCTCCCAAGAAGTGCTTGTTTAATGTCACTAAGATTGACGTACCCTGTCTTACCTCACAGGGGCTCATAGATGAATGTTTCCCTCTTACCCATGACTTGGAAGCATGATGAGCACAATCTCTTGAAGGTAGGGGGTGTATTATCGGGCTTGGGCCCACCTAGCAATGGTTCATCCAACTTCTTCGGTTCACGTACGTCTTCAATAGCCTTGGAGCATTTTCGGTGGTGTCTCCTATCTCTCTTCATTTTCCGGAGTATCTTCTTCAAGATCCCCGGGGTAGATAGTACTTCTTCCGTCGAACCAAGCATCATTACTTCTTCATCGTCCTCCTCTTGGTCGAACAAACCCTTATACAGGTCTGGGTTGAGCATTTCCTGCATGTATTCATCAACAATCTCATAAGTAGTGTCTAGAAAGTATAAAGTATCATCAAAATCAAGATAATGCCGCATGGCTTTAGCAAGGCGGTATGTGAGCTTGTCATCTCCAACTCTCAAAGTTAGCTCTCCGCCGTCCATGTCAATCAATGCCTTGGAAGTCCGCAAGAACGGCCTCCCAAGTATCAAGGGTACATCCGCATCCTCATCGACGTCTAGCACCACAAAGTCTATAGGAAATATATACTTGTCCACCTTGACAAGTACATCTTCAATGATACCCCTCGGATGTCTCACCGTTCGGTCTGCCAATTGCAAAGTCATCCAAGTGGGTCTAGGCTCACCCAAGTCTAACTTTCGAAAGAAGGTGTATGGCATGACGTTGATGCATGCCCTGAGTCCGCCAATGCCATTTCTTCACACATATTGCCAATGCTACATGGAATGATGAAGCTTCCCGGGTCTTTCTTCTTGTTTGGCATGTTCCTTTGCAACACCGCCGAGCAAGAAGCATCTAGAACCACCAAAGCACTCTCCTCCAACTTCCTCTTGTTGGTCAACAAGTCTTTCAAGAACTTCGCATACTTAGGCATTTGGGCCAATGCCTCAACAAAAGGAATATTGATGTGGACCACTTCTAATAACTCATAAATACATCATTATATCCCTTCTAATTTCTTTCTAGTCATGTACACCCCTTCTAATTATAGAGATGAAGAAATATTCACTAGTTTCATAGATTAAAATCAAGAATTTATGAAGAAAAGAAGGAAAAAGGGTGTATCTATGAGCTGAAGATGAAACTTTGAAAATTGGTAGAAAAATCGAGTAAAACACCTCAAAATCAATGGTGTGATGTCCGGAAAGGTGTTAGGAGTGTTCTCGGAGGAACTAGAGGTGTGAGGATGAAGATGAGTGGAAAGATTTTTAAAGAAACCCCACAGCCCTTGCGTTCTTGCTCATTCGCACGGGCGTGCGGAAATTATCCACGCCCGTGCGCCTCCACTGGAGAGACTCACAGGGGCTGACACACGCCCCTATGTGCTCTTTGGAAAACACTCAAGTCTCTCTGAACGCATACACTTGGACATGCAGAAAATACCCACTCCCGTGCGCCTGACCCACAGGGGCATTCCCACGTACCTGTGGCTTCTCTGTCCAACCCGAGAAAACTCTAATTTTTTCACATGCCCATGCGGAAATTCCCCACGGGCCTGGACTTGTACAGGGCCAGTTCACAGGTGCACTCGTACGCCCCTGTATATTCTCAGGATTAAAGAGAGCTCTTGTGCAGAGATCTACACGGGTGTGCGGAAATCACCCACACCCGTGTGTTTATCACAGGTTCATCGATAGGGGCGAGTCCACGCCCTTGTGTCTTCTCGAGAAAATCTCTAAATCTCTGCAAGAAGAGACATGCCCTTGTGGAAATTACCCATGGTGTGTGTCTCTCACAAGGTCATTCACAAGGACGAATCTACGCCCTTGTGGCTTCTCTGGATGAGCTCCCAGTAGAGACCCACCGGCGTGTGAAAATTCCACATGCCCATACATTTTCTCTGGATGCCTTAGGAGAACTACAGGCTCTGTAGAAAATTTATGCACATAAAAAAATACTCGGAGCTTGCTTCTAGCATGCAAAATATACCAGAGAAAAACACGAAACATGCTCAAATGACCAACAATTTCGTCATAGACATTTAAGCACACGATAACACCAACTCATCCACAAGAGAATCACAGTGATGCATCAAAATGTATAGACACCAACACTCAACATCTTATTTATGCAAACACTAAACTAACAACTAACAAAATGGTAAATGCTTGGGTTGCCTCCCAAGAAGCGCTTGTTTAACATTACTTAGCTTGACGTACCTTTTCTTACATCACATGGGCTTATAGATGAAGGTTTCCCTCTTACCCATGACTTGAAACAACGATGAGCAAAGCACATTGAAAGTAGAGGGGATCTTGTTACCACTTAAGTGCTTGTCACCCTTGTTCCCTTCATGCACATCCCCAATAGGCTTGGGACATTTCTTGTGGCATCTTCTTGCTCGCTTCATCTTCCGGAGCATGTTTTTCATGATCCTCGGAGTAGGTAGTACGTTCTTCTCTAGACTAAGCATCATCAATTCCTTGTTCTACTCGTCTTGGTCTAGCAACCCCTCGTATGGGTCCGTATTCAACATTTCCTGCACATATTCATCAACTAGTTCATCAGTAGTGACAAGAAAATATAAAGTATCATCAAAGTTAAGAGAATGTCGTATGGCTTCGGCAAGGCGGTATGTGAGCTTGTCATCTCCAATCCTCAGTGTCAACTCCCCGCCGTCTATGTCGATCAATGCCTTGGAAGTGTGAATGAATGGCCTCCCAAGTATCAAAGGAACATCTACATCCTCATCGACATCCAACACTACAAAATCTATAGGAAATATGTACTTGTCCACCTTGTCATGCACATCTTCAATGATGCCCCTCCTTCTCCTTAGTTACTCCCCTCTCAACCTCTACGATCTCCGGTGCTCCAATATTGACCTTCTTACTTAGGAACCAACTTTAACCTCACCTCACGACCACTTCTCAAAGTGATCACATTCGCAAGCTCTCATGGGTTAGTGTTTGATAAACGTCTAAAAGTACGTATTTTGCATGTATTTGTTTTGTATTATTCTTTATATTTATTTGTTGAATCAATGCCCTTTTGGTTTAAATTGTGTTATTTTTACATTTCAGGCTGTAGCTCATCGCGGGCTTCTTAGCAGAAAACTGAAATTCCTGAGGGGTCGGCATACGGCTGGTATACTGACCCGTTTACCGAACGGGATTTGGGCATATATATGGCTTGTTAGGGCATCAATTAAGGGACTTTTGGCCACCACTCTCCACCATCATCCTCTAGAGCTTCAAGGCTGCGAGAGAAGGCAGATCTAAGGGGAAAATCGAAGGGAGAAGAAGGTTACACTGCGGATCTGACGAGTTCTCATCACCACCTTCTAGTCGTCATCTTAGGGGAGTTTGTTATGAACTTTTCTTTGTATCTCTTATCTTCTACACTTGCTCCTTTGTTGATGATGAACTAGATTCCCAAGGTCACCGGGCATCCGGTGAACCTTGGGATGAACTTGCTTGTATAGATGCTTTGATTTACATTTATGGCATTTGTGTCGTTTGTGATCCTTTCTTGGTGCTCTTTGATGTGTTGTTTTGCATGAGAACTTTGTGATTCAACTTCTAGGTTGTATTTGGTGCGTGACCATCGCCCTTATACTAGACACACCTTGCTTGGAAGGGATACATGTATGAATACACCATGACCATTGGGTATTTCATACCCCTCCAACCATTAGGGCTGTACCTAGGTTGAGTTTCGGCCCTAATCTGAGATTCCCCTAATTGTAATGCGATCGTAGGAGGATTTGGTCAGAAGAGATTCTGAGCTAATACTCTTATTGGATTAGGGATTATTGCCGTGACCATCGGGGTGATCTATTTTTGGATGTCTCTTGGTACAACCACCGTTGCCTTTGTAATTCTAGCATCCATCTAGCTTTAGTAGTCCCGAGGGGATCCTAGGTCGGAGACCTCGCACTTTCATTGTTACTTGCTTCCTTATTATGCTTGTGTGGTGAACCTTAGTCCTTGTGTTTATAGTTTTCTCTTTATTATTTTCCTTATCTTGTTTTAGTCCTATATTTGGTAGACTAGACAGTGTCATCTAGGGGGGAGTAATAGCTGCTCTTGGGACCTAGGGAATACGACCCGTGCGCTTGCGGACTGAATCAAGTTCTTGGCGACGTTGCCGGGGAATCCAAGCATTTTAGGAAAACCTTTAGCTCACTGCTCTAGTTAATTATCTTTGTCGTTGTGAATATTTGTCTTTGTATGTGTCATTTACCATTTTGTGCATATTTACTTATTTTGTTTCTTTCGTGTTTTCTGTGATAGCTTATTTTTGTTAGTTTTATCTATTTACACAGGGCCATGGACTTTGAAAGAAAACTGCTTGGAGCTAAAATGTATGCACTTGAGAGAGAAATGGAAGAATTAGATGCCAAGAGAGCATGCCAAAGTGATCTAGCCCTGGATTTTCAAGGAAAATTATTGGGTGCTAAAATGTATGCACTTGAGAGAGAAATGGAAGAATTAGATTCCAAGAGGGCATACCAAAATGATACGGCCCTGGATTTTCAAGAAAAACTCTTGGCCTCGAAACTCTATCCACTTGAGCAACGAATACGAACGTACATCGCAAATATCTATGCACTTGAGGAGAGTTTGGAAAAATTTGTGGCCATATCAACCCCAAGTTTTTCATTTTCAGCAACAACAACAACCAAAAAGAATTTTCACCACTGAAGATATTCTAGCAAGGTTTATGATCGGCACAGAGATACGTTTTACGCATAATGAAAAGAAACTTGATGAGCTTGTTACAGTACTAAGGAGTGTTCAAACGTCGATCCAAGCACTTGAGAACCAAGTCAGGCAACTTGTTAGGGCAAATTCTGAGCCTTCTTCAAGTAGCCCATCGAGCAACATCGAAAATAGCCCAAGTGAAACCTTGAAGGTTGTTAATTTTAGTGGTGAGAAACAAGTAGTGTTGGTGGCTAAAGAAAGCCTAAGTGTCATGGAAGATGGGGGAAAGCAAGACAGTGTGGATAGCTTCACGGACGTGGAAACATGTGAGGAAGTGGAAGAAGCTCAATCGACCACAATTGAAGAAGCCACTTGCCTCAATATTGATCTTTCCATCAATCTACCCATTTTGGTCAAGTGCAAAAACAAAATTCCGGGAATTGTATTTGAAGATGTGGAAAGGAAGCTGAGATCATCATTAAACCCACCAATGCCGGGCTTGGACAATTCCCAACCAAAGATTTTTCCTTGACGGCCCAAGCAAATGTTATGGGCACTTGATGTTCATCACACTATGGTTGAGAAAAATATTGTGGATAGGATGATAAAGCCAACAATTGATCCACCTATGCAAGGCTTGACAAGTTTTCAACCAAACTTGTTTCCTTGGAGACCCAAACAACACTTTTGGGTAGTTCAAGGTATTTTAACATGGTTTGAAGAAGCAAATGTGGGTAGGAGATTGAAACTGTCCAAGGACATGCCAATGCCGAGCTTAAATAACTCCCGGCCCAAGCTTTTTCCATGGAGGCCAAAAGGTGACTCATGCTTGACCTCCAAATTTGCATCATCCCGGAGGGTAAGTTTCATATTTCTTGGTAGTTCTTATGCAACCTCAAGCCAGGATGAACACACTATTTTCAAGCCTCCCTAGGTAAGAAAGAGCTACATCAAGCTAATGACATTAAACAAGCACTTCTTGGGAGGCAACCCAAGTTCCTTACATTTCTTGTAGTCTTTTTCTCATTTGTGTTGTTTTGCTTAACTTGTGTTTTTAGTGTGGTTTGGCTTTAGTTGTGTTTCATCGTTTTTCTTAGTTCATTAGCCTTTGTATTATTTTTCTTTCCATGTGATGTTTGAGTAATTCTTGTTCTTGATGCATTCTTGTTGATGTTTTAAGTGTTTATTCGATGTTTCCGGCTTTGATTTTCAAGGTTTGATCCATAAGCGAAGTGTGCGAATTGTGCAATGTGTGGAGAAAAGTTGTTGTGTGACAGGAAAATCCTGAGGACCATCCTTGCGGCTGCAAGGATGCCCCTCGGGACTCATCCAGAGAGTCTTGAGGGCCATCCTTGCGGCCGCAAGGATGCCCCTCAAGACTACCCGAGTGAGGGCATTATATGTGGGGTTTTGAGACTGCTACTATTCATTCTTCTTCCCCATTCTTCTAACCGTTTCTCCCTCATTTCTCCACCGTTGTCCTTCATTTTTTTTGCTCTAGTTTCCTCTTCTCCTCCTCTTTTCCATTTTAGTAACAAAAATTTAGAGTTTGAGCAAGTTTTTGGCCGGATCCAACCATTTAATCCACCGATCTTACTCTAGGGCAAGGGTTTGACCTCTCACTCAACCCTTGAGTTCTTCTTGTTCTTGTGGGTGAAATCTCTTGGATTTTTGTTGGTTTGTGAATGCTTAATGATTATCAAAGTGTTTTTCTTGATTTGTAAAATTTTTGGCTACTTTTACAAGCAAAGTTCTTGCAAAATTTTTCCGGAATCACTGTAGCACTGGCCATTTTCTTGATTTTCTTCATTGTTTTGATGCCCACTTTGCTTGTAACTTGGTTAGATGGGTTAGATGATCTCCACTTGCATCACATGGAAATTATTTTTTGTTTTGTTTTCTTTTATTTCTATGTTTTGATTGCTTTTTGTGTTGTTAGTTGTTTATCGTGTTTGTTTTGATGGGTGTGTGATTAGATGCCTCGAGGTGATGTTTTTGTTTACCTTGTAGGGTGGAATTAGGGCATCAAGCACACTTTCTTCCTCTATCATCTACCAGGATATTTGGTGGTCACCTCGATCTCATGGACTTCAAGACTCACGTTTTGAGACTCGGGGAAGTTCACGAAACCCCCTTACTATGTTTTTATTGTCTATCTTGTTGCATTCTACTGATTAGGCACATTGAGGGCAATGTGCATCTTTAAGTGGGGGGTGGAGTTCTGTGAACTTTGAAAATATTTGCATTTGCATGCTTGATTACCTATGATAGCTATGATTTTATTGTTAAGGACTTCCTAGCTTGGTAGAATGATAGTTGTGAGTTGTACTTTATTTGTGCTTGAATGTAGTTCTGTATCATCTCTAGTGCACCTATATACATGTTCATGAGCACTTCTACCTTGTACACTCCAACCTACCCATCATTTTGACTTGGGCATTAATTTGTTAAATTCTATCTTCAATGCACTTTTAAGAGCTTTTGTGTTCCTTTATTGTTTCTCTACCTTAAAGTGTACTATTGTAGCAAGTCTTTACAAGGGACATGAGATACAGTTTGTACATGTGATAAAAATAAATAAAAATTGAGACTATGGCAGTATTCCTCTCCTAGTATAGCATGAATGCGTCTATGTAGACTGTTTTCGAGTATGTTGGGTGGCTCTTGTGCCAAATCAGCATGTGCATCCTTCAGAAAGATTGTTAAAAAAAAAAAAAATTTGTACAGTCTACGTTAGTCGGACTCAAAAAAAAAAACAAAAAAGTGTGTATGCTTGTATATATATGTAAAAGAAATAAATTATCTCTTTTGTTACCTTGAAACTTGCTGCATAGTGATTTGAAAGTTAGAGTTTTATCTAGGAACCAGAGGACTCTTAATTGAGTATTGAGGGTGCCTTTAGCATCTTAATGTCATTATCATTATGTGTGGGACGAATAGGCATCCTGGGGTAATCCACGGTGTAGAGGTCAAGGTGGGGGTTATCACACACTCAGAAGAGCACTTTAGATGAGATAGAACTATTATTACTTCACTATTCATTGATTAGCTCACTCCTTGATTTCTGTCCAGTCATGCATGTGGAGTCCTTTACTACTATAGCATCGTACTGCAGCAGTTTCACTGTAGTAGTCACTGTAGCTCATCGCGGGCTTCTCAGCAAAAAACTGAAATTCCCGAGGGGTCGGCATATGGCCTGTATACTTACCCGTTTATCGATCAGGATCAGGGCATATATATGGCTTGTTAGGGCAACAATTAAGGGACTTTTGGCCACCACTCTCCACTATCATCCTCTAGAGCTTCAAGACTGCGGGAGAAGGCAGATCTGAGGTGCAAATCGAAGGGAAAAGAAGGTTACACTCAAGGAAAACGATCTAGGAGCTCACCGGCGCGGATTCGACGAGTTCTCATCACCACCTTCTAGTCTTCATCTTAGGGGAGTTTGTTATGAACTTTTCTTTGTATCTCTTATCTTCTACACTTGCTCCTTTGTTGATGACGAACTAGACTCCCAAGGTCACCGGGCATCCGGTGAACCTTGGGATAAACTTGCTTGTATAGATGCTTTGATTTACATTTATGGCATTTGTGTGGTTTGTGATCCTTGCTTGGTGCTCTTTGATGTGTTGTTTTGCATGAGAACTTTGTGATTCAACTTCTAGGTTGTATTTGGTGCTTGACCATCACCCTTATACTAGACACACCTTGCTTGGAAGGGATACATGTATGAATACACCACGACCATTGGGTATTTTAAACCCCTCCAACCATTAGGGCTGTAGCTAGGTTGAGTTTCGGCTCTAATTTTAGATTCCCCTAATTGTAATGCGATCGTAGTAGGATTTGGTTGGAAGAGATTCCGAGCCAATACTCTTATTGGATTAGGGATTACCGCCGTGATCATCGGGGTGATCTATTTTTGGATGTCTCTTGGTCCAACCACCGTTGCCTTTGTAATTCTAGCATCCATGTAGGTTTAGTAGTCCTGAGGGGATCCTAGCTCGGAGACCTCGCACTTTCATTGTTACTTGCTTCCTTAGTATGCTTGTGTGGTGAGCCTTACTCCTTGTGTTTATAGTTTTCTCTTTGTTATTTTCCTTATCTTGTTTTAGTCCTATATTTGGTAGACTAGACAGTGTCATCTAGGGGGGAGTAATAGCAGCTCTTGGGACCTAGGGAATACGACCACTGTGTCACGCACAGGGTATTACTTGACGACCCGTGCACTTGCGGACTCAATCAGTTTTTGTGTTACTCGGTAAGCTTTCTTATGGTCTCTCCGATAGAGGCTTCACAATTTGCCCCACTTGATTTCTAGGTTGTGCAATGAAGCGGTGTGGTTGTGAAGTGTAGCCTCGATCGATTAGAACCGTGTATCCGATGATTGCACAAATCGGGTCAAGGCTTTCTCTAAGTTAGTCATTGATGAGTGCGATCCGCAAGTGCATGGAGTCGTCAAGTAATACCTCTCGTGCGAGCACGAGAGGGTCGTATTCCACAGGGCCCAGGGATCTACACTTACTTCCTCTTCGCTTATTGTCTAGCCGAGCAGATTCGAAAGGTTTCTCTAATCTATTAATTTAAATAAGATAACTACAAGTGGAGACTAAAAATACGTGAGAGGGGTATAAAATCGAGGGAAAGGAGCGGTCACGGATCACGGATTCCCTAGGGGCTACTAAAGTGCACAGGGATGCTAAGAATGTCATGCAATTGAAGGTTTGGACCGGATATTTCATAGATTAGGGTCAACCCGATGGTCACGACCATTGACCCCTAATCCGAGTATAAGTATTGACACGGAAATTTCTTCCGATCAAATCCCTCATACGATTGCATTAAAAAAAGTGGGGAAATCCCAAATTAGAGCCGGAACACAACTTGGTCTAGCCCTAATGGTGGAGGGGGTACGGAATACCCGATGGTCACGGCATATTCGTACATGAATCCCTTCCAAACTTGGTGTGTCTAGTACAAGGGCGATGGTCACGCTACCAAGTATAACCTAGCAGTTGGTTTACAGAGTTCTCATGTAAGAAACACATCAAATGCACCAAGAATGAATCTCAAAACACAACAATTGCAATAAACAAACTTAAATCATCCAAATACACAAGTTCACCCCAAGGTTCACCGGCATCCAGTGACCTTGGGGTCTACTCGTCCATACAAACAAATCCAAGAAACAAATCCATGCAAACAACTACAAATGGCATAATAAAAACTCCCTCAAACAATGGAAGAAGGAAGACAAGCCAAGCTAGGTGGAAAGGCTTCCACGGACGCCGCAATGTGGGCGGCTTCCCTCGTCGTCTAAAAACTCCCAAAGAAGAGATCAATGAAGATCTAGCCAAATCCGAGCTTCTCCCTTAGGTTTCCCTTCTCCAAAACATGTAATCTTGCCTCTCAAAGACTGGTGAAAATCGACTTGAAGAACTCTCCCAAAAACTCCTCCCTTTGCCCTAGAAGAAATCAGCTTCTTATATACCCCGTCAGTCCATGCGGGCTCCATGCGGGCGCATGGAGCCCGTGAAGCTCACAGCCAAATGCCCAAAAAAACCTGCCGGTACTACAGTGCTCAGCTACAGTGTTTTGCTACCGTGCTTCGCTACCGAGACTTGAGAATTTCCAGCAAACCTCACGGGCATCCATGCGGGTGCATGGAGCCCGTGAAACTCCCAGCCAAATGCTCACAGCAAGAACAATTACCTGCTACAGTGCCGCTACAGTGCCGGGACCCCCAAAATGCCGTTTTTTATGTCGAATTCATCCGATTTGCATTTTTGAGCATTGTTTGACTAATTTAAGACCTGCAACACCGAAATAACCAATTTAGACATAAAACGGGCATCAATTCGTTAACATATTCATAAAAGATACAAGATTAATACATATAAAATACATACATTTAGACGTTTATCAAATATCCCCACACCTAAGCGTTTGCTTGTCCCCAAGAAAACACACATGAAAGAATAAGGGCAAAATGATAAACGGCTAAATGTACGACCTCAAGCTCAAATAGTGAAGAACCCCACAGGCACAGATGAAATGAATTCAAGAAAATGAGTTGTACAATAACCGACTCAGTAGAGATACTCATGATTCCTTTAGAGTGCTTTCCCGTGAGTGTGTGTATGCTTCGTCCCTCGCTCTCCCCATTCACACCATGTTCAATGACTACCAATGTTAAAAATGTTAAAGACACCCTCAGTAGTAGGTCAAGAGTCCTTCGGTCCACATTCAACACTTTAGTATCTAAGTGAATGCATGATTGAGTCCAGGAGAACAAATACTCTCGAGTCCGGCTAACGTAGACTGCACAAAAATATTTTATAATCTTTCAGAAGGATGCACATGCTGATTAGGCACAAGAGCCACCCAACCTACTTGATTACAGTCTACATAGACGCATTCATGCTAAATTAGCAGAGGAATACCGACATAGACTCTTTTTAAGATAACAAATATATACATGTCTCCCGAGCACCTTCATGCAAAAACTTCACTTAGGGATAAAAGCAAAATGAACAAAAAGGACCAAAAAGCTCTTAAAAAGACCATTGAGGGATGAATTTACCATTCTAACACTCTAAATCAAAGCAGTGGGTTAGCGAGGTCAAACGAGGTAGAAAAATTGTGTCGAAGCTGTGAAGAAAGCACTAGAAAGAAAAACACGACTTCCTTATAGCACAAATAACCTTACAACTCATTACTATCATTCATTCAAGCCAGGAGGTTCCTAACAATATATCACAGCTATCACTGGTGAAGTAAGCATGCAAATAACCCATCCCCACACCTAGAATCGTACATTGCCCTCAATGTACACTAATCAGCAGAACATGGTGGAGAATCCATAATAAGTAAATGATAAAGAGACTGGCCCAATTGTTTGATGAAGAGTGTCCAGTGAAAGTGCAGTCATGGCCAGCAAAGGGTAAAGGAGAAGAGGCAACAATCCGTGAGAAGTCCCGATGTTGTGGTAAGGCAAAGGATGGCACTCCACTTGATGCCGCAACGTGTCGTGACTGGTTTGATAAAACTCGCTTGATCGGCCTACCTATACCACAAAAACAAGTGATCAAACTGATATTTTTAGGAATACAATCATAGGAGGTAACTAGAATATCATGGAATCAAGGAAAAATGGAAAACACAACAGTTTTAATGTGAAGAATGAAAATTTCAGCCATTGCTACGGTAACTCACGAAAAAAATTTTGCAAGAGTTTCTCCTACACAACAAGCTTCCCAAAATTTACAAATGAAGGAAAAACTCAAAGAATTGGGCAACCATCACATCATAACAACCAAATAGATCATTCAAGCATCAAAAATAGAATGAAAACACAATGAAACCCAAGTTTGTAGCAAAACCTAGAATTAGAGCTTGGAGGCTTGAGGTGATGAGATCCGGCGAAAAGGTTGATAAAGCTTAGATTAAAACCCAAGAGCAAGTTTGCAAGATGGAGGAGAGGTGATTAGAGAAGAAAAAACTAGAAAAAATGGTGGAGAAATGAGGTAGAGTGAAGGAGAGATGAGAGGAAAACAAGAGGAGAAGAAGGAGAAGAGAGGAAGGGGAACAAAGCCCCCTTAAATGGGCCACCCAGCCCATGCGGGCATCCATGCGGGCGCATGGCGCCCGCATGGGCTGGGAAAAACCCAGCCTGAGGGTCTCACGGGCGCCCATACGGGCGCATGGCACCTGTGAGCCTCTCAGCCCACGCACACAAGCACCCCACGAGGGGTTCCATGCGGCCGTAAGGAGGGCCACAAGGCCCCGGAACATGCCACAAGTGTTCATACGGGGCCGTATACAGCCCGTATGGACCTGGAATATTGAAAAATTGGTATGGTTCCTCTTGCAAACACAATAAAATACGAATTACAACCATTTAAGCGCCGGGATGACAATAAAAAACAACTAAAAAATACTAATTCAAGGCCAAAGCTACACAAGAAAGCCTAAGCATGAGTTGAGAACGACAACAAAAATATGAGAACTTCATGAGCATATGCATTCAACCACAACTAAGAAACTAAAAGAAATACGAAAATTTAAAGACGATGAATTTAAAAAACTTGGGTTGCCTCCCAAGAAGCGCTTGTTTAACGTCATTAGCTCGACGTACCTTTTTCTTACCTCAAGGTGGATCAAATGGTGGGGACTTACCTCCAAGTCCAAGAGAAGTGCTCCATGATAGGTATGGCTTCAATCGGTGACCGTTAACCTTAAATGTGCCTTTCTCCGGATGAGTTATCTCGATGGCGCCATGGGGAAAGACTTGTGAAACTGTGAAGGGCCCGTGCCACCTAGATTTTAACTTCCCCGGGAAGAGTCGTAACCTTGAATTATAGAGGAGAACCTGTCCCCTTCTTTGAAAGGCTTACCTTGTTTGATGTGTCGGTTATGATACTCCTTAATCCTTTTCTTGTAAAGCAAGGAATTTTCATATGCCATAGTGCGCCATTCATCCAACTCACTAAGTTGGAACTTCCTCTTATGGCCGGTTAGATGAGGGTCAAAATTTAATTGTTTAATAGTCCAATATGCTTTATGTTCCAATTCAACGGGTAAATGGCAAGCTTTCCCGTAGACTAGGCTATAAGGGGTTGCTCCAAGAGGTGTTTTATATGCTATCCAATATGCCCAGAGGGCATCATCCAAATGATCTGTCCAATCCTTCCTGTGCTGACTTACAGATTTCTCCAAATGATCTGTCCAATCCTTCCTGTGCTGACAAGCCAAGCTAGGTGGAAAGGCTTCCACGGACGCCGCAATGTGGGCGGCTTCCCTCGTCGTCTAAAAACTCCCAAAGAAGAGATCAATGAAGATCTAGCCAAATCCGAGCTTCTCCCTTAGGTTTCCCTTCTCCAAAACATGTAATCTTGCCTCTCAAAGACTGGTGAAAATCGGCTTGAAGAACTCTCCCAAAAACTCCTCCCTTTGCCCTAGAAGAAATCAGCTTCTTATATACCCCATCAGTCCATGCGGGCTCCATGCAGGCGCATGGAGCCCGTGAAGTTCACAGCCAAATGCCCAAAAAAACATGCCGGTGCTACAGTGTTTTTGCTACAGTACTTTGCTACCAAGACTTGAGAATTTCCAGCAAACCTCACGGGCATCCATGCGGGCGCATGGAGCCCGTGAAACTCCCAGCCAAATGCTCGCAGCAAGAACAATGACCCTGCTACAGTGCCGCTACAGTGACTGGACCCCAAAAATGCCGTTTTTTATGTCGATTTCATCCGATTTGCATTTTTGAGCATTGTTTGACTAATTTAAGACCTGCAACACCGAAATAACCAATTTAGACATAAAACGGGCATCAATTCGTTAACATATTCACAAAAGATACAAGATTAATACATATAAAATACATACATTTAGACGTTTATCAGTCATCCGAGTCTCCAAACCTGAAACTCTTTTTTCCATGTTCAGGGCTTGTTGTTGTTATTGGAAACACGATTGTGCTATGGCCTTTTGCTTCCCTTGGATATTCCATGAGAAATTTGGGTGATTCCTCCATCCTTGGTTTATGTACTGCTCTAAGGATTGCATTGGTTTCTCATTGCATTACCCACAAAGTCAACTTGCTCAACGGATGAAGTACCACCAATGGCTATTGGGCAATTGGATGGGGCATGTCCTCCACCGCATCCATCACAATTTATTACAGCTGCCAATCTAGGAGAAGTTAGAGTATCTAACTTCTTACTCAATGCCTCCATTTGGGCCACCAACGATGTAACCGCATCGATCCCATGGAGTACGGCCAGTTTTTTCCTTTCCCTTACATTCCATTGGTAGCTATTCATGGCCATTTCTTCTACTAATTGTCATGCTTCATCGGGGGTCTTATTCCCCATTGTACCTCTTGTGGTGGCATCTAGAAGTTGTCTTGTACTTGGATTCAACCTAGCTTGTAGCAGTCTAAATGATCATCCATTCTGGGGAATCCATGTCTGTAGGCACTTCGCAAAAAGATTCTTGGATCGTTCCCATGTCTCAAATAAGGACTCGAGCTCCATCTAAAAAAATAATGATATCTCATTACGAAGCTTTGCCAATTTCCCCGGAGGAAAGTACCTTGTTAGAAAAGCTTCGACCATTTCATTCCATGTCGTGATGGACGCTCATGGTAAAGAATGTAACCACTGCTTAGCTCTTCCATTTAGAGAGAATAGGAAAGCCCTTAATCTAATAGTATCCTCCATAACACCGTTGATCTTCAGCATGTCAAAAACTTAAAAGAAGTTCTCAATGTAATTATTTGGATCCTCATCGGCCAAACCATTGAACTGCGTTGACTGAGGTATCATCTGGATGAATCCTGGCTTCGGCTCAAAGTTCGGAGCTATAATCGGGGATCGCATAATGCTAGATTATGTTCCCAATATTGACAGTCTGACATAATCAGAGAGTGTTCTCTGTTGTTCATTCTGTTCCGCCATGTTGTCAAATCCTTCAACTTCCACTTCAGCTAGATTTAGCGGTTCTTGCATCGGTTCTTTATCCCTTTTTCTGAGTGTATGTTCAAGTTCAGGATTCTAAGGGTTCCCTCGGGTCATAACTTGGAGCTGCACCAAAAGAAAGAAAACAAAATTAGAACGATGATAGGATAAGAAGATATGAAATTGAATAAATGAATAGCTAAAATAGCAAAGTACAAAGTATCTCTAAATGCCTATTCCCCGGCAATGATACCAAAAACTTGACAACACTCCTACCGTGTGACTTGCAAGTGTATGGCTTTGTCGAGTAATAATTCTCAAGTGAGTGGGGTATCGTATCCACAGGGAGTAGGGAGTAAGAATACTTGAATTACTACTTAACCATGTGAAAGTGAACAACGATAGTGTTGATAAAATCTGATGAAAACAAAGATAAAAAGAAACAAGAATGAGAGGCAAAAGTAAGTGTGAGATAAGGCAATCAATAGAAGTGGGGTACTTGGGCAATGCTCCCGCTATGATTAATATTTCAAGTGGAAGACCAACTATTATACTTCCTAATCAATGCTCAATGAGTTGTGGGAATCCTTAAGCACATGGTCCCAAATCTAAGGTCAAACGTGACTAACTCTACACTATGTCCTATGGGAGAAATCGCTTAGTCTCAACACCTCACACTCTGTAAAGTTGCATGGATTTCTAGGGAATCCAAGTAATAAACCCTCTTCCTATGTATGGACCTAAACCTTTGGTCTAGGCAAAAGGCCCCTAGTCACATCTAAACCCCAGACACTAGAGTCCCTTTAACCCTTTACTCTGTTGCTCGCGTAACTAAGCCCAAGCTGAGTTCATCCACTGGAACTTCAATTTATTGTGACTGCAAAGAACTCAAGGAAATGGATGTAGGATAAATCACACCTGAGGGGAAAGGGGACGGTCTGCTATCTGTCGACTCGCCCTCTCAACCATCTCTAATCAAGCAATGTCTTACCCTCGTACTGTGTCACTCATCTATAATGGTTACAAAGATGGACTCTCAACCCTAATGCCACTATAAGGAAGAAATCATTCCATAAGCACTCAAGATTGGAACTCAATTGAAACATCAATTAAGGAAAGCATAATAAAAGATCAATGAAATAATAACATCCTAGGGTTTATAAAATCCAAGTACCCACTAGGGGGTTTAGCTCTCCATATAGTACAATACAATCAACAATGAAATCGAAAGTAAAAAACAAATGTTCCATAAGAAAAACTCCTTTGTAGTCATGTCGATAGTCTTGACGAGTAGGCAAGTCTTCTCCAAAGGCCTCCTTGTCCGGCCTGCGTCACACCTCGCCGGATCTATGCCGACAAAAGCTCCCCTCATAAACCTTCTTCCAAGCAAATCACGGTGTTGAATATCTCAAATCACTCCAAAAACATGCCAAAAGCCTCTCCAAACCCTAGTCGATGACCTCTCAAATGATGGAGAAAAGTGGAAGAGAAGAAGGGGAAAAAGATCACCAAAATCTGGCTGAATCGCGACTTAAATAGGGATGGAATCGGGCATCAACACGCCCCTGTGGATCAACCACACGGGCCTGTGAAATTTTCACACAGGTGTGGGGAATTTCCATACTCCCGTGTGGATTCTATGGAAATCCTGTTTTCGGCCGGCTGTGAATAGTGACTACTACAGTACTTGCTACAGTGTTCTGCTAAAGTACTCTGCCAAAACACTCTCAATTCCACACTTTTCATAGAGGCAACATAAATGGGCGCATGTTTATGCCATAGATCACAACTCTTATTCAATCAAAGGCTTCATTGGTGAAGATCTTGTTATCAATGCACAGGTTGGGATACGCAAATGTGACTATCTTTGTGCCCCTCCAACTTATTGTAATGATTTGAATTTATGGATGTTGGCACACATTCACGTATCCTAGAGTCCCACTTGTGTCTTCGCATTTGTTCCTTCCAAGATTCCACCAAATAGTGCGTTTACGATCTACTTTTGGCTTCTTTTCTCAATACTTAGCTTCATAACACTACATGCACAGAAGAACACAAATACTCATCATAAGGATGATGTACTCATCATAAGGAAAGAACACTTCACATTCTTATCACACAAGCACTTATCAGGCGTCTATAGTGTAGAAACTGCAGTCCAATCGGTTGAACTCGAATGATGCTAATACCTCCAGCATCAAAATATGGATAGCTAGCTTATGAATCGATAACAATCTCCTCCAGCTACCTATAGAGAAAATCTCCTACACCTCATCAACCATACCATCTCCCAGCTAATCCTCCCTTAGCATACTCAAGTCCGGGAATTATGTCTGACCAAACTTCAGCTTCGATAGTCGCTCAAGCCGTGTGTGGTGCTCAAGACTGGCAAACTCTAACTGCTCTAGCTTGGGGGAATGCTCACGTGGATGCTTGCTGGCTTGCTTCTATGTCTTTAGGGCCATGTCTACAAGAATTGAAACAAAATAGATCAAGTTTAGCCAAAGAATCAATATTGCAGAAATTCCACATGCTCGTGTGAATCCACGGGGCGTGAAAACCGCACGGCTACTAGGCCAAGATCGTGAAAATACAAAGAAATTCTCTTTAAAACCACTCTAATGCATGCACCAACCATTTAATCATCCAAATGAAGCAACATTCACCAGTTTAAATAAAATAAATCAAGATTGGTGGAAGAGAAAGAGAAAGAGGGTTTACCGACGAAATGAGAGTGAAAACCTTAAAATCAGCCAGAAAACACCATAAAATCCTTTCAACTAGACGTTAACAAGGTCAGGAGAGAAAAAGTTGCGTTCTCGGAGCATTTGGGAGTGTGAAAATGACAAGGCGTAATAGATTTATAAAAAAAAATCTCGGTATTTTGTGTTCTGTACATTCACATGGGCGTGTAGAAATTACCCACGCCTGTGTGTCTCTACAAAGGAGCTGAACAGGGGCAGACACATGCCACTGTGTGATCTCAGCATAGTATATCTTACCTGTGAATGCATCCACATGGGCGTGTGGAAATTCCTCATGCCCATGTGCCCAACCCACAAGGGCACCCACACGCCCTTATGGCTTCTTTGTCCGCCCTAGAAATTTGGCTAAATGTTTCACACGCCCTTGCAAAAATTCCACACCGGCGTGTTGATCTTCACAGGGTACTCACAAGGCATTCACACGCCCCTGTGTCTTCTCGGGATGGTAGAAAACTCTTTGCAAAGATTCACATGGGCGTGTGGAAATTAGCCACGCCCGTGTGTATTTCACAGGGTCGTCCACAGTCACAGACACACGCCCCTGTTTGCTCTCGGGATAGCGCTCTAAACTCTGTAGAGAAACACATGCCCGTGTAGAAATTACCAACGGGCGTGTGACCATCGCAAGGTCATTCACAGGGAAAGACATAAGCCCCTATGTCCTCTCAGTATGAGCTTTCAATGGAGACACACACCCGTGTGGAAATTACATACGGCTGTGTGTCTTCTCTTGGTGACTTAGAAAAATTTACAGACTCAGCAGAAAATTTCTGCACACTTATACTCATACAGAGCCTACTTATACATTGGAAAAATCTGACAAGAGAATCATGCAAAACACACTTAAATGACCAAGAAACTTCGTCAATCACAATTACACACACCAAAACACCAATAATCCACGAGAAAATCACAAAAAGGCATGTTAAAGATTAAGACACAAACACTCAAGATCTTATTCATGCAAGCACTTAACTAAAGCCTAGAAAACAGTAAAAACTTGGGTTGCCTCCCAATAAGCACTTTCTTAACATAGTTAAGCTTGACGTACCTCTTCTTACCTCACATGGGCTCATAGATGAAAGTTTTACTCTTACCCATAACCTGAAAGCATGATGAATATAATCTTTTCAAGGTAAAGGGGGAGTTGTCGAGCATGTTACAACATGAGAATATATCACCCTCACTCCATTCTTGTACATCCCCATTGTCCTTGGGGCATTTCTTGTGATGTCTCCTTGCTCGCTTCATCTTCTTGATCATCTTCTTCATGATTCCTGGGGTAGTTGCACCTTGTCCTCTAGACCAAGCATCAAAACTTCTTCATTCTCTACTTCTTGGTCTAGCAACCCTTGTACGGGTCTGGACACATCATTTTCTGCACATATTCATCTACTAGTTCATCGGTGGTGTTAAGAAAGTAATGAGTTTCATCAAAGTCGAGACAATATCTAAAAGCTTCGGCTAGGCGGTATGTCAACTTGTCATCACCAACTCGACTGGTCAATTTCCCGCCGTCCATGTCAATAAGAGCCTTGGAAGTGTCCAAGAATGGCCTCCCAAGTATCATAGGAACATCAACATCCTCATCAACATCCAACACTACAAAGTCCATTGGAAATATGTACTTGTCAACTTTCATAACTACGTCTTCGATGATGTCGCTCAGATGTCTCAACATTTGGTCTTCCAATTGAAGTATCATCCAAGTGGGCCTAAGAACTTCTAGGCCTAGCTTTTGGAAGAATGTGCAAGGCATGATGTTGATGCTAGCCCCTGAGTCTGCCAAAGCCTTTTCTTCACCCAAATTACTATTGTTGCCTGGAATGATAACGCTTCTGGGATCCTTCTTCTTGTTCAACATATTCTTTTGCAACACCACCCAACATGAAGCATCCAAGATCATAGATGCACTCTTCTCCAACTTTCTCTTGTTGGTCAGGAGGTCCTTGAGAAACTTTGCATAATGAGGCATTCTAGATAATGGTTGTACAAATTGAATGTTGATGTGCAACTGCTTCAATAGACCCAAGAACTTCTTGTATTGCTCATCATTTTAGTCATTCTTCAACCTTGAAGGGTAAGAAATTCTTGGCTTGTAAGGTGGGGGTACCACCTCCTTCTCTTTGGCTCTCTCCTCAACCTCCACGACCTCGGCTACTTCAATATTAGTCTTCTCACTTGGAAGCCTACGCTGAATCTCATGACCACTTCTCAAAGTGATTACCTTCACATATTCTCTCAAATTATTTTTGGTGTTACTAGGCAAGCTTCCTTGAGGTCTCTATGATAATGACTTCACAATTTGCCCACTTGATTCTCTAAATTGTGCAATAACGCAGTGTGGTTGTGAAGTGTAGCTTCGACCGACTGAAACCTTATAACCTATGATTGGATGAACTTTGTCAAAGCTTTCTCTAGATAGGTCATTCGTGTCTCCAAACCTAGAACTCGATTTTCCATATTTGGGGCTTGTTGTTTGTTGTTGTAGGAAACCCTGTGGTGCCATGGACTTTTGTTGCCCTTGATTACTCCATGAAAGATTTGGGTGGCTCCTTCAACCCGGATTGTAGGTGTTGCTATTAGGATTGCCTTGGCTTCTTATTGTATTACCCAAAAAATGCACTTGTTCTACCGAGGATGTACCAGCAATAGAAATCGGGTAGTCGAATGAAGCATGTCCTTCCCCATAACCAGTGAAACTAGTTAGGGCCACCACTCTAGAAGAAGTTAGAGTATCTAACTTCTTGCTTAATAACTCAACCTGGGTCGCCAATAAACTAACGGCATCAATCTCATGAAGTCGGGCTATCTTCTTTCTATCCCTTTTGTTCCACTGGTAGTTGTTCATGGCTATCTCTTCAATGCGATGTTAGGCTTCTTCAGGGGTCTTGCTTCCTAAGGTACCTCCTGCTGCTACATAAAGTAACTGCCTTGTGCTTAGGTTCAAACCAATTTATAAAGTCTGAATGGTCATCCACTTGGGGAACTCATGTTGAGAATATTTTCGTAGGAGCTCCTTGAACCTATCCCATGTCTCAAATAGAGACTCCAATTCCTTTTGCACTAATATGTGTGTTTTTATGTTACTTTCGTGCAGGCAGGATTATGAGGCCGAGTATGAAAGAAAGAAGCCAATGTGAAGCACAATGCACTGATTTTGGAGGAAATCTTGCTAAGGTTCAAATGCGAAGACATAGGTTGGGTGTGAGATGCTAGAGTGTGTGCCAACCTCCTCATATTCTAGTTGACACATTGACAAGATCCCCTTGCTTATATCCCGCAAGTGCACGGGTTTGTCGAAGTAATAATCCCGGGTGAGCGGGGTCGAATCCACAGGAAGTAGGGAATAAAGACACTTAATTCGATTCTTAGCTATGTGGAGTATCAAAAATGATAAGTGTGATAATGATTTAATTATCAACAATTAAAAGCAACAAGTAAGAGAGAAAAAGTAAGGAGGAGGTAAGGCAATAGTTAAAGATGGGGTACTCGGATGATGCTTCACCTAGGATAATCGCTTCAAGTACAAGAACTCTCTATTATGCTTCCTAATCAATGCAATGGTGAGTCGTGGAAATCCTTACATACATAGTCCCAAATCTAAGGTCAACTATGCCTAACTCTATTTATGTCCCGGAGGAAAGATTAAATAACCTCTCAACCTCACACTCGAATAAAGTTGCAATGAGCTCTAGGGATTCCAAGTGATAAATCGCTTCCTAATTATAGACCTAAGCCTTTGGTCCAGGAGGAAGGTCCCTAGCCATAATTAAGCCCTAGATACTAAGATCCACTCAACGCTTCTCTCCATTGCACGCGCAACTAGGCCCTAGCGGAGGTTCATCCCTTAGACCATTCACTCTATTATGGCCGCAAAGAACTCAAGGAACGGAGGTAGAATCTATCACGTCGGAGGGGAAAGGGAACGCTCCTATACCTCTCGACTCACCCTCTCAACCCTCTCCAACCTAGCTTTGTCTAACGCTCGTGGTGTGTCACTCACTCACAAGGTTACCAACAAGAACTCTCAACCCTAGTGTCACTCTAGGGGAAATGTTCATACAATCAAGCATTCAAGGTTGGAACTCACAATAAACATCAATTTATTGAAAGTATAATAAAGAAGTTCGATGAAACGAATACATCTAGGGTTCACAATCACCCAAGTACCCACTATGGGTTTAGCTCTCCATGGAGCTAAATACAATCAAAGAAATAGAATGTAAAAGCCATAAATCCATAAAGAAACCCCCTCGATGGTCATGTCGATGTTCTTGTAGAGAGTCCTCTACTCGTCGTCCAAGGATTTCCTCGTCCGGTATAGGATACGCCTCAACGGAAGCTCCCCTACCAACCTTTTTCCTAAGGAATAATGATGTCGGAGCCATAGAACCTCTCCAAAACCTTGGCAATACACCTCAAAACCCTAGCCGAAGTCCTCTCACAAGTTGGGGAAAAGATGGAGAAAAGAATACCAAAATCGGGGTTAAAATTGGCTTTAAATAGGGCTGGAATCGGGTGACGGCACGGGCGTGTATGATGTCACACGCCCCTGTGGAATTCCCACACGAGCGTGGATAATTTCCACACGCCCGTGTGGATTATCTGTTTCTCTGATTTCTCGGCTGGGCTGCTACAGTACTTGCTACCATGTTTTGCTACAGTACTATACTGGAAATACTCCCGAATTCCATAGTTTCATTGGGGTAACGCAAACGGGCACACGTTTACGTCGTGAATCACTTGCCTCTTCAATGATGTGCACGTTGGTGGATCAATGTTCTTATATGCATAAATCAGAATGTTCGAGTGTGACTGCCTTTCTGCCCCTCCAAATGAATGTGCTCACTCAAATACGAGGAGGTTGGCACACACTCTAGCATCTCACACCTGACCTATGTCTTCGCGTTTGAAACTTAGCAAGATCTCCTCCAAAATAGATGCATTATGATCCACATTGGCCTATTTCCATCATACTCGGCCTCACAACCCTACCTGCATAAAAGTAACATAAAAACACACATATTAATGTAAAAACCTGAGAAAAGTAATGCTCAACATAAGGAATGTACGCTTCGCATTCATATCGCACAAGCACTTATCACACATCCATTTGGAGGGGCACAAAGGCAGTCACACTCGAGCATTCCGACTTATGCACATAGAACAAGAGCTCCACCAACTTTCCTATCATTGAAGAAGCAAGTAATCCACGACGTGAACGTGTGCCCATTTGCGTTACCCCGATGAAAGTATGGATTCGGGAAGCTATTCAGGCAGGGCGTCGTAGCAACAATGCAGCAAAGTACTGTAGCAATACTGTTCACAGCCGGCCGAGAAAACATGAGTTCAGAGAATCCACACTGGCGTGTGGAAATTATGCACGCCTGTGTGGAAATTCCACATGACCGTGTGAAGTATCCACGATCATGTAGTCACCCAATTCCAGCCCTATTTAAAGCCGATTCAGCCCCAATTGTAGTATTCTCTTCTCCATCTTTTCCAAAACTTGAGAGAGGGCTTCAGCCTGGGTTTTGAGGGATATTGGCTAGGGTTTTGGAGAGGTTCTATTTCTCTGACATAGTCATTCCTTAGGAAGAAGGTTGGTAGGGGAGCTTCCGTCGAGGCATATCCTATACCGGATGAGGGAATCCTTGGACGACGAGTAGAGGACTCTCTACAAGACCATCGACACGACCATCGAGGGGGTTTCTTTATGGATTCATTGCTTTTACATTCTATTTCTTTGATTGTACTTAGCTCCATGGAGAGCTAAACACCTAGTGGGTACTTGGGTATTTGTGAACCTTAGGATTTATTTGTTTCATTGTATCTTTTTATGATGCTTTCAATTAATTGATGTTTATTGTGAGTTCCAACCTTGAATGCTTGATTGTATGAACATTTCCCCTAGAGTGACACTAGGGTTGAGAGTTCTCGTTGGTAACCTTGTGAGTGAGTGACACACCACGAGCGTTAAACAAAGCTAGGTTGGAGAGGGTTGAGAGGGTGAGTAGAGAGGTACAGCAGCGTCCCCTTTCCCCTCTGACATGATAGATTCTACCTCTGTTCCTCGAGTTCTTTGTGGCCACAATAGAGTGAATGGTCTAAGGGATGAACTTCGACTGGGGCTTAGTTGCTCGTGCAACGGAGTGAAGTGTTGAGGTGATCTTAGTATCTAGGGCTTAATCATGGTTAGGGACCTTCCACCTTGACCAAAGGGTTAGGTCTATAATTAGGAAGAGATTTATCACATGGAATCCCTAGAGCTCATTGCAACTCTATGCGAGTGCGGGGTGTTGAGATTGTTCGATTTCTCCTCCGGGACATGGATAGAGTTAGGCATAGTTGACCTTAGATTTGGGACTATGTAATTTAGGATTTCCATGACTCACTATTCCATTTATTAGGAAGCATAATAGAGGGTTCTTGCACTTGAAGCGATCATCCTAGGCGGAGCATTATCCGAGTACCCCATCTTTATCGATTGCCTTACCTTTTCCTTTACTCGTGCTCTCTTACTTGTTTCTTTTACCTTTGAGAATGGAATCATTATCAGAATTATCACTACTGATCTTTCACATAGCTAAGAAGTGAATTAAGTGTTTTTATTCCCTACTCCCTATGGATTCGATACCCACTCACCCGGGATTATTACTTCGACAAACCTGTGCACTTGCGGGATATACGCAAGGGGACCTTGTCAAGCGTCATCCGTAACTCCATTAATATTAAGAATGTCGCACACTTCCAAGAAGTTCTTGATGTGGTTGTTTGGATCCTCATCGGCCAAACCATTAAATTGTGCTAGCATCTCAGTATCATTTGGATGAATGCTAGCTTTAGCTCAAAAATTCTAAGCCATAATTGGTGGCCACGAGAAAAACTAGACTATGTGCCCGAAATTGTGAATCTAGCATAATCTAAGAATGTCCTCTACTGCTGATTCTGTTCTACCATATTATCTGACCCTTCACCTTCTATTTCAACTTCATTTGAATGTTCTTGTATCGAGTTCTTTTATGCCATCTACGAAGTGTTTGTTCAAGCACAGGATACCTTCAAACAATGTCGAAGGTTCCTTTGGGTCATAACCTAGAGTTGTAACCAAATAAAGAAAAACAAATCAGAATGATGGAAGAATAAGAAAATGTGAAATTGAACAAATGGTGAATAGCTAAAATAGGAAAGTTCAAAGTGTTTCTAAAATGCCCACTCCTCGGCAACGATGCCAAAAGCTTGACACACCCTTTTGTGTGTGTATTGTAAGTGCACGTGTTTGTCGAATTAAAAATACCCTGGTGAGTAGGTTATCAGATCCATAGGGAATAGTGATCAGAAATACAAAGATTGCTATTTAACTAAAATAAAAATGAATCGATAGTGGTGTGAACAAAATCAATGCAACTAGAGACAAGTAAAGAAGAAGGAGGCGCAAGTAAATGATAAGAGAGGCAATAAAAAAAAAATTTGGTACCCGGACATTACTCACCCTAGGACAAGTGTTTCAAGTGCAAGACCGACCATTATGTCTCTCAACCGATGCTTAATGAGTCATGAAAATCCTAAAACACATGATCCCAAACCTAAGGTCAACTGTGGCTAACATTTACGCTATGCCCTGGAGGAAAAACCGCTTAGTCTCGACATCTCACAATGTGCAAGGTTGCTTAAAGTTCTAGGAACTCCAAGTGATAAACCGTATTTTCTAATATAGATCTAACCCTTTGATCGAGACGAAAGACCCTTAGTCACAATTAAGCTCTAGATACTAAGGATTACTTCAACACTTCACACTATTGCTTGTGCAACTAAGCCCCAGCAGAGTTTGTCTCTTAACACTTCACTCTATTGTGACCACAAAGAACTCTTGTAATATGGAGGTAGGATAAATCACACCGGAGGGGAAAGGGATGTTCTGCTACCTCTCGACTCACCCTTTCTACCCTCTCTATTCTTGCTTTGTCTGACCCTCGTGGTGTGTAACTCACTCACATTTATTACCAATATAGAGTCTCAACCCTAGTGTCACTCTAAGGGAAAATCCATTCAACAAGCATTCAAGATTGGAACTCAATTAAAGAAACATAATTGAAAGGTCAAAGAAACAATATCATCCTAGGGTTTGCAAGTCCAAGTACACACTAGGGGTTTAGCTCTCCATGTAGTAAGATACAATCAATAATGAAATCAAAAATAAAAAAATGTAATCCATAAGTTAAATGCCTTACGTATTTGTGTCGATGGTTTTGTGGAGTAGCCACGTCTTCTCCAAAGGTTCCCTCATCAAACCTAGGGTAGACCTCACCGAATCGATGCCTATGAAAACTCCCCTAATAACTATCTTATGAAGGAAAACGGTGTTAAAGGCCATAGAACTACTCCAAAACCCTTGCATAAGCCTCTCCTAACCCTATCCACGAGCACATCTAAAGGTGAGAAAAGATGGGCCAAATGATGGAGAAAATATCCCCCAAAATGGCTGAAATCGCAACCTAAATACAGCTAGAATTGGGCATCCACACGGTGTGTGGATTTTCCACACACCCATGTCAATCACCAGAAATTGAATTTTCAGCACGCTATGATCAATAATTGATACAGTGAATTGCTACAGTACTTCACCGAAATACTCTCAAATCCACACTTTTCATCGAGGCCACATGAATGGCCACACATTCATGCTTTAAATCGCATTGAGTCTTCCATAAAAGTCACACTGATGAAGATCTTGCTAGTATTGCACAAGTTAGAATACGCGAATGTGACTCCCTTTGTGCTCCTCTAAACCATGTATTTGCTTGAACAACATGGAGGTTGGCACACAATCATATGTCTTTGAGCACAACTTATGTCTACACATTTGTTCACTTCAAGTTTTTATCAACAAAGTGCATCTGACAATGCCCCTTGCATGTGGCTCGCAAGTGTACAGGTTTATCGAAGTAATATTTCCCAGGTGAGTGGGGTATTGTATCCATAGGGAAGAAGGAATAGAAACACCAAGATATCTACTTAACTAAGTGAAAATGAAATAATGATGGTGTGGATAAAGATTGATGCAAATAAACTAAAGAAAATAAGAAAGAGAGGCACAATAAAATGAGAGAAAAGGAAATCGATAGAAGTGAGGTACTCGGATATTGTCCCTCCTAGGATTATTGCTTCAAGTGCAAAACCAACTATTATACTTCCTAACTAATGCTTAATGAGTCATAGACATCTTAAATACATGGTACCAAACCTAAGGTCAACCGTGACTAACTCTACATTATGCCCCAGCGGAGAAATCAACCAATCTCAATACCTCACACTGTACAAAGTTGTAAGAAGCTCTAGGGATTCCATGTGATAAACCCTATTCGTATGTGTAGATCTAACCCTTGTTCCAGGCGAAAGATCCCTAATCACAATTTGGCCCTAGGTATTAAAGTCAATTCAACGCCTCACTCTGATACTCATGCAACTAAGCCTTAGAGAAGTCATCCCTTAGCCCTTCACTCACCCTCTCAACCCCCTCCAATCTTGGTTTGACCAACCTCTCGACTCACCCTCTCGACCCTCTCTAATCTTGGTTTGTCTAACCCTCATGGTGTGCCACTCACTCACTAGGATTACCAATCTAGACTCTCAATCCTAGTGTCACACTAAAGGAGAAATCATTCAACAACCATTCAAGATTGGAACTCAATTAAAGACATCAATTATGGAAAGCATAATAAAAGGTTAATGAAAGAAATACATCCTAAGGTTCACAAATCCTAGTACCCACTAGGGGGTTTATCTCTCCGTGGAGAAAGATACAATCAATAATGAAATTGAAAGTAAAAACAAGCAATCCATAGTAAAACCCCATCGGCATTCGTGTCAATGGTCTTGTAGAGTAGCCTCATCCTCTCCAAAGGTCCCGTTATCAAGCCTGGGGCACACCTCACTGGATTAGTGCCGACGAAAGCTCCCCAAATAACTATCTTCCAAGAGAAACGTAGTATCGAAGCCGTAGAACCACTCCAAAAGACTTGCTAAATCCTAACTAAACCCTAGATGCTGGCCTCCCAAAAGTTGGACAAAAGATAGAAGAAAGGATGAAAAATGGATTCCCAAATCGGTACAAGTTGTGGCTTTATAAAGGGTCTGAATCGGGCAACCACATGGGCATGTGGGATTTTCACACACCCATGTGGATTTCTGGAAATTTGATTTTCTGCGGGCTGTGAAGAGTAACTACTACAATAAATTACTACAGGGATTTGCTGCGGTAGCTGATAAGTGTATGTGTGTTAAGAATATGAAGTATTCTTTCCTTATGATGAGAATGACTTTTATCAGGTTTAAGCACTAATACATGTGTTTTTTTGTTCTTTTGTGCATGTAGGGTTATAAAGCTAAGTATTAAGAAAAGAAGCTAAAAGTAGATAGTGAACGCACTATTTAGTGGAATCTTGGAAGAAACAAATGCGAAGACACAAGTCGGGCTCTAAATTGTGTGAATGTGTGCTGACACGCCCGAATATGCGTGTATATACCGCAAGTGCACGGGTGTCGAAGTAATAATTACCCCGGTGAGTTGGTAGTCGAATCCACAGGGAACAGGGCTACTAGTACTAACTTCTTCTCTGCTTTCTAACCTAATGATAAATGGAAAGGTGTGGTGATCTAATGTGCGAAGAAGTGAATACTGGAGACGAATATCCAAGGGTTAAATTGATGGAGATCTCAATCAGTAAAAGTGGGATATTCGGGCAATGCTCCTCCTAGGATTCAGGTATTATGTACCGAATAAGCAAAGTGTTTCTATGATGAGTAAGTTAAGTCGTGAAAATCCAAATATAATCGGATCCAGCCTTCCGATCACCGATACTAGTCCATTATGAGGTCCCGATGGAGAAATCGCTCAATCTCAACACCTCATACCACATATGACTGCAAAGCACTCTAGGGATTTCAAGAGTTGTATCCGATTCCTAAAGATTGATCCAACCCTAATTCCCGGCGAAGGATCCTAACCCCCTACAAGGTCCCGGTGGAGAAATCTCTCAATCTCACGCCTCACACCAAATATGGTTGCATAGAGCTTAAGGAACGGAGATATAATACACTCAATCGGAAGGGAGAGGGGACACTCCACTATCTCATGACTCACCCTCTCAACCCTCTTTAACCTTGAAGTTCTAACTCTAATGGAGACCTCTCTCACATCAAAGTAACAAATCATGTAAATCCAATCAACCACAAGGATTAATTAAACAAGCAAGCAATGAGAATACAAGATTAAAACTTAATCAAACTCGGATTAAATAGAAACACTAAGCAAATCCACAAAAGATGAGAATCCTAGGGTTCACAAGCCCAAATACCCTCTAGGGTTTTAGATCTCCATGGAGCAACATACAAAACACACCATCAATGAATGAAAGTACATTAAAACCATAGAAATAAACCCCCTTATATATGAACTGATGGCCTTGATGGAGAGCTTCGACGTCTTGAAGGATCCACTCCGAAGCTAGGTTCACCGGTGGCTTCCTTGATCCTATGACGGAGGAGGAATCGATCAAAGTTGGTGACGAAGCTCCTCCAAAGCCGCAAAGACCTCCTCTCCAAACCCTAGCCGTCTCACCCCTCAAGAGTCACACAAAAGATGAGAAAGAATAGGGCAGAACGACTATTTAGATCGCGTCTGTCACGTGCCCTCACGCGCCCGTGTGGATTTCACGCGGCTGTGTGAACAGTAATTTTGCTACATTACTGCTATAGTGAAATTGCTACATTACTTTTCACAAACCGCGATCCGAACACTCTTCTCTTAAGGCCACATGTCCGGGCACACGTCCATGTGGTAGGCTATAAAACTTTTCTTCATCGACGTATCTTTGAGAGGTCTTGCAATCTTCACAAAGAGAAGGAATATGAAGATGTGGCTGCCTTTGTGCCCTTCCAAATAGTGAATTGACTTGAATCTTCTTGGAAGTTGGCACACATCTCCACGTTTATGAACTTCTCTCGTGTCTTGATCCTTGAATTGAACAAGAACTCCCAACATTGTGTCTTTATAGCCTATCTTTGCTTCTTTTTTACTCTTGAAGGCATTCACAACCTATATGCATAAAAGAACACCAAATACACAATATGAGACATAAACCACAGTAAAAATGATGCTCAATGCATGTAAAACATATATAAAAATATGTCTACTCAAGCACTTATCATGTGCCAACCTCCATGTATTCAAGCCATTACAATGAGTTGGAGGGGCACGAAGACAATAACACTTGCGTATCCCACCTAGTGCAATGATAGCAAGATCTTCACAAATGAACACATTTATTGAAGAAGCAACGCAATCTATGGCAAAAACATGGATTCGGGAGTGTTTCTTGCCGGTACCTTAGCTGGTTACTATTAACAATGCCCCTTGCGTATATCCTGCAAGTGCATTGGTTTGTCAAAGTAATAAAATTCTAGATGAGTGGGTATCGTATCCATAGGGAGTAGAGAGTAAAAATACTTAAATTGTTTCTTAACTAAACAAAATATGAATAGTGATTTGTGTGACAAGATGTAATGGAAACAAAAGTAAAAGAGACAAGAGAGATAGCACAGTAAAGGAGAGGTAAGGCAATCGATATAAATGGGGTGCTCGGATATTGATCCACCTAGGACAATCGTTTCAAGTGCAAAAATCCCTCTATTATGCTTCCTAACTAATTCATTAATGAGTCATGGAGATCCTTTAATACATGGTCCCAAATCTAAGGTCAACCATGCTTAACCCTATACATGTCGCGGAGGAGAAATTGAACAATCTCTCTGCCTCACACTCGTATAGAATTGCAATGAGTTCTAGGGATTCCAAGTGATAAATCCTCTTTCTATATGTAGACCTAACGCTTTGGTCAAGACGTAAGGTCCCTAGCCACAATTAAGCCCTAGATGTTAAAATCACTTCAACAATTCACTCCATTGCACTCGCAACAATTAAGCCCCAGCGGAAGGTCATCCCTTAGCCCATTCACTCTACTATGACCACAAAGAAATCGAGGAATTGGAGGTAGAATAAATCACACTGGAGGGGAAAGGGGATGCTCTGCTACCTCTCGACTCACCCTCTCAACCCTCTCCAATCTAGCTTTGTCTAACTCTCGCGGTGTGTCACTCACTTACGAGAGTTACCAAAAAGAATTCTCAACCCTACTGTCACTCTAAGAGAGTATTCATACAATCAATGCATTCAAGATTGGAACTCAGTAAAAACATCAATTAATGAAAGCATAATAACAAGGTTTAATGAAACGAATACATCCTAGGGTTCACAATCCAAGTACCACTAGGGGGTTTAGCTCTCCATGGAGCTAATTACAATCAATGAAATCGAATGTAAAAGTAATAAATCCATAGAAACCCCCTTAATAGTTATGATGATGGTCTTATGGAGAGTCCTCTACTCGTTTAAAGGTTCCTTTGTCCGGCCTAGGATACACCTTGCCTGATCGGTGCCGACGAAAGCTCTCCCACCAATCTTCTTCCAAATGGAGCGCGATGTCAGAGCCGTAGAACCTCTCCCAATCCCTAGGCAATAACTCTTAAAACCCTAGCTGCAACCCTCTATAAAGTTGGGGAAAAGATGAAGAAAAGAATGCTGAAATCGGCTTTTAAATGGCTGGAATTGGGAATCCACATGCCCTGTGGATATTCCACATAGGCTTGTGCAATTAACACACGGACGTATGGAATTTCCACACGCCCGTGTGAATTCGCTAGCGAACTCATTCGGCCGGCTGTGAACAATACCTACTACAGTATTTTGCTACAATATTACTACAGTACCAGCCCGAAAGACTCCCAAAACCATGCTTTCATCGAGGTAACATAAACGGGAACACGTTTACGTTGAAGATCGCTTTGCTTCTTCAATGAACGGCCGCGTTGATGGAGATCTCGTTACACATGCACAAGCCGGAATACTTAGAATGTGAGTGCCTTTGTGCCCCTCCAAATCATTGTGCTAGATTGAATACAAGGTGGTTGTCACAAATTCTAGCATCTTGAACCCAACTCATGTCTTCGTGTTTGAACCTTCTCAAGATTTTGTCCAAATGGTGCACTCACAATCTATATTGCCTTTTTCCTCTAAGATTCGGCTTCACAAACCTATATGCATGAAAGTGACATAAATTACTATTGTAGTATTAATCACAGCCGGCAGAAAATGAGATTTCTAGAGAATCCACTCACGTGTGAAAATTCCCTATGCCAGTGTGGATGCCCGATTCCAGCCCTTTTAAAGCATGATTCAGCTCAAATGACCCAACTTCGCCAAATCCACATTAAAACACATGATGAATCCTCAAATCCTAAAATAAAATCGCATCACAAGCATCTAAAAATCAAGACACCAACACTGAACAATTTATTTATGCAAAATACTACATTATTCGACTAAGAAATATAGGAAAAAGTTGGGTTTCCTTCAAGAAGTGCTTGTTTAATGTCACTAAGCTTGACGTACCTTGTCTTACATCAAGGGGGCTTATGAAGGAAAAATACTTCCCTGTCATCATTACTAATCTCTCCGCCATAGTATGGTTTCAGCCTGTGTCCATTCACCTTGAATGTGCCATTCTCCGGATGGGTAATCTTAATAGCTCCATGAGGTGAAACTTCGGTTATGGTATAAGGACCAGACTCACCTAGACTTCAGCCTCCCCAGAAACAACCATAGACGAGAGTTAAATAGCAATACTTGAACACCCGCTTTGAAGTCCTTCAGAATTTTAATATGCTTGTCATGCCACTTCCAAATTCTCTCCTTGTATATCCTTGCATTCTCATATGCCTTCATCCTCCATTCGTCTAACTCATTGAGATGTATTATTCATTGCTCTCCAGATTTGAGCAAGTCAAAATTTATCACCTTGATTGCCAAATATGCTTTGTGCTCTAATTCCATGGGTAAATGACAAGATTTTCCATACACTAAATTATAGGGAGTGGTCCCTATTGGGGTTTTGTATGCTGTTCTATGAGCCCAAAATGTGTCATCTAACCTTTGCGATCAATCATTTTTTTCCTTGTTCCACGAATTTGATTAAGATTCTCTTAAGCTCTTCGTTCATAACTTCCACTTACCCACTCGTTTGCGGATGGTAGGGAGTAGCAAGACGATGATGTACTCCATAACACTTTAGCACTTTCGCCAACTGTGTGTTACAAAAATGGGTCACCCGATCACTAATGATATTTCTTGGAGTTCCAAATCGAGTAAATAACCTATTCAAAAACTTCACCACAGTTCATGCATCATTAGTTGGAAGAGCCTGGGCCTCCACCCACTTGGAAACTTAATCAACTGCTACCCGAATATATTGATTGTCATTGGACATTGGAAATGGTCCCATGAAATCAATATCCCATACATCAAACACCTCACAGAACTGCATGGGATTTTGAGGCATCTCATCTCTTTGCGATAGGTTTCCAGCCCTTTGACAACTATCACATCGTAAAACAAACTGATGAACATCTTGGAACTAAGTCGGCCAATAAAACCCAGCGGCTAGAACTTTCTCCATAGTTCAAGTTTAGGCATAATGCCCTCCCATTGGGCCTAAATGACAATACACAATGATGTTCCAACCTTCCTCCCTAGAAACACACCTTCGCACCACATGGTCCGCACAAATACGGAACAGGTAAGGATCTTCACAGAAGTAGTTCTTCAGGTCATTGAAAAACTTCTTCTTCTGTTGAAAACTTAAGCCTTGCTTCAATATCCTTCCTGACAGATAATTCACAAAATCTGCGAACCATGGCGTGTCCTTTGATTTTGATTTTTGTATTACATACAGATGCTCTTAAGGGAAGAAATCACTGATTTCCTTGCTTGCCGGTTCTTGCCGCTCACAATCTTCTAATCTCGAAAGATGATTTGTGACCACATTCTCTGTTCCTTTTTTATCCTTTATTTCCATATCAAATTCTTACAATAATAAGATCTTGAGAATCAATCTGGACCTTGTGTCTGCCTTGTTCATGAGATAATGGAGTGCCGAATGATCTGTGAATACTATGACCCTAGATAAGATGAGGTACGGTCTGAATTTATCAAAGACAAACACTACTGCTAACAATTCCTTTTCAGTAGTGGTGTAATTCTCCATGAGTTTAGATTCGTCCATCAAGAACGCATGTTAACAAGCTTATCCTTCTGATCCACAGACAAATTTGATAGTGCAGAATGATGGATTTATACCCTTAATGTCTGAGATCTTCCATGCAATAGCTGATTTGTGCTTTTTCAACATGCTAACAAGCTTATCCTTCTGATCCACAGACAAATTTGAAGCCATAATCACCAGGAGTTTAGATTCGTCCATCAAGAACGCATGTTACAAATGTGTCGGCAGAGCTTTAAGCTTAAGTTCTGGTGGTTCAACAATCGATGGGCGCAATCTCCTCTCCTTCAACCTATCAATCTCCTCAAAATCATTCATTTCATGTCCACAGTTATTCTCCACTTCTTCCACCTGAGAATTTATTTATATACGATCTTCAATGGATATCAACATATCCATTCCACACAATTTCCCTTCTAAAATAGATACTCCCACTTAAAAAATTTCTTGCCTTTGTTCATGATACTAGGAATCAAACTGAGCAAGGATTCTCACCAGACTTTCCTGTAATTGATCACTCATTGACACCGACGCAGATCTCTCAAACTGCTCTATCACATTATCTAATTCACAATTCTACCCTTGAATCCTGTCGGTGTACTCTTCTTCCACGGGCTATGTAATTGTACACTGCTCATGATGGGGATAACATGGTATATCTTGTACTACAAATAGTTGAACTTTTTGCTCCACATTTTCAAACATTCCCGTGAGAGTGTTAAATGACTCAGGCATGGTAATCATTTTTCTATAATCAGAAAGAAAGGAAGATAGAAAAATCAGAACGATGATAGAATAAGAAGATATGAAATAGAATGTATGGTGAAATAGTTAAGAAAACAAAATGCAAAGTATCTCTAAATGCCTACTCCCCGGCAATGGTGCCAAAAATTTAACAAGGTCCCCTTGCATATATCCCGCCAGTACACGGGTTTGTCCAAGTAATAATCTCGGATGAGCGAGTATCGTATCCACAGGGAGTAGGGAATATAAACACTTAACTCGCTTCTTTGTTATGTGAAAGATGAATAAGGATATGTGTGACAATGATTCAATTCTCAAAAGTAAAAACAATAAGTAAGAGAGCACAAGTAAAGGAGAAGGTAAGGCAATCAATAAAGATGGGGTACCCGGATATTGCTCCGCCTAGGACAATCATTTCAAGAGCAAGAATCCTCTATTATGCTTCCTAATCAATGCAAATGAGTCGTGGAAATCCTTAATTACATAGTCCCAAATCTAACGACAACTATGCCTAACTCTATACATGTCCCAGAGAAGAGATTGAATAATCTCTCAACCTCGCACTCGCATAGAATTGCAATAAGTTCTAGGGATTCCAAGTGATAAATCTCTTCCTAATTGTAGACCTAAAACTTTGGTCCAGGTGGAAGGTCCCTAACCACAATTAAGCCCTAGATACTAAGATAACTTATGTGTTTCACTAGGTTGCACCCGTGATAAGTGCTTGTGTGATATGAATGCGAAGCATTCTTTCCTTATGTTGAGCATTACTTTTCTCAGGTTTTTACATTAATATGTGTGTTTTTAGTTTACTTTTATGCAGGTATGGTTGTGAGGCTGAGTATGAAGGAAATAGGCCAATGTGGATCATAATGCAACTATTTTGGAGGAGATCTTGCTAAGGTTCAAACGGGAAGACATAGGACAGGTGTGAGATGCTAGAGTGTGTGCCAACCTCCTCGCATTCAAGTGAATACATCCATTTGTAGAGGCAGAAAGGCAGTCACACTCGAGCATTCCGTCTTATGCATACAAGAACAGGAGCTCCACCAACATATATATCATTGAAGAAGCAAGTGATTCATGATGCGAACGTGTGCCCGTTTGCATTACCCTGATGAAAGTATGGAATTGGGAAGTTATTTAGGTCGAAGACTGTAGGAGAGCAATGCAGCAGCTACTATAGCAGCAGTGTTCACAGCCGACCGAGAAACCAGAGAAACAGAGAATCCACACGGGCGTGTGGAAATTATCAACGCCTGTGTGGAAATTCCGCACGGGCGCGTGTATCATCCACGCCCGTGGAGTTGCCCGATTCGAGCCCTATTGAAAGCCGATTCAGCACCGATTTTGGTATTCTTTTCTCCATCTTTTCCTTAACTTGTGAGAGGGCTTTGTCTAGGGTTTTGAGGGGTATTGGCCAAGGTTTTGGAGAGGTTATATGGCTCTGACATTGTGATTCCATTAGAAAGAAGGTTGGTAAGGGAGCTTCGATTGAGAAGTATCCTATACCGGATGAAGGAATCCTTGGACGACGAGTAGAGGACTTTCCACAAGACCATCGACACGACCATCGAGGGGGTTTCTTTATGGATTCATTGCTTTTACATTCGATTTCTTTGATTGTACTTGGCTCCATGAAGAGCTAAACCCCTAGTGGGTACTTAGGTGATTGTGAAGCCTAGGATGTATTCGCTTCATTGAACTTCTTTATTATGCTTTCAATAAATTGATGTTTATTGTGAGTTCCAACCTTGAATGCTTGATTGTATGAACATTTCCCCTAGAGTGACACTAGGGTTGAGAGTTCTTGTTTGTAACCTTGTGAGTGAGTGACACACCACTAGCCTTAGACAAAGCTAGGTTGGAGAGGGTTGAGAGGATGAGTCGAGAGGTACAGGAGTGTCCCCTTTCCCCTCCAACGTGATAGATTCTACCTCCGTTCCTAGAGTTCTTTGCGGCCATAATAGAGTGAATGGTCTAAGGGATGAACCTCTGTTAGGGCCTAGTTGCGCGTGCAATGGAGTGAATCATTGAGATGATCTTAGTATCTAGAGCTTAATTGTGGCTAGGGACCTTCCAGCCATACGAGAGTTTGCACTGGAGGTGCTCTCCTCGTTCGATTTTGATAGAGCGTATGCGAGCTTCGACAGTTTTGGCACCATTCAATTTAGAGTGTTTGGACGCCACCACAGCTTGAGCATTACGCAGTTTTCCATACTACTTGGCTTATACGAGGAGGCATTCACAGATTTAGAGGAGTATGCACAGTTGCCTACTGATTATCCTGGAACCTTGACCCCGCAGAGAGCTTACAGAGTGCTATGTGGTCAAGGTCAGTACGAGGCATGGGTGTCCAAGGCCACGTGCCTTTCCCGACCTGCCAACAGATATTTGCACGCCATCATGAGTAGGTCGGTGAATGGCCGTGGTGACAGTACTTGTCTCTTGAGCCGTCAGGAGTTGCTGTACTTGTACTCGATGGTAGAGTGTGTACCGATCCACTTAGGGCACATCTTGGCTGATTACATCAGACATTAGGGACAGTATGCTAGACTGGGAGTGATCATCTCTTGGATTCGATTCGCGGGGCCGAGAAGATGAGTATACCCGAACCCCCTGGGTCTAGAGACGATGCGGTTGATGGGCATGGTCTGCATGGTTCGGATAGGGGTTTTTGCGTTAGTCCTACCAGCCCCAGAGATAGTTGAGGATGAAGATGATGACGCCGGAGCATCTCAGCCCGCCCCCAAGATTCAGCCCGCATCGATGGAGACCGAGGCACCTCCAGCGGCCGAGGAACCACCCCCAGTGCGTATGTTTTCACTATCTCGAGCCAATGATCGCTTTGAGAGGCTCAAGAATGCTATAAGAGTGGTCCGAGCCGAGGTTGCCAAGATTACGGCTACGCAGGCTACTCAGTACACAGAGTTCATGGCACGTTTCGACATATTACAGCAGATCCTAGAGCGAGACGTTGCCTCATCATTTGTCCTGCAGCTGAGGACTCTTCAGGCCCCCTCAGTTTCTCCAGCACCTCCCTCCTCGACCCCAGCACTGGAGGACCCACTATATGCTTCCACTTCAGCAGCAGCAACAACGGAGCTTGAAAGCGACTCTGACACTTGACCTTTCTTTTACTTTCATGCATTTTACTTTATCTTATTTTCTTGTTCTTAGAATTGTTCACTCAGAAAGGATTTTCCTTCCGAGCTTAAGTTATTTTACATTATCGAGTTGTATTCATTGCTTCATCTTTTATACACTTGAGTTATTTTTATTTTTATTGAGCTTCACTAAACCCCCTCGAGTATGCGTGCAGATGGTCTTGTCTTCCTTGAAATTGAGACTAGTCATGGGCACGGTCAAGGTGCTTTGGCACTTGACCGTGTGAGCTTCACAACCCGTTGGAACACTACTCCAATGGAATTTGCTTCATCAAACGCAACACTAGGAGTCAGTGGAGTATTGTTTTGATTGCTTCTCCCACAACTATTTTTGAATGATATATTTTAAGTGAGCTTGCATGAGTACATTAAGGACAATGTACAACTTAAGTGTGGGGGTGGGGAGTTTCATAGTGCACACATCTTTTCTATTGTTCTTGATTGTTATATGCTCACATAGCCAATGGCGGTTCACCTTAGTTGCAATGTTTGTATTCTTAAGTCTAGGAAAATTGTTAACATTGAATGTTTTCATGCTCTAGTTCTTCCTTGAATTTTTAGGAATTTTTGCCCAATTTACACTTAGTGCAGTACTCACTCTTTGACCTCTATTGGAAACTCATGTTTGATGTTAAAGGGACTAGTTAGGTTTACTTCTTTTGCTAAATTGAAAAAAAAAATGGAAAATGAAAAGAAGGAACAAAATAGTTTTATTGTTTATTTGTGTTCGTTGGGTGGAAAGAGCTACCACCTATGAAGTATGAAGTTACTCTCACAAGTCGGATACTAGTTATGCCCTAATGAGAGAAAGAGCTATCTCATAGGATGAGTGAAAGCTACCACTTGGGTGGAAAGAGCTACCACCTCGAAAGTGTGAAAGCAACCTTAGCGGCCGCTTTGGAAAAGGGCTACCTTAGAGGATGAGTGAAGCTACTACCATTGTTTAAAATTTTTATCACTTTTGTAGATAAATAAGTCCCTTGTACGTAGAACTTTGAGGAGTATAACTTGGGTTGTTTTGAGTGAGTTCACACACTTACACGAAATTCGGGTTTGTTGTCCTTTTTGATTCAAGTTTTTAGCTAGAGCATTGATTTTTCGTATTTAGTGTTGAAATTTTCCTTACTTGTAGAATGTTATCTTTGTATACTTTGGTGAACCTAAGGCCAAGAACTTTCAATATTTTCTTCATTGATGCACAGAATGTTTAATTTTTGCTTGAGGACAAGCAAAACCTTAAGTGTGGGGGAGTTTGATAAGTGCTTTTGTGATATGAATGCGAAGCATTTTTTCCTTATGTTGAACATTACTTTTCTCAGGTTTTACATTAATATGTGTGTTTTTATGTTACTTTTATGCAGGTATGGTTGTGAGGCTGAGTATGAATGAAATAGGCCAATGTGGATCATAATGCACCTATTTTGGAGGAGATATTGCTAAGGTTCAAACGCGAAGACATAGGACAGGTGTGAGATGCTAGAGTGTGTGCCAACCTCCTCGCATTCGAGTGAGTACATCCATTTGGAGTGGCAGAAAGGCAGTCACACTCGAGCATTCCATCTTATGCATACAAGAACAGGAGCTCCACCAACATATATATCATTGAAGAAGCAAGTGATTCACGACACGAACGTGTGCCCGTTTGCGTTACCCCGATGAAAGTATGGAATCGCGAACGTGTGCCCGTTTGTGATTCACGACGCAAAGGTGTGCCCGTTTGCGTTACCCCATTTGCGTTACACCAACATATATATCTTATGCAACACTGTTCACAGCCGACCGAGAAACCAGAGAAACAGAGAATGCACACGGGCGTGTGGAAATTATCCACGCCCATGTGGAAACTCCGCACGGGCGCGTGTATCGTCCATGCCCGTGGAGTTGCCTGATTCTAGCCCTATTTAAAGCCGATTCAGCCCCTATTTTGTTATTTTTTTCTCCATCTTTTCCCTAACTTGCGAGAGGGCTTCGGCTAGGGTTTCGAGGGGTATTGGCCAAGGTTTTGGAGAGGTTCTACTGCTCCGACATCATGATTCCATTAGGAAGAAGGTTGGTAGGGGAGCTTCGATCAAGGCGTATCCTATACCGAAAGAAGGAATCCTTGGACGACGAGTAGAGGACTTTCCACAAGACCATCGACACGACCATCGAGGGGGTTTCTTTATGGATTCATTGCTTTTACATTCGATTTCTTTGATTGTACTTAGCTTCATGGAGAGATAAACCCCTAGTGGGTACTTGGGTGATTGTGAACCCTAGGATGTATTCCCTTCATTGAACTTCTTTATTATGCTTTCAATAAATTGATGTTTATTGTGACTTCCAACCTTGAATGCTTGATTGTATGAACATTTCCCCTAGAGTGACACTAGGGTTGAGAGTTCTTGTCGGTAACCTTGTGAGTGAGTGACACACCACGAGCGTTAGACAAAGCTAGGTTGTAGGGGGTTGAGAGGGTGAGTTGAGAGGTACAGGATCGTTCCTTTTCCCCTCCGACGTGATAGATTCTACCTCCGTTCCCCGAGTTCTTTGCGGCCATAATAGAGTGAATGGTCTAAGGGATGAACCTCCGCTGGGCCTAGTTGCACGTGCAATGGAGTGAAGCGTTGAGATGATCTTATTATCTAAGGCTTAATTGTGGCTAGGGACCTTCCGCCTGGACCAAAGGGTTAGGTCAAAATCTAGGAAGAGATTTATCACTTGGAATCCCTAGAGCTCATTACAACTCTATGCAAGTGCGAGGTGTTGAGATTGTTCGATTTCTCCTCCGGGACATGCATAGAGTTAGGCATAGTTGACCTTAGATTTGGGACTATGTATGTAAGGATTTCCACGACTCACCATCGCATTGATTAGGAAGCATAATAGAGAGTTCTTGCACTTGAAGCGATTATCCTAGGTGAAGCATCATCCGAGTAACCCATCTTTATCGATTGCCTTGCCTCCTCTTTACTTTTGCTCTCTTACTTGTTGCTTTTAATTTCTGATAATTGAATCATTACCACATTTATCATTGTTGATACTCCTCATAGCTAAGAATCGAATTAAGTGTCTTTACTCCCTACTCCCCTCGTGGATTCGACCCCCGCTCACCCGGGATTATTACTCGACAAACCCGTGCACTTGCGGGATATACACAAGGCGACCTTTGTCAACCCGCAACTAAGCCCCAGCTGAAGGTCATCCCTTAGACCATTCACTCTATTGTAGCCAGCAAAGAACTCAAGGAACGGAGGTAGAATCTAACTCATCGGAGGGAAAGGGGACGCTCCCTGCATCTCTCGACTCATGATTGATTACCCGCAAAAACTTGATTGATTACCCGCAAGTGTACCGGGTCGCCAAGTAATACCTTGAGCAAAAGCCCAAGGATCGTATTCCACGGGGTTAAGGAGCTCCTATTACTCCTCCATCACTCACTTCCTAACCTTACAATTCAAGCATGGTATATTAATCTAATACAAGCAAGATTGTAAATAAAACACAAGTGTAATAACTTCAAGTGAAGCAAGAAAATCACAAGAGCAATGATGATAAGAATAGGCCTAGGTATGAGGATTCCCAAGAGGGGTTCATCATGATGTAAGGATGCATAAGAATAGATGGCATGGGTGATTTAGACCGACGGACCTCAACAATAGTTCAACCCCGATTTCTCAGCGGTTAAACCCTAATCCCATACAAATGATGACAAGGATCTCTCCTTAGTCATATTCCTACGATTGCGTTAAGTACATGGAGATCGCGCGATAAGGACGCACTTAACCTAAGTTCATCCTCATGATTCGGAGGGGCAACCTACATCAAATTTCTCGGCATGTTTGTTAAACATCTCCCCTTTTAGCTCAACAATGATCTAGTACACGCGAGTAGGTCACGTCTACGTGTACAACACAAATAAGAACTAAGGATTTCTCCACATTATAGTTCTAGGCATGAAACAAAATGAGCTAAACCATAAACCACACCAATGCATACCAAATATAGATGTAGCATCCAAAATACAAGAAGAACCCCCCAAGGTTCACCTACATCCGGCGGCCTTGGGGGTCTAGTGTGCCATCATACACAAAAGTCTCTCAAATACAACAAAAGCAAGAAATAAAGGCATAAAGGTATAAATGACACTCCCTAGTCCGAATGATGAAGAGGAGAGAGAATGTCGGCCGAATGATGCTTCTTCTAGCCCTAGAGATGCCGAACGCATCTCCTCCTTTGATGATGAAGCTTCCCCTTTAAGTTCAAACCCTTGATCTTCCCATGCTTCTAGCCAAACTCTCCCAAACAATGGTGTCTTCGTTTCTCTCCTTCCTCCAAGTGATGGCTGCCAAAAGCCCTTCAAAAGTCTGCCTTAGAATCTGCAAGAAGTCCACCCAAAAAGTCCCCCAATCTTTCTCCAAAATCCCTCTATATACCACTCATCATACCCCCTTCGTGGCCTCTATCCCGAGTGCTATACCACTCCCCATTGCCTACATCCCGAGTGCTATACCACTCGCTATGGAACTCAACATTGACACTATTTGGGATAGGCCAACTCCATCAAATGAATATCTTCTATTATAGGTACTGTGATCATCCCGGGCTCTATACCGGGCAGCATTGAGGCCGTATGCCATGATCAAATTCATGACTTGAAACTCTCCAGGTGCTACAGTTACAGCTACAATGATTTTGTTACAGTGTTTATGCTACAGTACCAGATATAGTACCGCGACCTGGTTTCTTCTCTTTTTCACCCGAATCATATCCTCGTGTCATCCATGGTGTTCCCATGCCCTGCAAAGCATATAACACACGATTAAGCACAAAACGGGCATCAATTCTAATGAAAATACATGCTAGAGGTAACAAATATATGCACTCAAATACGTACATTTAGACACTTATCAAATATCCCCACACCTAAGCATTTGTTTGTCCCCAAGCAAACACATCATGAAAAACAGAGATAATGATAAGTGTCTAAGTGTATCACCTCCGCCTTAAATAAATACAAGACTCCACAAGCATGGAAAATGATAACTAGATGACGAGTTACACGGAGTAAGCACAACAGAAAGATCCTGTCTCACCTCGTATATGTCTGTGCCGTGTGTGTGAACCTTGTATTTCATCTACCCTGACTTGGTCTAGCCGACTGACTCCAATGAGTACAGCTCTAGATGCTAATCATTCCACTTGCAAAGAGTACTAAGTCCTAAAAATGCTAAGCGCTACTTCAATGAACAAGTAAGATCCTTCCAAGTCTTGAACTCGAGCTAATTCCCTATTCTTCTCAAAACCTCTAGTAGGTAGCCAAAAAGATCACTAGGGTTTTTATTTTCATTCCATTTTATTTTCTTTCTTTTTCGAGTCCGACTAACATAGACTACTAAAAAAATCTTTCTGGAGGGTGCACATGCTCGGTTAGGCACAAGAGCCACCCAACTACTCGATTACAGCCTACATAGACGATTCATGCTTCATTAGCGGAGGAATATCGACCTAGACTCATTTTTTTCTTTCTTTACTCTTTTCACTTTTTTTCATTTCTCTTTCATTTTCACAATCACCCCTAGATCACGCCTTCGACTCACGCTACAAGCCACAAATCCAGGGCTAGCTCAACAAGACTTAGAAATTTTAAGAGTTCATTGAATGAAAGAACTTAGTACTCTAAGACAAAATACTCAAAGTTGTGTGTTAAGCAAACAAGAGAGATAGAGTAGTCAAGTTGGTTATTCCTAGGGCATCAACACAAGATTTAGTGCACAAGACAATACTAGAGGTGAAACATGATTCAATAGAGTACATCACCAAATATGTAACTCAAATCAATCATTAATCCATGCTATAAGAGTCTTACAATAATAAACAAGCCATCATGGGTAACACTAGCATGCAAACAATAGCGTAGATCATAAAATACACCTGTCCCCCACCTAGTGTTGTACATTGTCCCCAATGTACACCAATCATGAAAAGCAGGGTAATAAATGCAATGAAAACCATGGAGGAGGGTGGAACAAACTTCCCCGGTTAATCTTGTGCACACGACGTGGAGTGACCCGAACCAAAGGTGTCGCAAGCGTTTCTTGTCGGGTCCAGCCTCCATGGAGTGTGGGGAGGCTCACCAAACTCCCTCAATGCCCAGCAAGGCATAAGGGGCATCATCATTCCAAACAAAAATTAAGATTGCAAAAATACATAATAGGGAGCAGTCAAAAGACAAAAATACTAGATAAAGAGTAGTAAAGTTCTACACAAGGTTGGTAGGGCATCCCCTCACCAAACTTATTGAAATCAAGCAAACAAACACACTTGTATAAAAAATAAAGCAAGACAACAAACTAGAGAAATAAAACAAATGTCCAAGCTCAAATGTCCAAGTAGTCATCACAAGATGTTGAAGATGTGGTCGCCACGGTGTGCTTCAAAAATTGTTCAAAAACCTCCAAAAGTAAATTGCTAAAAAGGTATGATCATCAATTGAGAATAGATTCACCAAAAACCCATGTGAAAGTAATTTCTTGAATTGGTCATCCGTCCCAAATGTCTCCAAAATACCCCAATCTATGTGATGAAGTGTGCCACATAGTTTGGTCTTTGAAACTCCACATTTAGCCTTATGATGAGCATGCTTAAAGTGGGGTTCTTCGGGTTGGCATAGTGTTTCTTGGACGTTTGGAGGCAAGTTCCTTGACTTGTGGCATTCCTACATCAATAAAAATTCAAATAAGAATGAAAGGAATCCAAAAAGAGTGTATCATGTGGCATGAAAAAGTGATGAGACATGAAGAAAATGGTGAATAGGATCCATACGGGTCATAATGAGCCCGTATGGATACTATTCAATTTGTAAGAGTTTCCCCAACATCATGAATTTGAAAAAAACTTTGTACATAAATTCGAGATCAATCAAATACATGATGTTCATACTACAAAAATACAAGCTAAAAAGCTTGAAACAATCCACAAAAAAACTCAAGAAAGCAAGAAGAAAAAGAAAAGAAAAATTTTTTTCATTCACAATAAGCTTCATACCAACAAAGGAGGAGAGCACTAGAGTGGAGCTTGAAGAAGAACACTAGATCTACTTCCCAAGGAGATATGGAGATGATTTAGAGTGGTATTTAGTGGGATCCGGCCATGGAGAGGTAGATCATGGAGGCTAGGGTCACGGTTGGAGAAGAAGAAGAATGGGGAGAGAGACAAGAGAGACAAGTTGACAAGGTTCTCATGAAGATAGGGTAGTCTCACGGTCTCTATGAGGTGCTCATAGAGCCCGCGAGGAGTAGTGAAAAGTTTCTGAATTTTCATGATGGTCTCTATGCACTCCTCATAGAGCCCACGAGGAGTAGTGAAAAGTTTCTGAATTTTCTTGATGGTCTCTATGCACTCCTCATAGAGCCCGCGAGGAGTAGTGAAAAGTTTCGGAATTTTTCTCGCGCCTCTATGCACTCCCTCATAGAGCCCGTGGAGGCCCTAAAAAACTTAATTTAAAGACTTCTTAGCTTCTCCAAACATATGGCCATTGTTACAAAAATGTTCTAAAAATCATCTCCACCATGAAATAATGGTTCAAAGTTTCGATCTAACACATAAAAATGATAGCCCAAACAAGTGCAACTCCACAATAAAAATCAAGTGAACAACCACATGGACAATGATCATGACAAACAAAAATAATGAGAGCATGGACTTATTCAAATTAACAACTCTAAGAAAAATACTGAAAAGTGACAAGAATATGAATATGAACACAAAGAACACACAAACATGAAAAATAAACCCCGAATGCTTGGGTTGCCTCCCAAGAAGCGCTTTTGTTTAACGTCCCGAGCTTGACGTACCTTTTCACTTACCTCATGGGGGCTCGAATAATTTGAAATTTCCATCGGTCATCTTCAAATTGTTGTTGTTAAAATAGAGCTTCAACCTTTGTCCATTTACCTTGAAAGTACCCTTTTCGGGTGAGTAACCCCCACTCGCTCCGTATGGGGAAACTTGAGTGACCGTGATATGGTCCTCGACCATCGTGACTTAAGCTTTCCCGGAAAAAGTTTTATCCTCAAATTGAACAAGAACACCCTGATCTCCTTCTTGAAATTGTTTGGGGTGCTTGATGTGCCTATCATGATACTCCTTCACTCTTTCTTTATAAAGTTTGGAATTTTTCATATGTCGTGGGCACGCCATTCATCCAATTCATTTAATTGAAGCTTCCTCTTCTCACCTACAAGAGTAGAATCAAAAATTCAGAAATTTAGTAGCCCAATAAGCTTTTATGTTCAAGTTCAACCGGTAAGTGACAAGCTTTTTCCATATACTAATCTGTATGGAGTGGTCCCAATAGGGGTCTTATATGCTGTTCTGTAAGCCCACAGAGCGTCATCCAAGTGTTCTACCCAATCTCTTCTATTCTGAGCAACATTTTTCTCCAAGATTCTTTTCAAATCTCTATTGGAAACCTCCACTTGTCCGCTAGTTTGTGGGTGATATGGAGTTGCTAGTTCGTGGTAAACATTATAGCGCTTTAGAATTTTTGCAAACTGAGAATTGCAAAAGTGTGTGCCTCGATCGCTAATGATAGCTCGTGGTGTTCCAAACCTGGAGAAAAGTTTCTTTAAGAATTTGACCACTGCCCTCGCATCGCTTGTTGGTAGAGCCTGAGCTTCCACTCATTTAGACATGTAATCGACTTCCACAAGAATGAATTTGCAACCATGTGAGCTTGGGAACGGTCCCATGAAGTCGATCCCCCACACATCAAAAAAATTTCACAAGCCCTCGATTCCAATTTTTGAGGCATCTCATCCCGGCGAGAAATGTTGCCAACCCTCTGGCACCTATCACAATCTTGTATGAATTTATGAGTGTCCTGAAATAATGATGGCCAATAAAAACCCCGTGATCAAGAATTTTTCTTTATCTGCATGGGTTTGCATTGTAGTGACCACCAGTTGGTCTTGAATGACAGTGTTTCAAAATGCTCAAAACTTCCAGATGTGACACACATCTCGCGAACAACCCTGATCTCGAACAGATTCTGAAAAGATAAGGGTCTTCCCACACAAAGTGTTTCAAGTCTGAAAAGAATTTTTTCCGTTGTTGATATGTGAACCATTTTTGGATGACCCCCCCAACTAAATAGTTGGCAAAATCAGCGAACCACGATGGTTCACACTCTTCTATTGCCCTAAGACTAAACAAGTGTTCCTCAGGAAATGAGTCATTGATATCATTTCCCTTCAACATATCGGGATTTGGATTCTCTAATCGGGATAGATGACCTACTGCAAGATTTTCGGCCCCTCTCTTGCCCTTAATCTCCAAATCGAATTCCTGGAGCAATAGGACCCATCTAATCAAGCGTGGCTCGGCATCGACTTGCTAAGTAGATAGCGTAGCGTAATGATCGCTGTATACCACCACCTTGGATAGAACCGTATATGATCCGAATTTATCAAATGCGAATACGACGGCGAGCAACTCTTTTTCTGTTGTGGTATAGTTCTCTCAGGGCCCCGTCGTTGTTTTTGCTAGCATAGTATATGGGATGGAAATGCTTGTCTCTTCATTTCCCAAGGACTCGCACTCCACCGCAAAAAATCACTTGCATCACACATTCATTCAAATGGAGAATCCCAACTGAGCTACCATTATAGGTGCTTGGGTGAGTTTTTTTCTTTGAGTGTGATAAAAGCTTTCATGCAGTCATCGTCAAACTTGAATGGTATATCTTTTTTTCCAACAACTTTGTTAGAGGCCTAGCAAATTTTGGCAAAGTCCCCCGATGAACCTTCTATAAAAACCCCGCATGTCCCTTAGAAAAACTCCCGATAGCTTTCACCGAGGTTGAGGAGGCGCTTCTATTACGGCGATCTTTGCTTTATCTACCTCGATTCCTTCATTGGAAATTCTGTGACCCAGGACTATCCATTCTTGAACCATGAAGTGACATTTCTCCCAACTTAGTACGAGGTTGGTCTCCTCACACCGAGCAAGAACACATTCTAGATTCTTAAGGCATAGCTCAAAGGAGTCACCAAACACAGAGAAATCATCCATGAACACTTCCATAAAGTCTTCCACCATATCTTCAAAAAAATTGCCATCATGCATCTCTCGAAAAGTGGAGGGGCATTGCATAGGCCAAAAAGGCATGCAGTGGTATGCAAATGTTCCATAAGGGCATGTGAATGTAGTTTTTTCTTGGTCTTCTGGTGCAATGGGAATTTGAAAATATCCTGAAAAGCCATCCAGAAAATAGTAGTATGAATGCCTAGCAAGCCTCTCTAGCATCTGGTCAATAAACGGTAGCGGGAAATGGTCCTTTCGGGTGACATCATTCAATTTTCTATAGTCAATACAGACAGGCCACCCTGTGATTGTTCGAGTAGGAATTAACTCATTCTTATCATTGGCGATCACAGTCATCCCCCCCTTTTTAGGTACTACTTGCACTGGGCTCACCCATTCACTGTCAGAAATTGGATAGATAATGCCTGCATCAAGAAGTTTGATAACTTCAGCTTTCACAACTTCCTTCATGTTTGGATTCAGTCTTCTTTGTGGTAGGGCTGACGGTTTATGATCATCCTCCATCAAAATCTTGTGAGTGCAGAATGAAGGACTTATCCCCTTAATGTCAGCTATCTTCCAAGCAATTGCATTTTTGTGTTTTTTTAAGACATTCACCAAATCTCGCTTTTGTCCAACTTTAAGATTTGAGGATATGATAACTGGAAGCTGAGTTCCCTCTCCAAGGAAAGCATATTCAAGGTGCTCAGGTAGCTTCTTCAATTCTAGTTCAGGTGCTTCCACTATTGACGGTCTAAGATTTTTATTTGTCAGCATATCAGTTTGTTCTGCCTCCTCTTCTTCTGCAGATACTGAGCTTTCATCAGAACTATCATTAATGCCATACATAGATTGCATAATAGCCTTAGCTTCTTTCCCCTGATCTCTGCTAGATTCATCTGCCAGAATCGATTGAGATGCTTGCAGTTTTGCTATGTCCAATACAGATAAGTCAGTAGAAATACTGACTTCTTCTTTTCTTGGAACTCTACCATAATTCATGAAGTCCGTAAGCATAGCTTTCCAAATATTATTTTCAGCTGCTGTAACAGAGTCTTTCCATGGTTTGAACCTGCAAGTTGCATTGTCTTGTATGTGGAGTAAATGATGCAAAGGCGGCATCCAATCATTCCAGATATCAACCATAGCCTGCTCATTCCCTTGTATACATCCCATACCTGCTATAATGAACTTTCTTCAATTTCACTGTCTGATATAATTAGGTTTGATGGATTCGCTCCTGTCATGCACCGTACCTCGCAAAGTCAAGAAAGATAAAGAAAGTTAACTCAAAAAGAAGTAAGACAAATGAAAAGCAAGAAATAAAAGAAAAGAAAAAAATGGTTAGAGCAATAAGCTAGAAGTTTCCTAGAATTCCTTAAGGTCCCCGGCAACGGCGCCAAAAACTTAATTGATTACCCTCAAGTGTACGGGGTCGTCAAGTAATACCTTGAGCAAAAGCCAAGGATCGTATTCCACGGGGTTAAGGAGCTCCTATTACTCCTCCATCACTCATTTTCTAACCTTACAATTCAAGCATGGTATACTAATCTAATACAAGCAAGATTGTAAATAAAACACAAGTGTAACAACTCCAAGTCAAGCAAGAAAATCACAAGAGCAATGATGATAAGAATAGGCCTAGGGATGAGGATTCCCAAGAGGGGTTCATCATGATGTAAGGATGCATAAGAATAGATGGCATGGGTGATTTAGACCGACGGACCTCAACAATAGTTCAACCCCGATTTCTCAGCGGTTAAACCCTAATCCCATACAAATGATGACAAGGATCTCTCCTTAGTCATATTCCTACGATTGCGTTAAGTACATGGAGATCGCGCGATAAGGACGCACTTAACCTAAGTTCATCCTCATGTTTTGGAGGGGCAACCTACATCCAATTTCTCGGCATGTTGGTTAAACAACTCCCTTTTTAGCTCAATAATGATCTAGTACACGCGAGTAGGTCACGTCTACGTGTACAACTCAAATAAGAACTAAGGATTTCTCCACATTATAGTTCTAGGCATGAAACAAAATGAGCTAAACCATAAACCACACCAATGCATACCAAATATAGATGTAGCATCCAAAATACAAGAAGAACCCCCCAAAGGTTCACCTACATCCGGCGGCCTTGGGGGTCTAGTGTGCCATCATACACAAAAGTCACTCAAATACAACAAAATCAAGAAATAAAGGCATAAATGACACTCCCTAGTCCGAATGATGAAGAGGAGAGAGAATGCCGGCCGAATGATGCTTCTTCTAGCCATAGAGATGCCGAATGCTTCTCCTCCTTTGATGATGAAGCTTCCCCTTTAAGTTCAAACCCTTGATCTTCCCAAGCTTCAAGCCAAACTCTCCCAAAGAATGGTGTCTTCGTTTTTCTCCTTCCTCCAAGTGATGGCTGCCAAAAACCCTTCAAAAGTCTGCCTTAGAATCTCCAAGAAGTCCACACAAAAAGTCCCCCAACCTTTCTCCAAAATCCCTCTATATACCACTCATCATACCCCCTTCGAGGCCTCTATCCCGAGTGCTATACCACTCCCTATTGCCTCCATCCCGAGTGCTATACCACTCGCTATGGAACTCAACATTGACACTATTTGGGGTAGGCCAACTCCATCAAATGAATATCTTCTATTATAGGTACAGTGTTCATCCCGGGCTCTATACCGGGAAGCATTGAGGCCGTATGCCATGATCAAATTCCTGACTTGAAACTCTCCAGGTGCTACAGTGACAGCTGCATTGATCTTGCTACAGTGTCGACGCTACAGTGCCACTACTACAGTACTCCATCTACATTACCACGACCTGGTTTTCTTCTCTTTTTCACCCGAATCATATCCTCGTGTCATCCATGGTGTTCCCGTGCCCTGCCAAGCATATAACACACGATTAAGCACAAAACGGGCTTCAATTCTAATAAAAATACATGCTAGAGGTAACAAATATATGCACTCAAATACATACATTTAGACACTTATCAACTCACCCTCTCAATCCTCTCCAACCTCGCTTTGTCTAACACTTGTGGTGTGTCACTCACTCACAAGGTTACCAACAAGAACTCTCAACGCTAGTGTCACTCTAGGGGAGTATTCACGCAATCAAACATTCAAGGTTGGAACTCACAATAAACATCAATTAATTGAAAGCATAATCAAGAGATTCAAAGAAATGAATACTTCCTAGGGTTCACAAATACCCAAGTACCCACTAGTGGTTTTGCTCTCCATGGAGCTAAGTACAATCAAAGAAATAGAATGTAAAAGCAATCAATCCATAGAAAAATCACTCAATAGTCGTGTTGATGGTCTTGAGGAAAGTCCTCTACTCGTCGTCCAAAGATCCCCTTGTCCGGTATAGGATACGCCTCGATGGAAGCTCCCCTACAAACCTTCTTCCAAAGAGATGATGATGTCGGAGCCATAGAACCTCTCCAAAACCCTAGCGGAAACCCTCTCTCATGTTTGGGAAAAGATAGAGAAAAGAATGCTGAAATGGGGGCTGAATCGGCTTTAAATAGGGCTGGAATCGGGGATCCACACGCCCTTGTGGACGTCCCTCTGGATTATTCACACGAGCGTGTGGAATTTCCATACGCCCGTGTTGATTCTCTGTTCTAAAGTCTTCTCTGCCGGCAGTGAACAGTATTGCTACAGTGCTTTTGCTATAGTCTCCATCTTGAAATACTTCCCGAATCCGTACTTTCATCGAGATAACACAAACAGGCACACGTTCACGGCGTGGATCGCTTTACTTCTTCAATGATGATAAAGTTGGTGGAGATCTTGTTCTATATGCATAAGTCAGAATGCTTGAGTATGACTGCCCTTGTGCCCCTCCAAATGGTTGTGCTAACTCAAATATGAGGAGGTTGGCACACACTCTAGCATCTCACACCCGACCTATGTCTTCGTGTTTGAACCTTAGCAAGATTTCTTCCAAAATCGGTGCATTATGATCCACATTGGCTTTTTTCTTTCATAATTGACCTCACAACCCTACCTGCATAAAAGTAACATAAACACACACATGTTACTATAAAAACCCAAGAAAAGTAATGCTTAACATAAGGAAAGAATGCTTCCCATTCATATCGCACAAGCACTTATCACAATACACTGTACTAGTTACTGTTCACAGTCGGCAAAAAATAGAGATTCTAGAGAATCCACACTCGCATGTGGACATTTGATGAGTGATCCGCAAGTGCACGGAGTCGTCAAGTAATACCCCTCGTGCGAGCACGAGAGGGTCATATTCCCTGGGCCCAAGAATCTACTCTTACTTCCTCTTTGCGTATTGTCTAGTCAAATGATTCGAAGGGTTTCTCTAATCTATTACTTGAAATAAAAGAACTACAAATGGAGTCTATGATAAGGTAGGGGTATAAAAATCAGGGGAAAGAAATGGTCACGGATGCGGATTCCCTAGGGGCTACTAAAGTGCAAAAGGATGCTAAGAATGTCATGCAATTGAAGGTTTTGGACCTAGAGATTTCCTAAATTAGATCAACCCGATGGTCACGGTAATTAACCCCTAATCCGGTATAAGTATTGACACGTAATTTCTTCCCGATCAAATCCTCATACGATTGCATTAACAAGTGGGAAATCCCTAATTAGGGCCGGAACACAACTTTGGTTAAGCCCTAATGGTGAGGGGTGCAGAATACCCGATGGTCGTAGGGCGATTCGTACATGAATCCCTTCCAAACTTGGTGTGTCTAGTACAAGGGCGATGGTCACGCTACCAAGTACAACCTAGCAGTTGGTTTACAGAGTTCTCATGTAAGCAACACATCAAATGCACCAAGAATGAATCACAAATACACAACAATTGCAATAAACAAAATTAAATCATCCAAATACACAAGTTCACCCAAAGGTTCACCCAGGCATCCGGTGACCTTTGGGGGTCTACTCAGTCCATGCAAAACAAATACAAGCAACAAGTCCATGAAAAACAACTACAAATGGCATAAGAAAACTACCTCAAACAATAGAAGTAGGAAGACAAACCAAGCTAGGTGGAAATGCTTCCACGGACGCCGCGATGGGGGCGGCTTCCCTCATCGTCTACAAACTCCCAAAGAAGGGATCCATGAAAATCTAGCCAAAACCGAGCTTTTCCCTTTGATTTCCCTTCTCCAAAACGTGTGATCTTGCCTCCTAAAGACTGGTGAAAATCGGCTCCAAGAACTCTTCCAAAAACTCCTCCCCTTGCCCTAGAAAAATCGGTTTCATTTATATCCCGCCAGTCCATGCGGGCATCCATGCAGGCGCATGGAGCCCGTGAAGTTCACAACCAAATGACCAGAAAACATGCTGCTACTACAGTACTCTGCTGCAGTGTTTTTGCTACAATATTTTTCCTACGGTACCGAGTATTGAGAATTTCCAGCAAACCTCATGGGCACCCATGGGGGCGCATGGAGCCCGTGAAACTCATAGCCAAATGCCCACAACAAAAACAATGACCTGCTACAATACCGCTACAGTGCCGCTACACAAAGTACAAAAAAAATAAACTCAAGTCCAGAAAAAGTCATGCTCCTAAGCGGGGTGGTGCTCGTCAACAGGTGTAGCTGGTGCTAAGGATGTGGTAGTCCCTGAGGTGGTGCCAGAGGATGAAGAAGACCCACGCATGAAAGAAAGGACTTCGCGCATATCCCTTGCCAACTGTTTCAGTGTCTCGGTAGTCTCTTGATGTCCTTGGCGAAGGGAACGAATCTTGCCCCTGAATCTCCCAAGGCGAAGCTCAATCGAGGGGTGGCGCGTCTTCGCTCGGAATCGACCGTGGTGGAGAAGTGGTGATGCGCTCCCACAGTAGGTGAGTATCGAATAATGGTATATGTGTCACCGCGTTTCTCCACCATCCCCATGGAAAACATAGTAGCCATCCCCAAGGGTGATAATCCACCAACAATGTGTAAGTCCCGGGTGTTCTCAATCAAACCCATACCTCGAATCATACGTGTGATAAATGGCCCAGCAAAAATAGATCCAAGGTGTGTATAAGTACCCTGATGGACAAACAACTCGGCAAAGAGGTGACCAAGGTGGATCGGGTAGTGCTCAATGATGCTATATAGCATGAGTAAGTCAGAGCGAGTAATTACCCCAGTGCTGTCACCCCGGCAACCAATACCTCAACTCAACAGTGCATGAACATAACGATGTGCAGGATTGTGAAGACGGGATGCTTTCCTTGACTCATTCATGCGCCGACCAGAGATAATGTTCCAGAACCGTGTGTGTGTCATGGTGGCCGGAAAGTCAGTCGGAAGACGTTGACATGCTGGTGTGTTCACGAATCCCTCATCATACAAGCCCAAGAAATAACCCAATTGTTCGTCAATAATGGCGTGCATTATTCCAAAGGCTTGGAAGGTTATCCCGGATGGTCTCGCTTAATTCAATCGTGCTAAGGACCTCCAAGGTGAGCTCACGATGAGGGCTGGGATCACTAATTGAGAAAATTCTGTCCCAACCATCATGATTGATTAACTCCGCCACGGTCTCGGCCAAACCTAGAACTTCGAGGTCATTGTGGTCAATTGTACGAATGATACCAAAGGGCTTGGACTGTAAGAGATTATAGCGTGCCCTATGTTGTGGTAAGGCAAAGGATGGCACTCCACTTGATGTCGCGATCGTGTCGTGGCCGCTTTGTTAGAACTCGCTTGATCGGCATACCTATACCACAAAAAAAGAAGTGATCAAACCAATATTTTTTTATGAATACATTCATAGGAGATAACTATATCATCATGGAATTAATGAAAAAAATTGAAAGCACAACAATTTCTATGTGAAGAATGAAAATTTCAGCCATTGCTACAAAGAACTCATGAAATGCAAGAGTTTTCTCCTAGACATCTAGCTTCCCAAAATTTACAAAATGAAGGAAAACCTCAAAGAAACAAGCATACACCAAATCACAACAACCAAATATGTCATTCAAGCTTCAAAGATAAAGTGAGAACACAATAAAACCAAGTTTGTAGCAAAACCTAGAATTAGGGCTTCGAGGCTTGGGGTGATGTGATCTGGCCAAACGGTTGATAAAACTCCGATTAAAACCCAAGAGTGAGTTTGCAAGATGGAGGAGAGGTGATTAGAGAAGAAAAAAACTAATGGTGAAGAAATGAGGTAGAGTGAGGGAGAGATGAGAGGAAAAACAAGAGGAGAAGAAGGAGGAGAGAGTGGAGAGAGAAAGGGGGACAAAGCCCCTTTAATGGGCAGCCCAGCCCATGCGGGTCTCATGCGGGTGCGTGGTGCCCGCATGGGCTAGAAAAAACCAGCCTGAAAGGCTCACGGGCGCCCATGCGGGCGCATGGCGCCCGTGAGCCTCTCAGCTAGCAGCGACCGCTGAGGGCCGAGAGCCTCACGGGCGGCCTCGCGGGCGCATGGCGCCCGTGAGACCCACAGCCCATGAAAAATACTCCTCACGAAGGGTCTCTTGTGGCCGCAATGATGCCCACAAGGCCCTGGAACATGCCACAAGTGTCCATACCCCGTATACAGCCCGTATAGACCCAGAAAATTGAAAAATTGGCATGGTTCCTCTTGCACACTCAATAAAATATGAATTACAACAATTTAAGCGCCGGGATGACAATGAAACACAACTAAACAATACTAATTCAAGGCCAAATACAAGCGAGCAAACCAAAGCATGAGTTGAGCACAAAAACATCAACAAAAGAAAAATACGAAAAACTCACAAACATAAGCATTCAACCACAATATAGAAACTAAGCAACTAAAAGAAATACGAAAATTTAAAGACAACGAATTTAAAAAGTTGGGTTGCCTCCCAAGAAGTGCTTGTTTAACGTCATTAGCTCGACATACCTTTTTCTTACCTCAAGGTGGATCAAATTGTGGGGAATTACCTCCAAGCCCAAGAGAAGTGCTCCAAGATAGGTATGGCTTCAATCGGTGACTGTTAACCTTAAATGTACCTTTCTCCGGATGAGTTATCTCGATGGCGCCATGGGGAAAGACTTTTGAAACTGTGAAGGGTGCGTGCCATCTTGATTTTAACTTCCCCGGGAAGAGTCGTAACCTCAAATTGAAGAGAAGAACCTGGTCCCCTTCCTTGAAGTGTTTCCCATGTTTAATGTGTCAGTCATGATACTCCTTGATCCTTTTCTTGTAAAGCAAGGAGTTTTCATATGCCATAGTCCGCCATTCATCCAACTCACTTAGTTGGAACTTCCGCTTATGACCGATTAGCTGAGGATCAAAATTCAGTTGCTTAATAGCCCAGTATGTTTTATGTTCCAATTCGACGGGTAAATGGCAAGCTTTCCCATAGACTAGCCTATAAGGGATCGCTCCAAGAGGTGTCTTACACGCTGTCCGATATGCCCAAAGGGCATCATCCAGATGATCTGCCCAATTCTTCCTATGCTGACTTACGGAGTTCTCCAAAATCAGTTTCAATTCGCGGTTAGAGACTTCAACTTGTCCACTAGTTTGAGGATGATACGGAGTTCCAACCCTGTGGAATACTCCATATCGCTTCAGGGTGTTTGCAAACTGAGACTTACAAAAGTGGGTTCCTCTATCGCTGATGATCGTTCTCGGTGCACCAAATCTGGAGAATAGTTTTTTTAAAAATTTTACTACCACTCGTGCATCACTTGTGGGGGATGCCTGTGCTTCAACCCATTTAGAAACATAATCTACAGCTACCAGAATAAACTAATTACCACGGGAACTAGGGAAGGGTCCCATGAAATCAATCCCCCACACATCGAACACCTCACTAGCTTGGGTCCAGGTTTGTGGCATCTCATCTCTCCTTGAAATGTTTCCAGTCCGCTGACACCTATCACAATATTGAACAAACTTTTGTGCGTCCAGAAAGATGGACGGCCAATAGAAACCTGCATCTAGAATTTTCCTGGTTGTTAGGTTGGCACTATAATGCCCCCCAGCGGGACCGGCATGGCAATGCTCAAAGATAGAATACCCTTCCGAATGAGATACACATCTCCTCACCACCTGGTTGGCAGAAGTTCTAAACAAATAGGGATCTTCCCGGAAGTAATATTTTATATCAGAGTAGAACTTCTTCCGTTGCTGATAAGTCAGCCGATCAGGATGTGTCCCTGCAGCAAGATAGTTTGCAAAATCAACGAACCATGGAATTTCTTCTTCTCTCATTATTTGAATGCTAAACAACTGCTCATCAGGAAAACCATCATTTATCTCCTTTCTATCCTTGGTGCTCTCCAATGGGATCACAAGGCGCGATAGGTGGTCGGCAGCAAAATTTTCAGCCCCCCGCCTATCCTTAATCTCCAAGTCAAACTCCTGAACCAAGAGTACCCACCGGATCAAACAAGGTTTTGCATCCTGTTTGCTTAAAAGATATTATAGAGCAGAATGGTCTGTGAACACGATCACCTTTGATAACACTAAATATGAACGGAACTTGTCAAATGCAAAAACCATAGCAAGCATTTCTTTCTCGGTGGTCGTATAATTCTCATGAGCATCATTCAATGTCTTGCTTGCATAGTAAATAGGGTGGAAATGACCCCCCCCCGACGTTGCCCAAGAACTGCCCCCACTGCAAAGTCGCTAGCATCACTGATAAGTGCTTGAGTGAACATGTTTTTATGCATGTTTTACATACATTGAGCATCATATTTTTATACGGTTTATGTCTCATTTCGTGTATTGGGTGTTCTTTTATGCATATAGGTTGTGAAGGCATTGGGATTTCAAAAGGGAGCGAAGATAGGCTATCATGGCATAATATTGGGAGTTCTTGTACAAATCAAGTTGGAAGACACAAGAGTTCTTTTATGAGGAGATGTGTGCCAACTTCCATAGTTTTGCAGGCCAAGTTATTAATGGAAGGGCACAAAGGCAGCCATGTCTCCACATTCCTCCTCTTTGTAAAGATTTCAAGACCTTTCAAGACGCATTGATGAAGGAAAAACCCGTATAGCCTACCATATGATCGTGTGCCCGATCGTGTGGCCTTAAGAGGAGATTGTTTATCATCGCGTTTGTGGAAATCAGCATGAGCGAAAGTCTTTGTAGCAGAGTGACTGTCAGAGCGACTCATCGGCAGATTCACTGTTCACGCCCCGGCGGGAAATTCCGCTGACCGCGTGAAATTCACGCAGCCACGCGGGCGCGTGGGGGCACGTGACAGACGCGTTGTGAGGCCTATAAATAGCCGTTTTGCCCTATTCATTCTCATCTTTTGTGCGGCTCTTGAGGGGTGAGACGGCTAGGGTTTGGAGAGGAGGTCTTTGCGGCTTTGGAGGCGCTTCGTCACCAACTTTGATCGATTCCTCCTCCGTCATAGCATCAAGGAAGCCACCGGTGAACCTAGCTTCGGAGTGGGTCCTTCAAGACGTCGAAGCTCTCCATCAAGGCCATCAGTTCATACATAAGGGGGTTTATTTCTATGGTTTTAATGTACTTTCATTCATTGATGGTGTGTTTTGTATGTTGCTCCATGGAGAGCTAAAACCCTAGAGGGTATTTGGGCTTGTGAACCCTAGGATTCTCATCTTTTGTGGATTTGCTTAGTGTTTCTATTTAATCCGAGTTTGATTAAGTTTTAATCTTGTATTCTCATTGCTTGTTTGTTTAATTAATCCTTGTGGTTGATTGGATTTGCATGATTTGTTGCCTTGGTGGGAGAGAGATCTCCATTAGGGTTAGAACCTCAAGATTGAAAAGGGTTGAGAGGGTGAATCATGAGATAGTGAAGTATCCCTTTCCCCTCCGATTGGTGTATTCTATCTCCATTCCCTAAGCTCTATGCAACCATATTTGGTGGGGGGCGTGAGATTGCTCGATTTCTTCGCCGGGACCTTGTAGGGGGTTAGGATCCTTCGCCGGGAATTAGGGGTTGGATCAATCTTTAGGAATTGGATACACAATTTGGAATCCCTAGAGTGCTTTGCGGTCATATGTGGTGTGAGGTGTTGAGATTGAGCGATTTCTCCACGGGACCTCGTGGGGACTAGTATCGGTGATCTAGAGATAGACCCGATTATGTTTGGATTTCCACGACTTAACTTACTCATCGTAGAAACACTTTGCTTATCCGAGTACCTAATACACGAATCCTAGGGGGAGCAATGCCCGAATACCCCACTTTTACTGATTGAGATTCTTCCTCCATTTTACCCTTGCATATTCGTCTCCGGTGTTCATCTCTTCGCACATTAGATCACCACACTATCCCATTATCATTAGGCTAGATAGCAGAGAAGAAGTTAGTACTAGTAGCCCTGTTCCCTGTGGATTCGACTACCCGACTCACCGGGTATTTATTACTTCGACACCCGTGCACTTGCGGTACACACACGCATATTCGGGCGTGTCAATCACACATGAGTTCAAAAGGTAAATTCCAATCGGGGGACACAATAATCGGGGCTTCAACAAGCTTTTTCTTAAGGGTAAGAAAAGCAGTCATGCACTCATCACCAAACTCGAATGCCGCATCCTTCTCAAGGAGTTTTGTAAGTGGTCGTGCAATCAATGAAAAATCCTTGACGAATCTTCTGTAAAACCTACATGTCCCAAAAAACTCCTAATGGCTTTCACTGACGTTAGGGGAGGTAGCTGCTCGATGGTGGAAATCTTGGCCTTATCCACCGCAATTCCTTGTTGTGATATCCTATGACCAAGCACAATGCCTTCCTTGACCATAAAATGACACTTTTCCCAGCTGAGAACCAAGTTGGTTTCCTCACATCTGGCTAAAACCCGCTCTAGATTTTTGAGGCAGAGGCCGAAAGAATCACCAAAAACTAAGAAATCATCCATGAAAACCTCCATAATATCTTCCACAAGATCATCAAATATGGCTATCATGCATCGCTGGAAGGTAGCTGGCGCGTTACATAGACTTAAAGGCATACGAAGGTAAGCAAAAGTACCATAGGGGCATGTGAAAGTTGTCTTCTCCTGGTCTTCTGGGGCAATTAGAATTTGAAAGTATCCGGAGAGACCATCCAAGAAATAGTAATATGAGTGCCCTGCTAGTCGTTCAAGCATTTGGTCAATGAAAGGTAGAGGGAAATGATCTTTTCTAGTAGCATCATTGAGATTTCTGTAGTCTATGCACACCCTCCAACCTGTGACCGTTCTAGTGGGGACTAATTCATTTTTTTCATTAGTGACCACCGTCATCCCCCCTTTTTTCGGCACCACCTGCACCGGGCTCACCCACTCACTGTCAGAGATAGGGTAAATGATGCCAACATGAAGAAGTTTGATCACCTCGCTGCGTACTACTTCTTTCATATTAGGGTTGAGCCGTCTCTTGGGTATAGCTGTCGGCCTATGATTATTTTCCATGAGAATTTTGTGTGTACAAAAGGAAGGACTAATCCCTTTAATATCTGAAATCTTCCACGCAATTGCTATTTTGTGCTTTTTTAACACACTCAGAAGGTCAGATTTTTGCTTAAGGGTCAAGTCCGAGGCAATGATGATTGGAAGTTTTGATCCCTCTTCCAGAAATGCATACTCCAGGTGCTCGAGTAGCGGTTTCAGTTCTAGATCCGGGGGTTCCTCAATTGATGATTTTAATCCCCCAAACTTCCCAAAATCAAAATCTTCGAATCCTCTATACTCATCATCCGTGGTGCTACCACTATCCATGCACTCTTCTATAGTGTGAATCTCGCACCCTGATGACCCTGAGTCACTTCCCCCCATGAGATCTATTTCCTCTTCATCTCGCTGAACTAGTACACCAGAGTTATCAGACTTGTTCCTTTCCTCCTCAGCGATGGGGATGGAGGGGAGGACAAGTGGAGTAAGCTCAACTATTGGCAACACATTGTTGGTCTTCAGATAATGCGCGAATAGGTCCTGCACATCAAGTTCTTCCAAAGGTATAGTTCTAGCCACACGGTAATGCTCAGACCATCTACAACTATCAAGAATGTGCGTACTAATCATCCCTTCTGGTTCAAGTGCCACTAGAGAATCACGTAGGGGAATTCGAGTATGGAATATGCGAGACGGGAAGCATCACCCCCAAGCTGCTGGTGAAAAACATGATTGTAGTGGATAATGAATAACTAGAAAAATGTTAAACAAAAAGAACTATTTAAAAAGCGAGAAAAATAATTTGAATAAAATAAAAAGGAACAAAAGTGCAAAATAAAAGAAACAAATCTACAGAATTAAAGAAATAATGGCTAAATCAATAAACTCTAAGTTTTCTGAGTATTCCTTGTGGGTCCCCGGCAACGGCACCAAAAACTTGATGAGCGATCCGCAAGTGCACGGAGTCGTCAAGTAATACCCCTCGTGCGAGCACGAGAGGGTCGTATTCCCTGGGCCCAAGAATCTACTCTTACTTCCTCTTTGCGTATTGTCTAGTCGAATGATTTGAAGGGTTTCTCTAATCTATTACTTGAAATAAAAAGAACTTCAAAGCGGAGTCTATGATAAGGTAGGGGTATAAAAATCGGGGAAAAGAAATGGTCACGGATGCAGATTCCCTAGGGGCTACTAAAGTGCAAAGGATGCTAAGAATGTCATGCAATTGAAGGTTTGCACCTAGAGATTTCCTAAATTAGATCAACCCGATGGTCACGACAATTAACCCCTAATCCGGTATAAGTATTGACACGGAATTTCTTCGATCAAATCCTCATACGATTGCATTAACAAGTGGGAAATCCTAATTAGGGCCGGAACACAACTTGGTCTAGCCCTAATGGTGGAGGGGTGCGAGAATACCCGATGGTCACGGCGTATTCGTACATGAATCCCTTCCAAACTTGGTGTGTCTAGTACAAGGGCGATGGTCATGCTACCAAGTACAACCTAGCAGTTGGTTTACAGAGTTCTCATGTAAGCAACACATCAAATGCACCAAGAATGAATCACAAATACACAACAATTGCAATGGAAAAAATTAAATCATCCAAATACACAAGTTCACTCAAAGGTTCACCGGCATCCGGTGACCTTGGGGTCTACTCGTCCATGCAAACAAATACAAGCAACAAGTCCATGAAAACAACTACAAATGGCATAACTCCCTCAAACAATAGAAGTAGGAAGACAAGCCAAGCTAGGTGGAAATGCTTCCACTGACGCCGCGATGGGGGTGGCTTCCCTCGTCGTCAACAAACTCCCAAAGAAGAGATCGATGAAGATCTAGCCAAAACCGAGCTTCTCCCTTTGATTTCCCTTCTCCAAAACGTGTGATCTTGCCTCCTAAAGACTGGTGAAAATCAGCTCCAAGAACTCTCCCAAAAACTCCTCCCCTTGCACTAGAAAAATTGGTTCATTTATATCCCGTCAGTCCATGCGGGCGCATGGAGCCCGTGAAGTTCACAGCCAAATGACCAGAAAACATGCCGGTGCTACAGTACTCAGCTACAGTGTTTGCACTCCAGTATTTCCGCTCACGATCAGCGGTATTGAGAATTTCGGCAAGAACCTCACGGGCACCCATGCGGGCGCATGGAGCTCGTGAAACTCAAAAGCCAAATGCCCACGAGCAAGAACAATGACTGCTACTAATACCGCTACGATTGCCGCTCTGTCTGTGGGACACCAAAAATGCCGTTTTTGGTGTCGAATTCATCCGATTTACATTTTTGAGCATTATTCAACTCATTTAAGACCTGCAACACCGAAATAACCAATTTAGACATAAAACGGGCATCAATTCGTTAACATATTCACAAATGATACAAGATTAATACATATAAAATACATACATTTAGGCGTTTATCAACATTCTACATGCCTGTATGGAAATTCCACAGGGGCGTGTAAATAATCCATAGGCCCATGTGGATGCCCGATTCCAGTACTATTTAAGCCGCGATTCAGCTCAATTTTTGAGGCCATCTTTCTCCTACTCTCTAACTTTTTTCTATCTTTTAGGAGGCTGTCGGCTAGGTTTTTGAGAGGCTTTTGGCATGTCTTTGGAGTGGTCCTAAGGATTCAACACCGCACTTCTCTTGGAATAAGGTTATTGGGGGAGCTTTTGTTGGTATCGATCCCGCGAGGTGTGCCCTAGGTTGGACAAGGGGAACTTTGGAGAAGAAGAGGCTACTCCATAAGACCATTGACATAAATACCGAGGGGGTTTTCTAATGGATTACTTGTTTTCACTTTTGATTTCATTATTAATTTTATCATGCTCCATGGAGAGCTAAACCCCCTAGTGGGTACATGGATTTTGTAAACCCTAGGATGTTTTTTTTTCATTGACTTTTTATTATGCTTTCCTTAATTGATGTCTCTAATTAAGTTCTAATCTTGAAATCTTGTTGAATGATTTCTCCCTTAGAGTGACACTAGGGTTGTTAGACCATCTTGTTAACCTTTATGGATGAGTGACACACCATGAGGGTTAGACAAAGCAAAATTGGAGAGGGTTGAGAGGGTGAGTTAAGAGGTAGCGGAGCGTCCCCTTTCCCATCCGATATGATTTATCCTACCTCCACATTCCAAGAGTTCTTTGAGATTATAGTAGAGTGAAGGACTAAGGGATGAACTCCACTGGGGCTTAGTTGCACGAGCAACAGAATGAAGCGTTGAAGTGACTTTAGCACCTAGGGCTTAATTAAGACTAGGGATCTTTCACCTGGACCAAAGGGTTAGATCTACACATAGGAATAGGGTTTATCACCTGGAATCCCTAGAGTGTCTTACAACTTTACACAGTGTGAGGTGTTGAGACTGTTTGATTTCTCCGCCTGGGCATAGTGTAGAGTTAGTCATGGTTGACCTTAGGTTTGGGACCATATATATTCAAGGATGTTCACTACTCATTAAGCATCAATTAGGAGACATAGTAGCTGGTCTTGCACTTGAAACATTAGTCCTAGGGGGAGCATTATTTGAGTACCCCACTTCTATCGATTGTCTTTTCTCTCACTTATTTGTACCAACTCTACACTATGTCCCTGTCTCAACACCTCACACTATGTAAAGTTGCAAGAAGCTCTAGGGATTCCAAGTGATAAACCCTATTCCTATATGTTGATCTAACCTTTTGGTCCTGGCGAAAGACCCCTAGTCACAATTAAGACCAGGCGAGATACTTTGTACTTTGTTATCTTAGCCATTCATCATTCATTCTACTTCGCATCTTCTTATTCTATCATCGTTCTGATTTCTTTCTTTATTTTGTTGTAGCTCCAAGTTATGACCCAAGGGAACCCTTCGATATTAATTGAAGGTGATACTAAACAATAATGTACACTCAGAAGAAAGATCAGAGAACCTGTGTAAGAACTGTCAAATCTAGCTGAAGTGAAAGTTGAAGGGTCTAACAACATGGTTGAAAATAATAAACAATATAGAACACTTTCTGACAATTGCAGAACGTCAGTATTGGGGACACAATATACCATTGTTCGGCCCCCGATTATAGCTCTGAACTTTGAGCTAAAGCCAGCATTCATCAAAATGATACAGCAGTCGGCCTAGTTCAATCGTTTGGCCATTGAGGATCCAAACAACCATATTGAAAACTTCTTAGTAGTTTGTGATATACTAAAGATTAATGGTGTTATGGATGATGCTATAAGATTTAGGGCTTTTCCATTCTCTCTAAAAGAATAGCAAAACAGTGGCTACATTCTTTACCATGAGTATCCATCACAACATGGAATGAAATGGTCGAAGCTCTTCTTGCAAGGTACTTCCCTCCGGGGAAATCATTGAAGCTTCATAATGAAATATTGTTATTTGTTTAGATGGAGCTTGAATCCTTGTTTGAGACATGGGAGCAATTCAAGGACCTCTTGTGGAAGTGTCCATAGCATGGTTTCCCCGAATGGATGATCATTCAGACTTTTTACAACAGGTCGAATCCAAGTACAAGACAATTTCTACATGCTGCCACAGGAGGTACAAAGGAGGACAAGACCGTTGAAGAAGCCCGACAGTTGGTAGAGGAAATGGCCATGAATAGCTACTAATGGAATGCAAGGGAAAAGAAGAAAGTGGGTAGAATCCATTAAATTGATGAGGTTACATCCTTAACAGCCCAAGTAGAGGCATTGAGCAAGAAATTAGATACATTGACTTCTCTGAGGGTGGCCGCGATCATGACTTCTGATGGTTGTAGGGGTTCACAAATGTCGTCGGATTGTCCTATTTCAATTGCTATTTCAGCCCTGACTAAACAAGTAGACTTTATGGGCAATTCAGGAAGGGTACAAGGTAATCATTTTAGCAACACCTACAACCAAGGGTAGAGGAACCTCCCCAATTTCTCATGGAGTAACCAAGGGCACCAAAAGGCCATAGCACCACCCAGTTTTTAACAACAAGCCCCAAACATGGAGAATAGAGTTTCAGGCTTAGAAACCCGGATGACCGACTTAAAGAAAGCCTTGACTAGATTTGTGCAATCATTGGATACACGGTTCCAATCGATCGAGGCTACACTTCGTAACCATACCGTTACATTGCATAATCTAGAAAATCAAGTTGGGCAAATTGCGAAATCCTTATCGAAGAGACCACAAGGAAGCTTACGGAGTAAGACCAAGACTAATACAAGAGAACATATGAAGGCGATCACTTTGAGAAGTAGTCGTGAGGTTGAGGGTAGGCTTCCAAGTGAGAAGACCAATGTTGAAGCACCCGACGTCATGGAGATTGAGGAGAGAACTAACAAAGAGAAGGAGATGGCACCCCCACCTTACAAGCCAAGAATCCTGTATTCTTCAAGATTGAAGAATGACCAAAATGATGAGCAATACAAGAAGTTCTTGGGTTTATTGAAGCAATTGCACATCAACATTCCTTTTACGGAGGCGTTATATCAAATGCCTCGGTATGCCAAGTTCTTGAAAGATCTTTTGACTAAGAAGAGGAAATTAGAAGAAAGTGCATTGGTGATATTAGATGCCTCTTGTTTGGCGGTGTTGCAAAAGAATATGCCGAACAAGATGAAAGACAACTGAAGCTTTGTGATTTTGTGCAATATTGGAAATTTGGGTGAAGAGATGGAATTGGTGGATTCGGGGGCTAGTATCAACGTCATGCCATACTCGTTCTTTCAGAAGCTAGGCTTTGGAGAGCCTTGGCCCACTCAGATGACATTGCAATTGGCAGACCGAACGGTGAGACATCCGAGGTGCATCATTGAAGATGTGCTTTTCAAGATGGACAAGTACATATTTTCTGTAGACTTCGTAGTGTTGGACATCGATGAAGATGCAGATGTTTCTTTGATACTTGGGAGGCCTTTGTTACACACTTGTAAAGCACTTATCGACATGGACAGAGGAGAGTTAACACTAAGGGTTTGCGACGATAATTTGACCTACCGCCTAGCCAAAGCCATGCGATATTCTCTTGACTTTGATGATACTCTTTATTTTCTTGACACTACCAATGAACTAATTGATGAATATATGTATGAAATATTGAATCAAGACCCATAAGAGGGGTTGCTAAACCAAGAAATGGAGAATGAAAAGGAAATGATGCTTGGTCTAGAGGAGAAGGTACCATCTACTCCAGGGATCATGAAGAAGATGCTTCGAAAGATGAAGCGAGAATGGAGACACCACAAGAAATGCCCCAAGGTTGTTGGGGATGCACAAGAATGGAACAACAGTGAGGAACCTTTAAGTGGTAACAAGCTTGATAACTCTCCCTATACCTTCAAAGGCTATGTTCATCATGCTTCCAAGTCATGGGCAAGAGAGGAGCCTTCATCTATGAGCCCTTGTGAGGTAAGACAAGGTACATCAAGCTAAGTGATGTTAAACAAGCGCTTCTTGGGAGGAAACCCATGTTTTTACTATTTTCCTAGTTTTTAGTTTAGTGTTTGCATGAATAAGGCTTTAAGTGTGGTGTCTTAATTTTTAGATGCCATTGCTGTGATTTTCTTGCGGACCTTTTGGTGTTATCGTGTGCTTAAATGTTTATGGCGAAGTTGTTGGTTGTTTGAGCGAGTTTTTCATGTTTTTTCCCTGGTATATTTTGTATGATAAGAAAGACTCTAAGTGTATTTATATGTTCAGGAATTTTCTGTAGAGCATGTAAAGATTTCTAAGGCATCCATAGAAAGTGGACGGCCGTGTAGAATTTCTACACGGCCGTGGGTCTCTACCGCGAGCTCATCCTAAGAGGACATAGGGGCAAAGACTTGTCCCTGTGAATGGCCTTGTGACAGTCCACGCCCATGGGTTATTTCCACATCGGCATGTGTCATCCTTCAGAGACTTAGAGATTCATCCCAAGAGGATACAGGGCACGTGGACTAGCCCCTGTGGATGACCCTGTGACAAACACACGGGCGTGGGTAATTTTCCACATGCCCGTGTGGATCTCAGCAGAAGACCTCTCTTCCATCCTGTCTCATACACAGGGGCGTGCAAGTGCCCCCGTAAGCTGGTCCGATGAAGGTTCACGTCCATGTTGAATTTCCACACAAGTGTGAAACACTTACAGATTTTTTTCGGATAAACCAAGAAGCCACAGGGGCGTGCGTTTGCCCCTGTGGGTCGGGCACATGGGCGTGGGTAATTTCCGCTCGCTCGTGTGCTAGTGCAAAATTCCAAGGGACTTGTGTTTTTATTAAAATCTCCTTGCGTTTCTTTTTCATTATACTCCCAATCTTTCCGATAACACCCTTTACTATTCTCCTGACCTCGCACCGCTGATTTATAGGGATTTTTACTCTATTTTTTGGCCGATTTTGAAGTTTATATCTTCATCTCGTCGGAAAACCTTTAATCCCTCTTTTACTAGCCATTTCTCATTCTCTTTGGATTAAAACTGGTGGTTAAGCTTCGGTTTTCCTCTAGAAGGGTAATTGCATGTTTAGAAGTAGTTTAGGAACATCTTGGAGCTGTATACTTAAATTCTTGGTGTGCAACCGTGCGGTTTTCATGCCTCGTGGTTCCACACGGGCATGGGGAATTTCCACAGGACTGTGTGGATTTGTGGAGTATTACTTTGTGAGCTTCTTTGATTGTTTCTTCTTCAATTCTTAGAGATATGGCACCTCATTCGAAGAAGCAAGAGGATAAGCATCATAGGGTGACTTCACCTGAGTTATCCCGTATTGAATTTTCGAATCCCAAGCATCAAACTCGGTTTGAGCGGTTGTAGAGACTCAGGGTTTGATAGTCCCGTTTTGTAGACTTCAGTCTGCTGCGAGAGGTTCAGCGAGGAGATGAGTTAGCTGATGATATAGATGAGTTGTTGTCCGTGGGAAGTTGTAAGAGATTATTATCGATTCGAGAGCCAGCTTTCCTCAGATTAACACTGGAGGTATTGGTGTCATTCGAGTTCAATCGGTTGTATAGGAGGTTCAAAAGCATTGATGTCATACAGTTTAGGGCATTCAGACATCAGTTTAGCATGAGTGTTACTGAGTTTTTCAGTTCGTATGGGCTTGTATGAAGAGATATACATAGATACAAAGGAATATGGATACTTGCAGACAGATTACCCTGGCAGCCTAACCCCACAGCAGGCATACCGAGACAAGGGCAATTCAGAGGTTCGACACTTGCTTTATGTAGATAGGTGCAGTATGAATCGGGAGTGTACAAGGCTTTATGGTTGTTCCGGCCGAGCTACAGATACTTACACTCAGTCTTTAGCAGACCTATGAATGGTTGAGGCGATGCACAGGTGGTTTGCGCTGACAGAAGCTACTTTGTTTATATTCCATGGTCCAGGAGGTGCCGATTCACCTGGTGCATGTAGTAGCGGACTTCTTGAGGCACTAGGACCAATATGTGAGAGTGGGAGTGTTATACGTTGGCCCTTACATCACTAGACATGTCTTGGGATGGACCTAGTGGATGCTATCCGAGGTACTGAAAAGACGGTAATCTCCTCCCCTCTTGGACTTGACATGATAAAGATGATGGGGTTAGTGCGCAGATATGGGCCTGGAGTATACATTTTTGCTATACCTACCCAAAAACTACCGAGAGTGAAGGGCACACTGTATAGGGTTCACGGTAGGCTCCGAAGCCTCAGTTTGCACCGAGGGAGATTCGGGCACCCTTTACAGAATAAGAGATACCTTGGCTTATGGTACACATTGTTATTCCTGCTCAAGCCCATGATGATTTTGAGAGGCTGGAGAGTGATGTGGGTGTGCTTTGGACCGATATCACCAAGGTAAGGGCTACACAGGTTACACAGTACACAGGGATGATGGTGCGTCTTGACACCATACTGCAGTTATTAGAGCGAGACACGTATTCACTTTTCATCAAGAGACCGAGGACCCCTCCCGCTCCTCTAGCGTCACCATCACCAGATTCACTGATAGCAGCACCAGTAGCACCAGTAGCACTAGCAGTAGAGCCGATCGCGGATGACACTGAAGCTTGAGATGTATTTTCTTTTATTTTTTTATTTCTCATATTTTACTTTTGCATTATCTTTTGGACTTGTACACTCCGAAAGGATCTTCTTTCTGAGTTTATCTTTATTTTTGTCTCGAGTTGTATTTCAATGCTCTATCCTTTATATACTCTAGTTATTTTTATTTATTGAGCTTCACTAGATCCCCTTGTGTATCCGTGGAGATGGTCTTGTCAGTATGGGAATTGAAAACTAGTCATTGACACGACCAATGTGGGTTGTGGGTGACCCGTTGGAACTTCACTCCCAATGATTTAGCTCCATCAAACGTAACATTAGGTGTCAAGGAAGTATTGTTTCAATTGCAAACTCCCACATATTTGCTTGATTGCTATACTTTCCATTGTGCTTGTATATGTACATTGAGGGCAATGTTAATCTTAAGTGTGGGGGAGAGTTCACTTTGTACATGTCTTTTACACAAATTTTGATTGACATAGATGCTCACGTAGCTAATGGCAGTTCACCTTAGTTGCAATGTTCATATTATTTAGTTTAGGAGAAGTTTTAACATTGAATTTTCTCATGCTCTAGTTTTTACTTGAATTTCTAGTAATTTTTGACTGATTAATATTTGTGCACCACTCACTCATGAAACTTTTTGGAAACTCAAGTTTGATGTTTAAGGGACTAATTTATTCTGTTTCTTGTTCTATTTTGCTAAAAAAAATGGAAAATGAAAAAAAAAAGAAAAAACTAGATTATTTAGTTGTGCATTTGGGTTGAAAGAGCTATCACCTATGAAGTATGAAGCTACTCTCATAAGTCGGATACTAGTTATGCTCTAATGAGAGAAAGAGCTATCTCGTGGGATGAGTAAAAGCTACCACTCTGGTACAAAGAGCTACCACCTCGAAAGTGTGAAAACCACCTTAGCGGCCGCTTCAGAAAGAGCTACCTTAGAGGATGTGTGAAGCTGCTACCATCCTTTTATTTTGTTATCCTTGTAGATAAATGAGTCCCTTGTACTTATAAGTTTGAGGAGTATACTTTCGGTTTACTTGAGTGAGTTTACACACACTTACGTGACTTTGGGTTTGTTCTCCATTTTGATTCAAGTTTTTTGCTAGAGCATTGATTTATTGTATTTAGTGTTGAAATTTCCTTTACTCATAGAATGTGTTTATTGCATGCTTTGATGAACCTAAGGCCAAGCACCTTCAATATTTCATTTTTCTATGCTTCAATATTTTATTTCTTTGCATGAGGACAAGCAAAAGCTTAAGTGTGGGGTAGTTTGATAAGTGCTTGTGTGTTAAGAATGTGAAGTGTTCTTTCCTTACGATGATCATTACTTTAATCAAGGTTAAGTGCTAATGCATGTGTATTTATGTTCTTTTGCACATGTAGTGTTGTGAAACTAAATATTAAGAAAAGAAGCCAAAAGTAGATTGTGAACACACTATTTGTTGGAATCTTGGAAGGAACAAATGCGAAGACACAAGTGGGATTCTAAGATATGTGAATGTGTGCCAACCTCCATGTATTCAAACCATTTCAATGAGTTGGAGGGGCACAAAGGCAGTCATATTTGCGTATCCCGACTTGTGCATTGATAACAAGATCTTCACCAATGAGGCCTTTGATTGAAGAAGAGTTACGATCTACGGCATAAACGTGTGCCGATTTATGTTGCCTCAATGAAAAGTATGGAATTGATAGTGTTTTGGAATAATACTGTACTAGGTTACTGTAGCAAATCAACATAGCAGCACATTGTAGCAGTTACTACTCACAGCTAGACGAAAATCATGTTTCCAGAGAATGCACATGGGTGTGTGGAAATTCCCCACATCCATGTGGAAATTCCACAGGACCATATAGAGAATCCACAGGGGAGTGTGGATGCCTGATTCCAGCCCTATTTAAGCCGTGATTCAGCATGATATTTGGAAGAATCTTTTACCCTTACCACCAACTTTTCTCCATCTTTTGCGAGTCCGTCTGCTAGGGTTTTGAGAGGCTTTGGCAAGTCTTTGGAGTGGTCCTACAGATTCAACACCGTGCTTCTTGATAAGTGCTTGTGCGATACGAATGCGAAGCGTTCATTCCTTATATTGAGCATTACTTTTCTCGGGTTTTTACACTAATATGTATATTTTTATGTTACTTTCATACAGGTAGGGTTGTGATCCCGAGTATGAAGGAAATAGTCCAATGTGAATCATATTGCACCAATTTTGGAGGAAATCTTGCTAAGGTTCAAACGCGAAGACATAGGTTAGGTGTGAGATGCTAGAGTATGCGCCAACCTCGTCGTATTCGAGTGGGAATATCCCTTTGGAGGGGCACAAAGGCAGTCACATTCTAGTATTCCCACTTATGCACATAGAACAAGAGCTCCACCAACGTGTACACCAATGAAGAAGCAAGTGATCTACGATGTGAACGTGTTCCCCGCTATGCTACTCCCGATGAAAGTATGGAATTAGGAAGCTATTAAAGTTGAAAGTCGTAGTAGAATATCAGAGCAACATTATAGCATATATCGTAGCAAAGATCGCCTGACACCGGCCGAGAAACCAATGGGAATCGAGAATCCACACCAAGGCAGTGGAAATTATCCACGCCTGTGGGAAATTCCCAGACGGGCGCGTGAGCACACACGCCGTAGTCGCCTCGATTCCAAATCTTTATTTAAAAGCCGATTTAGCCCCGATTTTGGGATTCTTTTCTCCATCTTTTCCCCAACTTGAGAGAGGGCTTTGTCTAGGGTTTCGAGGGGTATTGGCCAAGGTTTTGAGAGGTTCTATTGTCTCGACATCATCATTCCTTAGGGAAGAAGTTTGGTAGGGGAGTTTCGTCGAGGCGCATCCTATACCGGACAAGGGAATCCTTGGATACGACATTCTATTTGTTTGATTGTACTTAGCTCCATGGAGAGCTAAACCCCTAGTGGATACTCGGGTATTGTGAACCCTAGGATGTATTTGTTTCTTTGAACCTCTTTATTATGCTTTCAATAAATTGATGTTTATTGTGAGTTCCAACCTTGAATTCTTGATTATATGAACATTTCCCCAAGAGTGACACTAGGGTTGAGAGTTCTTGTTGGTAACCTTGTGAGTGAGTGACACACCACGAGCGTTAGACAAAGCTAGGTTGGAGAGGGTTGAGAGGGTGAGTCGAGAGGAACAGAACGCCCCTTTCCCTCCAAAGATGATAGATTCTACCTCCGCCTCGTGTTCTTTGCGGCCATAATAGAGTGAATGGTCTAAGGGATGAACTTCCGCTGGGGCTTATTTGCGCTTGCAACGGAGTGAAGCATTGAGGTGATCTTAGTATCTAGGACTCAATTCTGGTTTGGGACCTTCCACCTGGACCAAAGGGTTAGGTCTATAATTAGGAAGAGATTTATCACATGGAATCCCTAGAGCTCATTACAACTCGTATGAAAAGTGAGGTGTTGAGATTGTTCGATTTCTCTCCGGGACATGTATAGAGTTAGGCATAGTTGACCCTCGATTTGGGACTATGTAATTAAGGATTTCCACGACTCACCATTGCATTGATTAGGAAGCATAATAGAGGGTTTTTTTGCACTTGAAACAATTATCCTAGGTGGAGCATTATCCGGCACCCCATCTTTATCGATTGCCTTACCCCCTTCTTTACTTTTGCTCTCTTACTTGTTGCTTTTACTATTGAGAATTGAATCATTGTGACACTCATTATCATTGATCATTTACATAGCTAAAAATAGAATTAAGTATTTTTATTCCCTACTCCCTGTGGATTCGTACCGCCACCCGGATTATTACTGACAAACCCGTGCACTTATGGATATACGCAAGGGGACCTTGTCAAGTTTTTGCGCCGCTGCTGTGAGCTAGGTGTTTAGAGATACTTTGCACTTGTTTTCTTAGCTATTTCACCACACATTCTATTTCACGCCTTCTTATTCTATCATTTTTTTCTGATCTTTCTTTTGGTGCAGCCTCCAAGTTATGACCCGAGGGAATCCATCAATATTGATTGAAGGAGACCCCCGAGCTTGAACGCATACTTTAGAAGAAAAAGCGAAAGAACCTGGCAAGAACAAAGATAATTCAGCTGATTTGGAAGGAGAGGAATCGAAAAAACACGATGTAATGTAATGAGCAACAATAACAATATCCGCACTATGCGCCCTCCCCGACATATACTGTAACTTTGAGCTAAAGTCGGTATTCATCCATATGTTGTAGCAACCGCACAATTCAATGGTTTGGCCGATGAGGATCCAAATAGTCACATAGAGAGCTTTCTCGAGGTGTGTGATATGCTTAAAGATAAATGGGGTGACGGATGATGCCATCAAATTGAGAGCCTTCCCATTTTCCTTGAAGGGGAGAGCGAAGCAGTGACTACACTCATTACCTAGAGCATCAATCACTACATGGGAGGAGATGGTAGAAGCTTTTCTAGCCCGTTATTTTCCTTCCAGAAAATCAGCAAAGCTTAGGAATGAGATATCGTCCTTTGTTCAGTTGGAATTGGAGTCTCTATTCGAGACATGGGAAAGGTTCAAGGAGCTCCTGAGAAGGTGTCCGCAAGACGAATTCCTGGAGTGGGTGATTGTTCAAACCTTTTACAATGGTTTGAACCCAAGTATAAGGTAACTCGTGGATGCGGCAGCAGGAGGTACCTTAGGTAGCAAAATTGATGCGGTGGTCGTTCAATTAATTGAGGAAATGGGGTTAAATAGCTACCAATGGAATGCTAGGGAGAAGAAGAAGGTGGTCGGTCTCCATGAAATTGATGCGGTAAACTAATTGGCGGCGCAAGTAGAGAGTCTTAGTAAGAAGCTAGATCTCATAGCTTCGAATGTAGTTGTAGCCGTGACCAATTGCACCGGCTTATGGTGGAGGACATGCTCCTCCACTGTCCCGATCGTTATTGGTGATGTTTCTTCAAAGGAAAAACGTTGACTTTGTAGGTAATGGCATGAGACCTCAAGGGAACCCATATAGCAATACTTTCATAATTCAGGTTGGAAGAATCATCCCAATTTTTCATGGAGTAATCAAGGACCACAAAAGGCTATGGGGCCACTGGGTTTCCAACAACAATAACAAGCCCCTCAAGTGGAAAAAAGCAATTTCAGCTTGGAAACCCGAATGACGGATTTAGAGGAGCACTTGGCTAGATTTGTTCAATCTGCAAATACACGGTTTGAATCAGTCGAGGCTACACTTCACAACCACACCACCTCTTTGCACAACCTTGAAAATCAAGTGGGGCAAATTGCAAAGTCTCTCTTCGAAAGGCCACATGGAAGTTTACCAAGCAATACGGAAACCAACCCTAGAGAACATGTGTAGGCGATAACTTTAAGAAGTTATCGTGAGGTTGAAGGGAGGCTTCCCGAGTGAGAAGCCGAATAAACACGCATCCGAGGTTGTAGAGGTTGAGGAGGGAGCAAAGAAAGAGAAAGAGGTGGCATCCCCACCTTTCAAGCCAAGAATCCCTTTATCCCTCTAGATTGAAGAATGACCAAGGGGATGAACAAGATAAGAAGTTCCCCTGAGTTTATTCAAGCAACTCCACATCAACATTCCTTTTGTAGAGGCATTAGCTCAAATGCCTAAGCATGCGGTTCTCGAAAGACTTGTTGACTAACAAGAGGAAGTTGGAGGAGAGTGCTTCGATGGTGCTTGATGCTTCATGCTCGGCAGGTGCCGCAAAAAGAACATCCCGAACAAGAAGAAAGACCCGTGAAGCTTCATCATTCCGTAACTCTCAGTAACTTAGGGTGAGGAAAATGGCACTCGCGTATCTGGAGGCAAGTATCAACGTCATGCCATACACTTTCTTCCAAAAAGCTAGGCTTGGGAGAGCCTAGGCCTACTCGGATGACTTTTATAATTGGTGGATCGAATGGTGCGACATCCGAGAGATATCATTGAAGACGTGCTTGTCAAGGTGGGCAAGTACATTTTTTTCCTGTTGACTTTGTAGTGCTAGATGTCGATGATGATGCGATGTACCCTTGATACTTGGGGAGACCGCTCTTGCGGACTTCTACAAAGCATTGATTGACATGGACGGACGGAGAGCTCACATTGAGAGTTGGAGATGACAACTCACTTACCGCCTTGTCAAGCCATGCGGTATTCTCTCAATTTTTGATGAGACTTTGTATTTTCTAGACACCACCGATGAGCTTGTTGATGAATACATGTAGGAAAATGTTGAACCTAGATCGATATGAAGGTTTGTTCGATCAAGAGGAGAGCAATGAAGAAGTAATGATGCTTGGGTCAATCAAGAAGTAACATCTACCTCGGGATATTGAAGAAGGTGCTCCGGAAAATCAAGAGGGCTAGGAGACGCCATCGAAAATGCTCCAAGACTGTTGGAGATGTACATGAACCAAGAAAGTTGGATGAACCATTGCTAGGCGATCTGAAGCCCGATAATACACCCTCTACCCTCAAGAGACTTTGCTCATCATGCTTTCAAGTCATGGGTAAGAGGGTGACTTTCATTCATGAACCCCCGTGAGGAAAGACAAGATACGTCAAGCTACGTGACGTTAAACACGCGCTTCTTGGGAGGCAACCCAAGTGTTTACTGTTTTCTCATCTTTTAGTTTGGTTTGTTTGCATGAATAAATTGTTAAGTGTTGGTGTCATAATTTTTAGATGCTTGTGATGCGACTTTGTTGTGGATTTTTAAAATTCATCGTATGTTTTATGAGGAATTGGAGAAAGTTTGGTCATTTGAGCTCTATTTCATATTTTTCACTAGTAAAATTTGCATAATAGGGCAGGCTCTGAGTGTGTAAACATGTTCAGAAACTTTTTACAGAGCCCCGCAGATTTTTCTAAGTCATCCAGAGAACACACACGCAGTGGAATTTCCACACGCCTGCGGGGGTTGCACCACGAGCTCATCTCGAGAAGGCACTGGGGCGCAAGGGCTACCCCCGTGAATCCACCATCGCGATCGCCACATGCCTGGGTAATTTCGCGACGGGCGCAGGAATTCCTTCCCGTGAGTTGGGTAGATTTTTCCCGAGAGCACACAGGCGTGGACTCACCCCTTTGAGTAACCTTGTTAATCACGCACGCAGCGCAGGTACTCTCGCACGCCCTGCGGTGAAACTCTGACGATGAGTTCTATCCATCCCAAGAAGACACAGCGGCAGGGCGCTGTCTCTGTGAGTTTGGCATGCAAATGTCCACGCCCATGGGGGAATTCTCGCACGGGCGTATAAATGCTTAGTATTCTTCTCGATGTCTAGGGAAGCCACATGGGGCGGTGGTCGCTACTATGGCTCGTGGGCACAGGGCGTGGATATTTTTCGCACTGCGCGTAGAGAAGTCGAGTCAAAGGAGCTTTTCATCGAAGAGTCATGTGCGGCGCACCGTAGTGCTTTTTGAAGTGAGGCGCACGGGCGTGGGGAATTTCCACACGCCCATGTGGATGCACAGAACGCCAAAAGTCGTGGGCTCTATTTAAAAGAGGATAGTTCCTCCTTCTTCACACTTTCTATTCACCCAAAAACACTCTCACGATTCTCCCGAGTTCGAGTGCTAATTTGGTGGGATTTTAGTGAAGTTTTCTCGACCGTTCTTCATTTTCTCACCCATCGCTGTCTGTAAGTATTTTTATCATCTTCCTTGCCAAATTCATGGTTTCTATTGATTAACCTAGTTAATAATGCTTCGTTTCTTCAATTGGAAAGACGATTTATGTTTAGAACGGGTTAGAAGTACTATTAAGTTATGTTTTTGGATTGTTGAAGCGTGGGCTCAGCGGTTCTCAAACCCTCATGGATCCACATCGGGCGAAAGTGGAAATTCCACACAACCGGTGGAATTTCTACAAAGCATTGGTTTATCAACTTGTTTGATCAATTTCACTTTAAATCTTGCGATTATGGCACCTAGGTCAAAGAAGCAAAGCCGATAAGAGACCACATGAGGCATCTCCCGAGCCCGAGGGCATGCGGGATTGCAATTCCGGAGCATCGTGCTCGCTATGAGCCACTCGTCGATGGCTCGCTTTTGGGAAGCACTCCGATTCTTAGACACGATTATATTACGAGATCTCGTAGTAGGTAGATGAGTTTGTCGATGAGATCGAGGATCTTATTTCAGATGGTTAGTGTAGTTGCCGCACGTTTATTAGAGAGCCGACCATCCGAGAGTTTGCAATCGGAGGTGCCATCATCATTCGAGGTATGATAGATCGTATGCGAGCTTCGGACTAGCGTGGACACTCATTTAGTCTCGTAGTATTTGGAGACCACCATAGCATGAGCATTACACAGTTTTCAGTACTACTTGGCTTGTACGAGGAGGTATTCATAGATACAGAGGAATATGCGCAGTTACCGACTGAATATCCTGGAACCTTGACGCCGCAGAAAGCTTACAGAGTGTTATGTGGTCAAGGTCAAGACGAGCCGGGGTGTCCAAGGCCAGCGTCTTTCCCGACTGCTACTGGATACTTTGCATGCCATTATGAGTAGGTTGGTGAATGGCCGTGGGTGATAGCACTCGTGGCCCTAAGCCGCCGAGCTACGATACTTGTACTGATGGTACATCACGCATCGATTCACTTAGGGCACATCCCCGGCAGTAGTACATCGACATCGTGGATACTATGCTAGACTCAGGGAGCGATCTTTTCGGCCCCTACATTATGAGATTAGTGCTAGGGCATGGGTCTCTTGGATTCAATTCGCGGGTCGAGAAGACGAGTGTACCCGCCTCCCCGAGTCTAGAGACGCTGCGATTGATGGGCATGGTCCGCAGTGGTTCGGATAGGGTTTTTGCTTTAGTACTACCCAGCTCCATTGATAGCAGAGGATGAGGGTGATGAAGCCGGAGCTTCTCAGCCCGCTCCCGAACCTTAGCCAGCAACGATGGAGACCGAGGCACCTCTAGTAGCAGAGGAGCCACCCCTAGTGTGTATAGTGCCACCATCTCGAGCCAATGATCGCTTTGAGAGGCTCGAGAATGCTATAGGGGTGGTCCGAGCTGAGGTTGCCGAGATTAGGGCTACGCAGTTACCCAAGACACAGCAGTCCATGGCGACGCTTCGACGCAGACAGCATTTTTAGAGCGAGACGCCGGCCATCATTTGTAGCGCCCGAGGACCCCTCACCTCCCTCGCTCCTCCAAAGACCTCCATCCTCGACCCTCAAAGACCGATGGATCTCCACCGAACGTGTCTCCACAGTAGAAGCACTCAGACAAGAGCCCCGGGAGCAAAGACCGACACTTGACTTCTCCTTTACTTTCTTGCATTTTATTTTATTTCTCTTGTTTTTAGACTTGTTCACTCAGAAAGGATTCTCCTTCAGAGTTTATTTTCATTTTTTGCATCATCGAGTTGTATTCATTGCTTCATCTTTTATATACACTCGAGTTATTTTGTCTTTATTGAGCTTCATTGAAACCCCTCATGTATGCGTGCAGATGGTCTTGTCTTCTTGTGAATTGAGACTTAGTCATGGGCACGGTCAAGGTGCTGAGGCACTTGGCCGTATGAGCCTCTCAACCCGTTGGAACACTACTCCCATGGAATTAGCTTCATCAAACACAACACTAGGAGTCATGGGAGTATTGTTTTGATTGCTTCTCCCATATTTGCTTTTGAATGATATATATATTTTGAGTGAGCTTGCATGTGCACATTGAGGACAATGCACAACTTAAGTGTGGGGGGGGAGTTTCCATAATGTGCACATCTTTTCTATTATTCTTGATTGATATATGCTCACATAGCAAATGGCGGTTCACCTTAGTTGCAATGATTGTATTCTTAAGTCTAGGAGAATTGTTAACATTGAATGTTTTCATGCTCTAGTTCATGGTGGAATTTTTAGGAATGTTTGCCCGATTTACACTTAGTGCACTACTCACTCTTTGAACTCTATTGGAAACCCATGTTCGATGTTAAAGGGACTAGTTAGGTTTATTTTCTTGTGCTAAATTCTAAAAAAAAAATGATGAAAATGAAAAGAAGGGACAAAATAGTTTTATTGTTTATTTATGTTTGTTGGGTGTAAAGAGCTACCACCTATGAAGTATGAAGCTACTCTCATAAGTCGGATACTAGTTATACCCTAATGAGAGAAAGAGCTATCTTATAGGATGAGTGAAAGCTACCACTCGGGTAAAAAGAGCTACCACCTCGAAAGTGTGATAGCCACCTTAACGGCCGTTTTGGAAAGGGCTACCTTAGAGGATGTGTGAAGCTTCTACCATCTTTGAAATTGTTGTCACTTTTGTAGATAAATAAGTCCCTTGCACTTAGAACTTTGAGGAGTATACCTTGGGTTGTTTTGAGTGAGTTCACACACATACAAGTTTGTTGTCCTTTTTGATACAAGTTTTTAGCTAGAGCATTGATTTTTTCGTATTTAGTGTTGAAATTTTCCTTAATTGTAGAATACTTTTGTTGTATACCTTGGTGAACCTTAGGCCAAGCACTTTCAATATTTTCTTCATTAATGTACAGAATGTTTTAATGTTTGCTTGAGGACAAGCAAAAGCTTAAGTGTGGGGGAGTTTGATAAGTGCTTGTGCGATACGAATGCGAAGCGTTCATTCCTTATGTTGAGCATTATGTTTCTCGGGTTTTTACACTAATATGTGCGTTTTTATGTTACTGTTATGTAGGTAGGGTTATGAGGCCGAGTATGAAGGAAATAGGCCAATGTGGATCATAATGCACCAATTTTGGAGGAAATCTTGCTAAGGTTCAAACGCAAAGACATAGGTCAGGTGTGAGATGCTAGAGTGTGTTCCAACCTCCTCGTATTCGAGTGGGCACATCCATTTGGAGGGGCACAAAGGCAGTCACATTCGAGCATTCCGACTTATGCACATAGTACAAGAGCTCCACCAATGTGTACACCATTGAAGAAGCAAGTGATCCACGATGTGAACATGTGCCCATTGCGTTACCCCGATGAAAGTATGGAATTGGGAAGCTATTCAGGCCGAATACTTTAGTAGAGCACTGTAGCAACATTGTAGCATATACATCGAGCAAAAGACCGCCACGACCTGGCCGAGAAACCAGAGAAACAGAGAATCCACACTAAAGCGTAGAAATTATCCACACCCTGTGGGAAATTCGCACGAGGCGCATGGAGCACCCACGCCCTGCAGTACGCCCGATTCCAAATTTCTATTTAAAGTCGATTTAGTCCCCGATTTTGGTATTCTTTTTCTCCATCTTTTCCTCAACTTGAAAGAGGGCTTTGGCATGGGTTTCGAGGGGTATTGGCCAAGGTTTTGGAGAGGTTCTATGGCTCCTACATTGTCATTCCTTAGGAAGAAGGTCGGTAGGGGAGCTTCCGTCGAGGCGTATCCTATACCGGACGAGGGAATCCTTGGACGACGAGTAGATGACTCTCCGCAAGCCCATCGACAGGACCATCGAGGGGGTTTCTTTATGGATTCATTGCTTTTACATTCTATTTCTTTGATTATACTTAGCTCCATGGAGAGCTAAACCCCTAGTGGTTACTCGGGTATTGTGAACCCTAGGATGCTTTTGTTTCATTGAACTTCTTTATTATGCTTTCAATAAATTGATGTTTATTGTCAGTTCCAACCTTGAATGCTTGATTGTATGAACATTTCCCCAGAGTGACACTAGGGTTGAGAGTTCTGTTGGTAACCTTGTGAGTGAGTGACACACCACGAGCTGCTAGATAAAGCTAGGTTGGAGACTGTTGAGAGGGTGAGTCGAGAGGCACAGGAGCGTCCCCTTTCTCCGCGGCGTGATAGATTCTACCTCCGTTCCTCGAGTTCTCTGCGGCCATAATAGAGTGAATGGTCTAAGGGATGAACTTCCGCTAGGCTTAGTTGCACGTGCAACGGAGTGAAGCGTTGAGGTGATCTTAGTATCTAGGGCTCAGTTGTGGTTAGGTACCTTCCACCTGGAACAAAGGGTTAGGTCTATAATTAGGAAGAGATTTATCACTTGAAATCCCTAGAGCTCATTGCAACTCTATGCGAGTGCGAGGTGTTGAGATTGACCGATTTCTCCTCCGAGACATGTATAGAGTTAGGCATAGTTGACCTTAGATTTGGGACTATGTAATTAAGGATTTCAACGACTCACCATTGCATTGATTAGGAAGCATAATAGAGGGTTCTTGCACTTGAAACAATTATCCTAGGTGGAGCATTATCCGGGTACCCCATGTTTATCGATTGCCTTACCGCCTTCTTTACTTTTGCTCTCTTACTTGTTGCTTTTACTGGTGAGAATTGAATCATTATCACACTCATTATCATTGATTTTTTGCATAGCTAAGAATCGAATTAAGTATTTTTATTCCCTATTCCCTATGGATTCGATACTCGCTCATCCAGGATTATGACTTCGACAAACCGTGCACTTGCGGGACATACGCAAGGGGACCTTGTCAGGCGACATCGACGCTTTATGCATCTTTTCTTTTATTTGTTTTTATATTTTTGGATTTCATTTCCATATTTTATTTTTGGGCTTGTATCACTCGTAAAGGATCTTCCTTCCGAGTTTATCTTTTTATTTTTTTGTTTTTTTAGTTGTATTTCATTGTCTTATCTTTTATATACTCAAGTTTTTGTTTTTTTCTTGTGCTTTGTCGAACCCCCATTGTGTATATGTGCGTATGGTTTTGTGAGTATGGAATTTGAGGAACTAGTCATGGACACGGGTCTTATGGTTGTGTGTGCTCCACAACCCTAATGAGACTCAACTCTCAATGATTATAGCTCCATCAAATGTACCATTTGGAATTCAAGGGAGTATTGTTTCAATTGACCACTTCCACATATGCTTCTGATTGACTTATATCCTATTGTGTTAGATTGCGTACTATTGAGGCCAATGTACATCTTCATGTGGAGGGAGGGGGAGTTCACATTACATATGATCATTACATAAGTTTTGACTGAAATACATGCTCACGTAGCCAATGGCGGTTCACCTCAGTTGCAATGATTGTATTCTTAAGTTTAGGTGATTTTTTAACTTTGTATGTTCTCATGCTCTAGTTTATACTTGAATTTCTAGGAATTTTTGCCCGAATGACAATTATTGCACTACTTTCTCATTAAACCATTTTGGAAACTCAAGTTCGATGTTTAAGGGACTAGTTAGTGTTGTTTTATTGTGTTCATTTTGCCCAAAAAATGATTGTTCCATCAACCCTCGTCTTAGAGGCGATGCACATGATGGCCATGATCAGACACTACGCAGACGGGGCGTATATGCTGAACATGACCCGTTCAGAGCCAGCTGAGATTGAGGATGACACAGCTGATGGGCCTCATCCAGCACAGGAGCCTCAACTGGAGCATACGGAGGCCAAGACAACCCCTGTAGCATAGGAGCCGCCACCAGTGCGCATGTTCTCCCTATCTCAAGCCTATGATCACTTTGAGAGGCTCGAGAGTGCTGTAGAGCAGCCACGAGCGAGATCACCGAGGGTCGTGCAACACAGGCTGCGCAGCATACAGAGGTGATGCCGCATCTCGACACCCTACTGTAGTTACTAGAGTGAGACGCCGCGTCACCGTTCATCATGAGACTGAGGACTTCTCAGGCATCTCTAGCACCATCCTCACCCTTTCTAGCACAAGTCGATCTATCTTTTTCTAGTATCTTCACCGTAGGGAGCAGAGTAGCTGAGAGTACCCTACATCGACCCTTTATGCCCTTTTTTTCTTTTCTTTGTTTTTATATTTTTGGATTTCATTTCCATATTTTATTTTGGGCATGTATCACCTCGTAAAGGATCTTCCTTCTCGAGTTTATCTTTTGTTTTTGTTTTGAGTTGTATTTCATTGTCTTATCTTTATATACTCAAGTTTTATTTGTTTTTCTTGAGCTTCACTGAACCCCATTATGTATACGTGCAGATGGTTTTGTGAGTATGGAATTTGAGGAACTAGTCTTGGACATGGTCTTATGGTCGTGTGTGCTCCACAACCTATTGAGACTTAAATCTCAATGATTATAGCTCCATCAAACGTACCATTTGGAGTTCATGGGAGTATTGTTTCAATTGACCACTTCCACATATTCTTTTGATTGACTTATATCTTATTGTGTTTGATTGCGTACATTGAGGGCAATGTACATCTTAAGTTTGGGTGGGAGTTCACATTACATATGATCATTACATAAGTTTTGACTGAAATACATGCTCACGTAGCCAATGGCGGTTCACCTTAGTTGCAATGATTGTATTCTTAAGTTTAGGGGATTTTTTAACTTTGAATGTTCTCATGCTCTAATTTTTACTTGAATTTCTAGGAATTTTTGCCCGAAGGACAATTATTGCACTACTTTCTCATTAAACCCTTTTGGAAACTCAAGTTCGATGTTTAAGGGACTAGTTAGCGTTGTATTATTGTGTTTATTTTGCTAGAAAAATGATGATAAAACGAAAAAAATGATGAAAAGAGAAAAATACTTGTTTTAGTTATGCATTTGGGGTGGAAAGAGCTACCACCTATGAAGGATGAAGCTACTCACATAAGTCGGATACTAGTTATGCCCTAATGAGAGAAAGGCTATCTCATGGGATGAGTGAAAGCTACTACCCCGGTAGAATAATCTACCACCTCAAAAGTGTGAAAACCACCTTAGCGGCCACTTGGGAAAGGGCTACCTTAGAGGATGTGTGAAGCTACTACCATATCTTTATTTTGTAATGTAGATAAATAAGTCCATTATACCTAGAACTTTGAGGAATATAAGTTGGGTCTACTTGAGTGAGTTTACACACACTTACGCAATTTTGGGTTTGTTTTCCTTTTTGATTCGAGTTTTTAACTAGAGCATTCATTTTTTGTATTTGGTGTTGAAATTTCATTTACTTGTAGAATGCTTCACTTGCACGCTTTGGTTAACCTAAGGCGAAGCACTTTCAATATTTCCTTCTTCTATGCTTCAATGTTTTATTTTTGCTTAAGGACAAGCAAAAGCTTATGTGTGGGGGAGTTTGATAAGTGCTTGTGTACTAGGAATACGAAGTATTTTTTTTTTACGATGAGCATTACTTTTAGTAGGTTTTATCGCTAATACTTGTGTTTTTGTGTTCTTTTGCACATATAGAGTTGTGGAGCTAATTTGAGAAGAAAGGAGTCAAAGTAGATTACAAATGCATTATGTTGATGGAATCCTGAATTCGAAGACATATGAGTGTGTGCCAACCTCCATTATACTTGATGGAATATGTAAATTGGAGGGGCACAAAGGCAGTCACACTCATGTGTTCTGATTTGTGCAAGGCTAGTAAGAGTCCTGTCAAATGTGCTTTTACTTGAAGAGGAAACACGATTTAGAGTATAGACGTGTGCCCGTTTGTGTTGCCTCGATGAAAAGTGTTTGTTCGGGAGTATTTTTAGTAGAGTATTGTAGCAGGGGTATTATAACAGAGCATTGTAGCAATTTACTATAGTAGTTACTCGCTCATAGGTCAGCTGGAAAAAGCCAAGTTTTGCAGATTCTCGATTCTAGCTCTATATAAAGCCGGGATTCAGCCGGATTTCAGAATAGTTTTTTCCATCTTTTCTCCATCTTTTGAGAGCCTTGCAGCTAGGGTTTAGAGGGACTTTGGAAAGGCTTTTGGTGTGGTCCTCTGGCTTTAACACCACATTTCTCTTGGAAGATAGTTATTGGGTGAGCTTTTGTTAGCACCGATCCGGCGAGGTGTGTCCTAGGCTTGACAAGAGGACCTTTGGAGAGGATGAGGCTACTCCACAAGACCATCTACATGAATATCGAGAGGGTTTTTATTATAGATTACATGTTTTATTTTCGATTTCATTATTGATTGTATCTTTCTCCATGGGGAGCGAAACCCCCTAGTGGGTACTTGGACTTGTAAACACTAGGATGATATTGTTTCATTGACCATTTATTATGTTTTCCTTAATCAATGTCTTGAATTGAGTTCCAATCTTGAATGCTTGTTCCATGATTTCTCCCTTAGAGTGACACTACGGTTGAGAGCTACATTGGTAATCCTTGTAAGTGACTGACACACTATGAGAGTTAGATAAACCAAGATCAGAGAGGGTCGAGAGGGTGAGTCGAGAGGTAGTGGAGCGTCCTCTTTGCCCTCTTGAGTAATTTATCCTACCTCCATTTCCTAGAGTTTTTTATGGTCACAATAGAGTGAAGTGCTAAGAGGGGAACTCCACTGGGGCTTTGTTGCGTGAGCAACAGAGTGAAGCGTTGAAGTAATCCTTAGAATCAAGGGCTTATTCATGACTAGGGGTCTTTCACCTGAACAAAAGGGTTAGATCTACATATAGGAAAAGGGTTTATCACTTGGAATCCCTAGATTCTTGGAAGTTTGCATAGTGTGAGGTGTTTAGACTGAGCGATTTCTCCGTTGGGACATAGTGTAGAGTTAGTCACGGTTGACCTTAGTTTTGGGACCATGTATTTTAGGATTTTCATGACTCATTAAGCATTAGTTAGGAGACATAATAGTTGGTATTGCACTTGAATGAATAACCCTAGGGGGAGCAATATCCAAGTGCCCCACTTTCTATCGATTGCCTTTACTCTCATTTTATCGTGCGGCTCTTTCTTATTTTCTTTAGTCTCATTCATACTGATCTTATCCACGCTATTATTTTGTCATTTTTACTTAGTTATGTAGCAATCGTTGTGTTTCTATTCAACATTCCTTGTGGATACGATAACCCACTCACCTAGGATTTATTGCTTTGACAAACCCATGCACTTGCGTGTCATATGCAAGTGGTGTGTCAGTACTGTAGCCAGTTAATGTTGCCCGTGTGGATGCTCGATTCCAGCCCTATTTAAGTCATGATTTCAGCCTGATTTATGATCTTTTTTCCATCTTTTGGCTATCTTTTCTCCATCTTTGGAGGTGCCCATGGCTAGGGTATGGAGAGGCTTTGACTAGGCTTTTAGAGTACTTTACAGCCTTTGACACCATATTTCCTTCGGAAGAGAGTTCTTGGGGGAGCTTTCATCAACATCGATCGGGAAAGGTGTGCCCTAGGCTTGACGAGGGGACCTTTGTATAAGATACAGTCACTCAAGAAGACCATGGACATGAACACAAAGGGTATTTTATTAATGGATTACATATTTCTACTTTTGATTTCATTATTGGCTGTATTTTGCACTATGTAGAGCAAAACCCTTAGTGGGTACTTGGACTTGTAAACCCTAGGATGATGTTATTTCTTTGACCTTTTATTATGCTTGCTTTAATTGATGTTTTAATTGAGTTGTAATCTTGAATGCTTATTGAGTTGATTTTTTCTTATGGTGACACTAGGGTTGAGAATCCATTTTGGTAATCCTTGTGGATGAGTGACACACCATGAGGGTTAGACAATGCCATATTGGAGAGGGTTGAGAGAGTGAGTCAAGAAGTAGTGGAACGTCCCCTTTCCCCTCCAGTGTGATTTATCCTAACTCGATATTCCAAGAGTTCTTTGCGGTCACACTAGAGTGAACTGCTAAGAGATGAACTCTACTGGGGCTTAGTTGCACAAACAACAGAGTGAAGCGTTGAAGTAATCCTTATTATCTAGGGGTTAATTGTGACCGGAGGTCTTTCGCCTATACCAAAGGTTTAGATCTATTTTACGGAATATTGTTTACCACATGGAATCCTTAGAGCTTTTAGCAACCTAGCATAGTATGAGTTGCTGAGACTGAATGATTTCTCCACCGGGGCATAGTATAGGGTTAGTCATGATTGTTGATAAGTGCTTGTGCGATAAGAATGCGAAGTGTTCTTTCCTTATGATGAGCATTACTTTTATCGGGTTTTAACGCTGATATGTGCGTATTTATGTTACTTTCATGCTGATAGGATTGTGAGGCTGAGTATTAGAGAAAGAAGCCAATGTGAATCGTAAATGCACCATTTGGAGGAAATCTTGAGAAGGTTCAAACGTGAACACATAAGTCGGGTTCATAATGCGGGAATGTGTGCCAACCTCTTCGTATTCAAGTTAGCACAACGATTTGGAGGGGCACAAGGGCAATCACATTCAAGCATTCCGGCTTGTGCATGTATAGCAAGATCTCCACCAACATGTCCGTTATTGAAGAAGCAAAGCGATCTACGACGTAAATGTGTGCCCGTTTACTTTACTTCGATAAAAGCATGGATTCAGGACTGTTTTTGGGCCGGTACTATAGCAAATATTGTAGCAAAACATTGTAGCAGGTACTGTTCATGCCCGGCCAAAGAAGGGTGAAAACAGAAAATCCAAGAAAAATCCACATGGGTACCCACATGGGTGTGTGGATTCCTGATTCTAGCCATATTTAAAGCCGATTTCAGCCCCGATTTGAGGATCCTTTTCTCCATCTTTTCCCCAACTCAAGAGAGAATGGTGGCTAAGGTTTTGAGAGGTATTAGGTAGGGATTTGTAGATGTTCGACGACTCTATCATCGCGCTCCGTTTGGAAGAAGGTTAGTGGGAAAGCTTTCGTCGGCACCGATCCGGCGAGGTGTATCCTAGGCCAGACAAATGGACCCTCTGATGAGTAGAGGACTCTCCACAAGACCATCGCCACAACTATAAAGGGGGTTTTCTATGGATTCTTTTCTTTTACCTTTGATTTTATTGATTGTAATTAGCTTCATGGAGAGCTAAACCCCCTAGTGGGTACTTGGGTATTTGTGAACGCTAGGATGTATTCGTTCTATTAAACCTCTTTATTATGCTTTCAATTAATTGATGTTTTATTTAAGTTCCAATCTTGAATTCTTGATTGTATGAATACTCTCTTAGAGTGACACTAGTGTTGAGAGTTCTTGTTGGTAACCTTCATGAGTGAGTGACACACCATGAGAGTTAGACAAAGATAGATTGGAGAGGTTTGAGATGGTGAGTCGAGAGGTAGTGGAGCGTCCCTTTTCCCCTCTGGTGTGATTTATTCTACCTCCATTTTCTCATGTTCTTTGTGCTCATAGTAGAGTAAATGGGCTAAAGGATGACCTTCTGCTAGGGCTTAGTTGGGGGTGCAATGGAGTGAAGCGTTGAAGTGATTTTAGCATCTAGGGCTTAATTATGGCTAGGGACCTTTCACATGGACCAAAGGTTTAGGTCTACATCTATGAAGAGGATTTATCACTTGGAATCCCTAGAACTCATTATAATTCTATACAAGTTCGAGGTTGAGATGTTATTCAATTTCTCCTCTAGGACATGTATAGAGTTAGGCATGGTTGACTTTAAATTTGGGACCATGTATTTAAGGATCTCCATGACTCATTACTGCATCAGTTAGAAATATAATAGAGGGTTCTTGCACTTGAAACGATTGTCCTAGGTGGAACAATATCCGAGTAGTCCATTTATATCGATTGCCTTACCTTCTCCTTTACTTGTGCTCTCTTTCTTGTTCTTTTACTTTTGTTATTTCACAGCTTGTCACACATATCACTATTCATCTTTCACTTAGTTAAGAAACAATTTAAGTGTTTCTATTCCCTACTCCCCGTGGATACGATACCCTACTCATATGGGATTTTATTACTTTGACAAACCCGTGCACTTGCGGGACATACGCAAGGGGCATTGTCAGTTGTCCTTAAGTTTGGGACCGTGTGTTTAAGGATTTCCATGACTCATTAGACATCAGTTAAGAGACATAATGATTGGTCTTACACTTGAAGCAATAGTCCTATGGTGAGCAATGTCCGGGTGCCCCATTTATTGTAGATTGCCTACCTTGTCTTTTATTTGCGCCTCCTTCTTCTTTTCTCATTTCTATTTTCATTGGTTCTTATTCACATCACTACTAATTCATTTTCGTTCTACTTAAATAGCAATCTTTGTGCTGCTAATCACTAATCTCTGTGGATTTGACTACCCACTTATATGGGTATTATTACTTCGATAAACCCGCGTGCACTTGCGGTACACACGCAAAAGGGCATTATCAAGTTTTTAGCACCGTTGCCGGGGAATAGGCATTTTAGAAACACTTTGCACTTTGCTATTTTATCTATTCATCGCTTGTTCTATTTCATATTTTCTTATTCTTTCATCATCCTAATTTGTTTTTTTCTTGGATTTTTGGAAAATTGATCAAGAAAGCTGAATTATTTGACACAATCATGGGAATGGATAAAGATATAGAATAGAAGGTTTAGTGGCAATACAGTCTACTTCTTGTTGTTCCTTACAAGAGCAATTCACCATCAACCACCCAGTGGACAGATCAGTTATTGATTACATTGATAGAATTCAGGAGTAGAGTTGTGAGTTAGATAGTGTGTTGGATCAGTTTGAAAATTCTGCACTAACATATGTGAGCGATCATTTGTAAGAAAGCATGGAGAGGGTCCTTGCTCAGTTTGACTCTTCCTATCTTGGACAAAGACATGAACTTTTCTCATTTGGCATTTCAACATCAGTACTGGAAATTTGTGAGATAGAGGATGTGGTTGTTGTTGAAGGTCAGTCAGATGCACATGTATAAGCGGAAGAGGTAGAGAATGATATTGAACAAGGGTTAGAAAAATTTGAGGAAATTGATAGATTAAAGGAAAGCAAATTGCGACCATCGATTGAGGAACCACCTGAGTTAGAGCTCAAAACTTTACTGGCACATTTGGAATATGATTTTCTGATGGAAGGATTAAGGCTCCCTATTATTGTGGCTTAAAACCTCTCTACAGAGTAGAAGGATAGGCTCATGAACATGTCGAAGAGACATAAATTTGCCATTTCATGGAAGATCTCTGATATAAAAGGCATAAATCCTTCATTTTGTACTCATAAAATCTTAATAGAGGATACTTACAAATCTATGATTCAACCCCAAAGAAGATTAAATCCGAATATGAAGGAAGTTGTCAAGGAAGACGTGATAAAACTTTTGGATTCGGTTATCATTTATCCTATCTCCGAAAGTGCATGAGTGAGCCCAACTCAAGTAGTCCCGAAGAAGGAAGGAATGACAGTGGTGAGAAATGAAAAGAATGAATTAATCCCAACCAGGATAGTTACGGGGTGGTGTGTTTGCATTGACTATAGAAGATTAAATGATGCGACCTGAAAGGATCATTTTCCATTGCCATTCATTGATCAGATGTTGGAGCGATTGGCAGGGCATCAATTTTATTGTTTCCTTGATGGGATGTTAGCATACTTCCAAATTCCTATAGCTCCAAAAGATTAAGAGAAGACTATGTTTACTTGTCCTTATGGTACTTTTTCTTAAAGAAGAATGCCTTTTGGGTTATGTAATGCACCGGTGACATTTCAGCGATGCATGAGTGCCATTTTTGATGATCTCCTAGAGGACAACATGGAAGTTTTCATGGATGGCTTTTCGATGTTTGGAGATTTCTTTGATATTTGCCTAAAGAATTTAGAGAGAGTTCTTGTCAGATGTGAAAAGACAAATCTTGTTCTTAATTAGGAGAAGTGCCACTTTATTATCCAAGAGGGCATTGTCCTTGGACATAGGATTTCCTAAGTAGGGATGGAGGTAGATAAGGCAAATATTGAAGTCATAGAAAAGCTCCATCTGCCAACAAACGTAAAAGGAATTCATAGTTTCTTAGGGCACGCGGGCTTCTACAAGAGGTTTGTTAAGGATTTTTAAGAGATTAGTCAACCGCAAACAAAACTCAAAAAGAATGCCCCATTTGATTTTGGGAATGATTATTTGACTACTTTTAACCTGTTGACAGAAAAGTTAGTGCAAACACTGATTTTGATCACACCGGATTGGAATGAACCCTTTGAGATTTTCTGCGATGCAAGTGATTTTGTAGTAGGAGTAGTTTTGGGTCACAGGAAATGTAAGCAGTTCCATCCAATCTATTATGGTAGCAAGACTCAAACAAGTGCTCAAGAAAGCTATACAACCATCGAAAAGGAGTTGTTAGCATTGGCGTTTACTTTTGACAAGTTCAGGTCATACCTCATCTTATCTATGGTTACTAACAATGCCCCTTGTGTATATCCCGCAAGTGCACGGGTTTGTCAAAGTAATAAAATCCTAGGTGAGTGGGTATTGTATCCCCAGGGAGTAGGGAGTAAAAATACTTAAATTGTTTTTTAACTAAGCGAAATATGAATAGTGATTTGTGTGACAAGATGTAGCAAACAAAATGAAAAGAGACAAGAGAGAGAGCATAAGTAAATGAGAAGTAAGGCAATCGATATAAATGAGGTACTAGGATATTGATCCACCATGGACAATTGTTTTAAGTGCAGAAACCCTCTATTATGCTTCCTAACAAATGCATTAATGAGTTGTGGAGATCCTTTAATACATGGTCCCAAACCTAAGGTCAACCATGCCTAACCCTATACATATCTGATAATTGCTTGTGTGATATGAATGTGAAGCATTCTTTCCTTATGTTGAGAATTACTTTTCTTGGGTTTTTACATTAATATGTGTGTTTTTATGTTACCTTTATGCAGGTAGGGTTGTGAAACCAATTATGAAGGAAAGAAGCCAATGTGGATCACAATGCACTGATTTTGGAAGAAATCTTGCTAAGGTTCAAACACGAATATATAAGTCAGGTGCGAGATGCTAGAGTGTGTGCCAACATCCCCGTATTTGAGTTTGCACAACCATTTTGAGGGGCACAAGGGCAGTCACACTCAAGCATTCTGACTTATGCACATAGAACAAGATTTCCATCAACTTATTTGTCATTGAAGAAGCAAAGCGATCCACGGCATAAACGTGTGCCCGTTTATGTTACCTCGATGAAAAGTGGATTCGGGAGTATTTTTGGTAGAGTACTTTAGCAGTACTGTAGCAAACACTGTAAAAGTTACTATTCACATACGGCCGAAAATGACAGTTTCAGAGAATCCACATGGGCGTGCGGAAATTACCCACGCCCATGTGGAAATTCCACATGGGCGTGTGAAAAATCCACAGGGCAGTGTAGTCGCCCGATTCTAGCCCTATTTAAAGCCGATTCAGCCCCGATTTCAGCATTCGTTTCTCCATCTTTTCCGCAACTGGAAAGAGGGCTTCGACTAGGGTTTTGAGGGGTATTAGCTAGGTTTTTGGAGAGGTTCTACGGCTCTGACATCATGCATCATTTGGAAGAAGGTTATTGGGAGAGCTTTCATCGTCACCGATCCGGCGAGGTGTATCCTAGGCCGGACAAAGGATCCCTTGCGACGAGGAGAGGACTCTCCACAAGACCATTGACACAACCATCGAGGGGGTTTCTTTATGGATTCATTGCTTTTACATTCTATTTCTTTGATTGTACTTAGCTCCATGGAGAGCTAAACCCCTAGTGGGTTCTCGGGTATTTGTGAACCCTAGGATGTATTCGTTTCTTTGAATCTCTTTATTATGCTTTCAATAAATTGATGTTTATTGTGAGTTCCAACCTTGAATGCTTGATTGTATGAACATTTCCCCTAGAGTGACACTAGGGTGGAGAGTTTTTGTTGGTAACCTTGTGAGTGAGTGACACACAACGAGCGTTAGACAAAGCTAGGTTGGAGAGGGTTGAGAGGGTGAGTCGAGAGGTACAGGAGCATCCCCTTTCCCCTCCGACGTGATAGATTCTACCTCCTTTCTTTGAGTTCTTTGTGGTCATAATAGAGTGAATAGTCTAAGGGATGAACTTCCGCTGGGGCTTAATTGTGCGTGCAACGGAGTGAAGCGTTGAGGTGATCTTAGTATCTAGGGCTCAATTGTGGTTAGGGACCTTCCACCTGGACCAAAGTGTTAGGTCTCTAATTAGGAAGAGATTTCTCACTTGGAATCCCTAGAGCTCATTGCAACTCTATACGAGTGCGAGGTGTTGAGATTGTTCGATTTCTCCTCCGGGACATGTGTAGAGTTAGGCATAGTTGACCATAGATTTGGGACTATGTAATTAAGGATTTCCACGACTCACCATTGCATTGATTAGGATGCATAATAGAGGGTTCTTGCACTTGAAACAATTATCCTTGGTGGAGCATTATCCGGGTACCGCATCTTTATCGATTGCCTTATCCCCTTCTTTACTTTTACTCTCTTATTTGTTGCTTTTATTGTTGAGAATTGAATCATTGTCACACTCATCATCATTGATCTTTCACATAGCTAAGAATCGAATTAAGTATTTTTATTCCCTACTCCCTGTGGATTCGATACCCACTCACCCGGGATTATTACTTTCACAAACCCGTGCACTTGCGGGATATACGCATGGGGACCTTGTCAATATCCCGGAGGAGAAATTGAACAATCTCTCAACCTTGCACCTGTATAGAATTGCAATGAGTTCTAGGGATTCCAAGTGATAAATCCTCTTCCTATATGTAGACCTAACCCTTTGGTCCAGGTGGAAGGTCCCTAGCCATAATTAAGCCCTAGATGCTAAAATCACTTTAACGATTCAGTCCATTGCACTCTTAACTAAACCCCAGCGGAAGGTCATGCCTTAGCTCATTCACTCTACTATGACCACAAAAAACTTGAGGATTTAGAGATAGAATAAATCATGGCAGGGAGGAAAGGGGACGCTCTGCTACCTCTTGATTCACCCTCTCAACCCTCTCCAATCTAGATTTGTCTAACTCTCGTTGTGTGTCACTCACTCACAAGGGTTACCAACAAGAACTCTCAACCCTAGTGTCACTCTAAGGGAGTATTCATACAATCAATGCATTTAAGATTATAACTCAATAAAAACATCAATTAATGAAAGCATAATAACAAGGTTCAATGAAACGAATACATCCTAGTGTTCACAATCCAAGTACCTACTAGGGGGTTTAGCTCTCCATGGAGCTAATTACAATCAATGAAATCGAATGTAAAAGCAATAAATCCATAGAAAATCCCCTCGATAGTGGTGATGATGGCCTTGTGGAGAGTCCTCTACTCGTCTAAAGGTCCCTTTGTCCGGCCTAGATACACCTCACTGGATCAGTGCCGATGAAAACTCTCCCACTAACCTTCTTCCAAATAGAGCATGATGTCGGAGCCATAGAACCTCTCCTAATCCCTAGCCAATACCTCTCAAAACCCTAGCTGTAGCCCTCTCTCAAGTTGTGGAAAAGATGGAACAAAGAATGCTGAAATCGGCGCTGAAATCGGCTTTTAAAGAGCTCGAATTGGGAATCCACATGGCCCTATGGATATTCCACATGGGCTTGTGGAATTAACACACATGCATGTGGAATTTCCACCATCATTCTCCAATGGAGCGGTGTGAAGGTCAAGAGCCCTCAAGCAAGGAAATTAATGATTTCTTTCCCAAAGAGCACTTGTATGCAGTTCAGAGTTCAGAATTGGATGACACCCCATGGTACATGGATTTTGAAAATTACTTGCCAGGGAGAATACTTAAACGTGACCTTACTTACCCATAGAAGAAGAAATTCTTCAGTTACTTGAAGAATTACTTTTTGGATGATCCATACTTGTTTCATATTTGTGCAGATCATGTGGTCTGAAGATGTATGTCAAAGGAGGAAGGTTGGGACATTCTTGCACATTACTACTCCGGGCCATTGTGGGGGCACTATGCTTCAAGTAGAACTGCTCAAAAAGTTTTGGCCATGGTGTTGTATTGGCCAACTTTATTTCAGAATGCACATCAATTTGTTTTTCGATGTGATAGTTGTCAGAGTGCTGGGAATCTATCATGGAGGGATGAGATGCCTCAGAATCCAATGCAATTTTTTGAGGTGTTTGATATTTGCGGTATTGATTTCATAGGACCATTTTCAAAATCAAATGGTAATCAATATATCCTAGTGATGGTTGACTATGTTTCTAAATGGGTGGAGGCTCAAGCTCTGCCTACTAATGATTCTAGAACTATGGTTAAATTTCTGAAGTGTTTATTTTCTCGATTAGAACCCCATGAATTACTATCTGTGATGGAGGAACCCATTCTTGTAACGTTCAACTTGAAAAAGTGTTGAGGCGTTATGGTGTGCATCATCGCCTTGCCACCCCTTACCATCCACAGACAAGTGGTCAAGTGGAAGTCACTAATAGAGAATTGAAGTGAATCTTAACAAAGTCTAGGACTAGTTATAGTTGTTTCTTGTGTTAATTATAAAAAAAAAGGAAAATGAAAAGAAAGAACAAAATAGTTTTATTGTTTATTTGTGCGTGTTGGGTGGAAAGAGCTACCACCTATGAAGTATGAAGCTACTCTCATAAGTCGGATACTAGCTATGCACTAATGAGAGAAAGAGGTATCTCATAGGGTGAGTGAAAGCTACCACTCCGGTAGAGAGAGCTACCACCTCGAAAGTGTGAAAGCCACCTTAGCGGCCGCTTTGGAAAGGGCTACCTTAGAGGATGTGTGAAGCTACTACCATCTTTGAAATTGTTATCACTTTTGTAGATAAATAAGTCCCTTGTACTTAGAACTTTGAGGAGTATACCTTGGGCTATTTTGAGTGAGTTCACACACGTACACGATTTCGGATTTGTTGTCCTTTTTGATTCAAGTTTTTAGCTAGAGCTTTGATTTTTTGTATTTAATGTTGAAATTTCCCTTACTTGTAGAATGATCTCTCTGTACACTTTGGCGAACCTAAGGCCAAGCACTTCCAATATTTCCTTCATCTATGCACAGAATGTCTAATTTTTGCTTGAAGACAAGGAAAAGCTTAAGTGCGGGGGAGTTTGATAAGTGCTTGTGTGATATGAATGCGAAGTGTTCATTCCTTATGTTGAGCATTACTGTTCTCGGGTTTTTACACTAATATGTGTGTTTTTATGTTACTTTCGTGCAGGTAGGGTTGTGATGTCGAGTATGTAGGAAGTTACTGTAGCAGCATTAATCACAGACGCCCGAGAAAATAGGAATTCAGAGAATCCACATGGCGTGTTGAAATTATCCACACCCGTGTGGAAATTCAACATGGGCGTGTGAAAAATCCACAGGCCCATGTAGTCGCCCAACTCCAGCCCTATTTAAAGCCGATTCAGCCCCGATTTCAGTATTCTTTTCTCCATCTTTTCCCCAACTTGAGAGATGGCTTCGGCTAGGGTTTTGAGGGATATTGGCCAGGGTTTTGGAGAGGTTCTATGGCTCTGACATCCTGCATCATTTGGAAGAAGGTTATTGGGAGAGCTTTCGTCGGCGTCGATCCGATGAGCTGTATCCTAGGCCGGACAAAGGATCCCTTGCGACGAGTAGAGGACTCTCCACAAGACCATCGACACGACCATCGAGGGTGTTTCTTTATGGATTCATTGCTTTTACATTCTATTTCTTTGATTGTACTTAGCTCCATGGAGAGCTAAACCCTAGTGGGTACTTGGGTATTTGTGAACCCTAGGATGTATTTGTTTCATTGGATCTCTTTATTATGCTTTCAATTAATTGATGTTTATTGTGAGTTCCAACCTTGAATGCTTGATTGTATGAAAATTTCCCCTAGCGTGACACTAGGTTTGAGAGTTTTTGTTTGTAACCATGTTAGTGAGTGACACACCACGAGTGTTAGACAAATCTAGGTTAGAGAGGGTTAAGAGGGTGAGTCAAGAGGTACAGGAGCGTCCCCTTTCTCCTCGAATGTGATAGATTCTACCTCCTTTTCTCGAGTTCTTTGCGGCCATAATAGAGTGAATGGTCTAAGGGATGAACTTCCGCTGGGGCTTAGTTGCGCGGGCAACGGAGTGAAGCGTTAAGGTGATCTTAGTATCTAGGGCTTAATCGTGGTTAGCGACCTTCCACCTGGACCAAAGGGTTAAGTCTAGAATTAGGAAGAGATTTATCACTTGGAATCCCTAGAGCTCATTGCAACTCTATACGAGTGTGAGGTGTTGAGATTGTTAGATTTCTCCTCCGGGACATGTATAGAGTTAGGCATAGTTGACCTTAGATTTGGGACTATGTAATGAAGGATTTCCATGACTCACTATTGTATTGATTAGGAAGCATAATAGAGTGTTCTTGCACTTGAAGTGATCGTCCTAGGCGGAGCATTATCCAAGTACCCCATCTTTATCGATTGCCTTACCTTCTCCTTTACTCGTGCTCTCTTACTTGTTGATTTTACTTTTGAAATTGAATCATTGTCACACTTATTACTATTGATTTTTCACATAGCAAAGAAGTGAATTAAGTGTTTTTATTCCCTACTCCGTGTGGATTCGACACCCGCTCATCTGGGATTATTACTTAGACAAACCCGTCCACTTGCGGGATATACACAAGGGGACCTTGTCACTTCCCGTGGAGCTTGAGTATAAAGCTTATTGGGCCATCAAGGCTATGAATTTTGACTTGAGGAAATTGGGGGAAAAAGATTGCTTCATCTGAACAAATTGTATGAATGGAGGATAAAGGTATATGAGAATGCAAGGATTTATAAAGAAAGAATTTGGAAGTGGCATGATAAGCACATAAGAAATCCTAAGGAATTCAAGGTCGGTGATCAAGTGTTATTGTTCAATTCTCACCAAAGGCTATTTCCGGGGAAGCTCAAGTCCAGATGGTTTGGGCCATATACCGTCAGTGAAGTATCACCCCATGGTGCTATTGAAATTACTCATCACAGAGAAAGGTATATTCAAGGTGAGCAGACATCAGTTAAAACCATACTTTGGAGGAGAAGTTAGTAATGGTGATAAGGAAGTGTTCTTTCTCCATGAGCCCCGATGAGGTGAAGTCAGGTACGTCAAGCTAAGTGATGTTAAATAAGTGCTTCTTCGGAGGCAACCCAAGTCTTTACTGTATTTCTAGTTGTAGTTAGTGTTTGCATGAATAAGAGCTTGAGTGTTAGTGTGTTGGTCTTTTACAAGCCATTGTTGTGATTTTCTCATGGATTATTGGTATTATCATGTGCTTAATTGTGTGTGACAAAGTTTTCTTGGTCGTTTGAGCGTGTTTTTTATGATTCTCTGGTTACTTTCGCATAATATAGGCAGGCTCTGAATAGATATAAATGTTTAGAAATTTTTTGCAAAGTCTGTAAATTTTTCTAAGTTACCAAAAGAAGACAAACGGCCGTGTGAAAATTCGACATAGGCGTGTGTTTTTGTTCAGAGCTCATCCTGAGAGTACGCAGGGGCTTGTGTCTGCTCCTGTGAACGACCTTGTCATGGTCACATGCCCGTGTGGAATTTCCACACGAGTGTGTGTTTCTGTATAGAAGTTGATAGCTATATCCCGAGAAGACACAGGGGCATGTTTTTGCCCCTATGTTGGACCTTGTGAACTACACATGGCCGTGGATAATATCCACAAGCCCGTGTGATTTCCTGCAAAGACTTCTCTTCCATCCTGAGAAGACACAGGGGCACGTGAGTGCCCTGCGAGTGGCCTTTGTGAACATCCATGGCAGTGTGGTATTTCCACATAGGCGCGTAAAACACTTAGAGAAATTTCCCATATGGACAGAGGAGCCACAGGGGCGTGTGGGTGCCCCTGTGGGTTAGGGACACGGGTGTGGGGAATTTCCACACGCCCTTGTGGTTGTGTTCAGAGCCAAAAAATGTCATCCCAAGAGCACACAACGGTATGTGTCTGCCCCTGTGAGGCTCTCTTGTGGAGTCACACGGGCGTGCGTAATTTCACCATGCCTGTGTGGATGTGCAGAATTAAAAAAGCCGCAATTTCTCTTTATAAATCTTGATCATCTTTTCATTTTCACACTCCCAAACACTTAGGGAACTCATCCTGGCACTCTCCTGAGTTTGCACAGTCGATTTAGAGAGATTTTACTCGAGTTTTCCGGTCGATTTCAAGGTTCTCATCTTCATCTTGTCGGTAAACCCTTATTCTCTCTTTTCTTTACCTTACTTGATTCTACTCGATTAAATTTGGTAAATGTACATTGTTTTGATGTTTAAATGTTGGATACATGCTTTAGTAGAATATTAGAATGAATTCATGACATATTTTTGAGTGTATTGCATAGTGGCCGTGCAGCTTTCACGCCCCATGGATCCCCACGGGTGTGTGGAATTTTCACATGGCCATGTAGATATCTAAAGTATTGTTTTATGAATGAATTTGATCGATTTCTTTTCAATACTTGTAGGTATGGCTCCCAGGACAAAGAAGCAAAATAGCAAACATCCATGCGAGCCTTCACCTGATCCGGAATAGATGGAGTTTGTGATACCCAAGCAAAAGGCTTGGTCTGAGCGACTGTTGAAGCTCAAGTTCAAACAGACTTGATTTTTGGATTTGAGTGCACTTAGATAGGTTCAAGTCACAGATGATATAGCCGATGAGGTCGATGAGCTGTTGTCAGTGGGTAGCTGGAGGAGATTACTGCCTATTCGCGAGCTAGCTATTCTTATGTTGACATTAGAAGTGTTAGCATTTTTTCATATTTGATCGGTCTTATAGGAATTTTGACAGTGTCAATGTCATACAGTTTAGATCATTTATACAGCATCACAACATGAGCATCATGTAATTTTTGGTCAGACTCAAGTTATACGAGGAGGACTTCACTGCAACAAAGGAGTACGAGCAGCTTCCTACAGATTACCCCGGCAGTTTGACACTGCAGCACGCATACAGAGCACTGTATGGATAGGGATAGTAAGGGCTTGGGGTGTCCAAGGGCACGTGTCTTGCCCAACCTACATATCGCTACATTCATGCCACTCTAAGCAGCTCGGTGAATGCCCTTGGTGACAACACCGACATCCTGAGCTAGTAAGAGTTGTTGTACCTCTACTTAATGGTTCAGAGCATGCCACTTCATCTAGGATATATCCTAGCAGAGTATTTACGGCATTAGGGATAGTATGCCAGGATTGGTGCCCTCTTCTTCGGCTCTTACATTACTAGACTCAACATCGGGATGGGTCTACTGGATACTATTAGAGGGGTCGAGAGATAATTATACCCGCACCCCTCAGCTTGGAGACTGTGACTCATGGGAATGATCAGATGATACAAAAATGGGGTGTATGTGATGAACATGCTCCCACTAGAGCCAGTCGAGATTAAGGATGATGTAGCAGAGGGTTCTCAGCCTGCGCTTGAGCTATAGCCAAAGCAGGATCAGACAGAGGCACTGACTACAGTGCAAGAACCCCCACCAGTTTGGATATTCTCTCAGACTTGAGCCCATGATCAATTTGAGAGGCTTGAGAGCACTGTAGTGATATTACAGGAAGATTTGGATGAGGTTTGCGCCACACAGGTTGCGAACCACACTGAGGTGATGGTGTTTCCTGACATTTTATAGCTGCTAGTCGAGCGACACGCGACCTCACCATTTGTTATGAGATTGAGGACCCCTCAGACATCACCAGCAGCAGCATCAACACATTCACCTAACCCACCAGCACTAATGGGTACTTTCATAAGTACATCTTCAATGATGCCCCTCGGATGTCTAACCGTTCGGTTTGCCAATTGAAGTATTATGCGAGTGGGCCTAGGCTCTCCCAAGCCATCTCATTGATGCTAGCCCCTGAATCCACTAATGTCTTTTCTTCACCCAAATTACCAATGTTACATGAAATTATGAAGCTTCCGGGGTCCTTCTTATTCGGCATATTCTTTTGCAACATCCCCAAACAAGAGGCATCTAAAATCATAGATACACTCTCCTTCAACTTCCTCTTGATGGTTAAAAGGTCCTTGAGAAACTTTACATAATGAGGCATTTGAGACAACGCCTCTACAAATGGAATGTTGATGTGCAACTACTTGAACAGACCCAAAAATTTCTTGTATTGATCATAATTTTGGTCGTTCTTCAACCTTGAAATATAAGGGATTCTCGGCTTGTAAGGAGGGGATTCCATCTCTTTCTCTTCAATTCTCTCCTTAACGTCCACGACGTAGGGTCCTTCAACATTGGTCTTCTCACTAGGGAGCCTACCCTTAACATCCGGACCACTTCATAAAGTGATCACCTCCACATATTCTCTTGTGTTGGTTTCTGTGTTACTTGGCAAGCTTCCTTAAGATCTCTCTGATAATGACTTCGCAATTTGCCCCACTTGATTCTCTAAGTTGTGTAAAGATACGGTGTGGTTGTGAATTGTGGCTTCAACTGATTGAAATCTCTTATCTAATGATTGAATAAACTTTGTCAAAGACTTCTCTAAATCAGTCATCTGGTTTTCCAAACCTGAAACTCGATTCTCCATGTTCAGGGCTTGTTTTTGTTATTGAAAACCCAGTGGTGACATGGTCTTATGTTGCCCTTGATTACTCCAAGAAAGGTTGGGGGGCTCCTCTAACTGGGATTGTAGGTATTACTATGCCGATTTCCTTGACTTCTTATTGCATTACCTACAAAGTCAACCTGTTCCACTGAGGATGTACCACCAATAGAAATTTGGTAATTAGATAGAGCATGTCCCTCCCCACATCCAGTGCTACTCATCACGGCTGCCACTCTCGGAGATGTTAAAATGTCTAACTTCTTGCTTAATGACTCAACTTGGGCCGCCAGTGAGGTAATTACAGCAATCTCATAAAGTCTGGCTACCTTCTTTCTGTCCCTTGTGTTCTACTGATAACTATTCATAGCCATTTCTTAGATGAGATATCGGGCTTCTTCAGGGGTCTTGCTTCCTAAGGTACCTCTTACTGCAGCATCAAGTAACTAATTCGTGTTTGGGTTCAACCCACCATAGAAAGTCTGAATGATCATCCACTCGGGAAACCCATGTTGAGGACATTTCTGCTGGAGCTCCTTGTACCTATCCCATGTCTCAAAAAGTGACTTCAATTTTCTTTGCACGAAAGAGGATATTTCATTCCTAAGCTTCGCAGATTTTTTGAGAAGGAAATATCGGGCAAGAAAAGCTTCTACCATCTCCTCCCATGTAGTGATCGATGCTCTAGGTAATGAATGTAGCCATTGCTTGGCTGTACCTTTCAAGGAAAATGGGAAGGCCCTCAACTTGGTAGCATCATCTGTAACACCATTAATCCTGAGCATGTCGCACACCTTCAAGAAGTTCTCTATGTGATTGTTTGGATCCTCATCGGCCAAACCATTAAACTGTGCTAATTGCTGTAACATCTTGATGAAGCCTGGGTTGAGGTCAAAATTCTGAGTAGTGATCGGTGGTGGCACAATACTAGACTGCATCCCAAGAACTGTGGGTCTAGAATAATCTGAGAGTGTGCTGTGCTGCTCATTCTATTCTACCATATTATCAGACACTTCAACTTCTATTTCAGCTTGATTATACTATACTTGCACAGTTTATTCTTCCTTTCTATGAATTCTTTATCCAACGTGCGGATCTCCTTCAACCTGTGTCGAAGGGTTTCCTCGGGTCATAACCTTGAGTTGTAACCAAAGAAAGGAAAACAAATCAGAATGATGGAAGAATTAGAAAGTGTGAAATAGGAAAGGTGATGAATAGCTAAAATAGCAAAGTGCAAAGTGTTTCCCAAATGCCTATTCACTAGTAACGACACCAAAAACTTGACACACCCCTTTACATGTGTACCACAAGTGTATGGGTTATCAAAGTAATAAAAGTACCCTTGTGAGTGGGTAGTCGTATCCATAGGGAATAGTGATTAGAAACACAACAATTGCTATTAACTATGGTGAAGATGAATCAACAGTGGTATGAATCATATCAATGCAAATAAAAATAAAGAAAATAAGAGAGAGACATAATAAAATGATAGGAGAGGTAATCGATAAAAAGTGGGGTCCCCGAACATTGATACCCCTGGGACTATTGTTTCAAGTGCAAGACCAACAATTATGTCTCTTAACTGATACTTAATGGGTCATGGAAATTCTAAAATACAAGATCCCAAACCTAAGGTCAACCGTGACTAACCCTACACTATTCCCCGGTGGAGAAATCGCTCCATCTCAACACCTCATACTGTGTAAGGTTGTTTAAAGTTCTAGGGATTCCAAGTGATAATCCCTATTCCCTGATATAGATCTAACCCTTTAGTCCAGGCGAAAGACCCCTAGTTAGATTAAAGCCCATCACTATGGATTACTTCAACGCTTCACTCTATTGCTTGCGTAACTAAGCCCAAATGGCTCTCTTAGCACTTCACTCTATTCTTACCGCAAAGAACTCTTAGAACATAGAGGTAGGATAAATCACACCAGAAGTGAAAGGAGATGTTCCGCTACCTCTCGACTCATCCTCCCAACCCTCTCCAATCTAGCATTATCTAACCCTCATAGTGTGTCAGTCATCCATGAGGATTACCAAGATGGATTCTCAACCCTAGTGTCACTCTAAGGAAAAATCAACTCAACAAGAATTCAAGATTGGAACTCAATTACAACATCAATTAAAGAAAACATAATAAAAGGTCAATAAAATAAAATCATCCTAGAGTTTACAAGTCTAAGCACCCACTAAGGGTTTAGCTCTCCATAAGTAAAACCTCCTTGTAGTCCATATCAATGGTCTTGTGGTGTAGCCTTGTCTTCTCCAAGGGTTCCCTCATTAAGCCTAGGGCACACCTCGCCTAATCGAAGCCGACGAAAGCTCCTCCAATAACTATCTTCCGAAAGAACGCAGTGTTGAAGTCCGTAGAACCACTCTAAATGCCTTGCTAAAGCCTCTCCAAACTATAGCCGTGAGCACCTCCAAAGATGGGGAAAAGATGCAAAAAAGATTCTCCAAAATGCCTCAAGTCGGGATTTAAATAGGGCTGGAATTGGGCATCCACACGGGCGTGTGGAATTTTCACATGCCCATGTTAATTTCCAGGAATTAAATTTTCGGCGCGTTGTAAGCAGTAACTACTATAGTGATTTACTACAGTGTTTGCTACAATATTCCGCCAAAATGTTCTTGAATCCATACTTTTCATGCAGTAGATCACATTGCGTCTTTCATAAAATCACATTTGATGAAGATCTTTCTAGTGTTGAACAAGTCAGAACACATGAGCGTGACTGCCTTTGTACACCTCCAATTTGTATTTTCACTTGAGCACAACGGTGGTTGGCACACACTCACATGTCTTTTAGCACAACTTGTGTCTTCCCATTTGTTCACTCCAAAATTTCATTAACAAAATGCATCTACAATCTACTTTTGGTTCCTTTCTTTTATTCTTGTCTCCACAACCCTACATGCACAAAAGAACAAAAATACACATGCATAAGTGATAAAATCTAAGAAAAGTAATGCTTAATGTAAGAAAAGAATACTTCATATTGCTTATACTCAAGCACTTATCAAACTCCCCTACACTTGAGCTTTTGCTTCTCCTCAAGCAAAACTAAAACATTAAAGCATAGGAGAAGGAAAAATTGAATCAAGCCTCCTTATTCCTGCACATATAACAAAAATATTGAAAATAGCACTGCTCACATAGATAAACAATGCAATGAAATAAGAAAAATGGTAAGGTGAAAGTGTGAAGAGACTGGTTATAAGTGCTTCAGTAAACATGTTTTTATACTTGTTTTACATGCATGGAGCATTATGTTATATATGGTTTATGTCTCATATTGTGTATTGGGTGTTCTTTTATGCAAGTAGGTTGTGAATGCTTTGATGATTCGAAAGGAAGCAAAGATAGGCTATTAAGGCATGATGTTGAGAGTTTTTGTGCAATTCAAAGAAAAAGATATGAGAGGAGTTCGTGAATGAGGAAATGTATGCCAACTTCCAAGGAGATTCATGTTAATTCACTAGTTGGAAAGGCACAAAGGTAGTCACATCTTCACATTCCTTCTCTTCATAAAGATTGCAAGACCTTTCAATGGTGAGTTAATGAAGGAAAGTCTTATAGCCTACCACATGATCTTGTGCACAATTATGTGGCCTCAACAGGAGAATGTTTGGATCATGTTTATGGAAATCACTATAGCTAAATTACTGTTCATGTGCCCACGTGAAAATTCTTCCAGCCCAAGCAGGCGTGTGGAAAATCCTCACGGGCGCGTGAGGGCACTTGAAAGACGTGATTCTGAGCTTTAAATAGGCTATTTGCCCTATTTTTCAGGGTTATTTTGCAAAGCTTTTCTCGAGCACTTTAAAGGCAAGGTGGCTAGGGTTTAGAAGGAGGTCTTTGGCAATAATGGGGAAAGTCAATCACCAACTTTGATCGATCTTTTTTCCCTCATAGCATAGAGGAAGCCTTCGGTGACCTAGCTTCAGAGGAGGATTCTTCAAGACGGGGGGTGACAATGCCTTGCGTATGTCCTGTAAGTGCACGGGTTTTTCGATGTAATAAATGCCATATGAGTGGGTATCATATCGACAGGGAGTAGGGAATAAAAATACTTGAATTGTTTCTTAACTAAGTGAAAAGTGAATAATAGTTGTGTAACAAGATGTAATCTAAACAAAAGTAAAAGAGACAAGAGACAAGGCACTAGTAAAGGGCAAGTAAGGCAATCGATATAAAAGAGACAAGAGACAAGGCACTAGTTATCACTTCAACACTTCACTCCATTGCCTTTAGAACTAAGCCCTAGTGGTAGGTCATCCCTTAGCCCATTCACTCTACTATGACTGCAAAGAACTTGAGAAAATAAAGGTAGGATGAATCACACCGGAGGGGAAAGGGGATGCTCTGCTACCTCTCAATTCATCCTCTCAACCTTCTTTAATCTAGCTTTGTCTAACTCTCGTGGTGTGTCACTCACTCACAAGGGTTACCATGGTGATTTCTCAACCCTAGTGTCACTCTAAGTGACCATTCAGTCAATCAAGTATTCAATATTGGAACTTAAATAAAACATTAATTAATGAAAGCATAATAACAAGGTTTAATGAAACAAATACATCATAGGGTTCACAAATCCAAGTATCCACTAGGGGGTTTAGCTCTCCATGGAGCTAGTTACAATCAATGAAATAGATTGTAAAAACAAGTAATCCATAGAAAACCCCTCGGTAGTCATAATGATGGTCTTGTGGTGAAGCCTCTACTCATCCAAGGTTCCCTTTGTCAGGCCTAGGATACACCTCTCCGGATCGGTGCCGACGGAATCTCTCCCACTATCCTTCTTCCAAACAGAGCGCGATGTCAGAGCCATAGAACCTCTCCTAATCCCTAGCCAATACCTCTCCAAACCCTAGCCGCCGCCCTCTCTCAAGTTGGGGAAAAGATGAAGAAAAGAATGTTGAAATCTGGGCTGAAATCGGCCTTAAATAGGGCTGGAATCGGGCATCCACAAGCCCTTATGGATTCTCCACATGGCCCGTGTGGAATTTCTACACGAGTGTGCATAATTTCACACGCCCTTATGGATTCTCTGGAATTCTCTTTTTTTTTTTGGCTGTGAACAGTGCCTGCTCCTATAGATTGCTACAGTGTTTACTATAGTGCCCTGCTGCAGTACCGGCCTGAAACACTCCTGAATACATGTTTTCATTGAGGTAGCATAAACATGCACACATTAATGTCGTAGGTCGCTTTGTTTCTTCAACAATGGCTTCATCGGTGAAGATCTTGCTATTAATGCACAAGTTGGGATACTCGAATGTGACTGTCTTTGTGCCCTTCTAAAGCATTGTGCGAACTTGAATACACAGAGGTTGGCATACATTCTCGCATCTTAAGCCTGACTTATGTCTTTGTGTTTGATCCTTCTCAAGATTTCCTCCAAATGGTGCACTCACGATCTACGTTGTCTTCTTTCTATAACATTTGGCTTCACAGCTGATAAGTGTCTAAATGTATGTATTTGAGTATATGTATTTGTTACCTCTAGCATGCATTTTCATGAGAATTGATGCCCGTTTTGTGCTTAATCGTGTGTTATTTGCTTTTCAGGGCATGGGAACGCCATGGAAGACATGAAGATATGATTCAGGCGAAAAAGAGAAGAAAAACCAGGTCACAGTATTGTAGCGTATTCCCTTTAGCAAAAGGCTGTAGCTGGAGTACTGTAGCACCTGGGGAGTTTTCGAGTCAGGAATCTAATCATGGCATACGACCTCAATGGTGCCCGGGATGAGCACTGTAGCTATAATAGAATATATTTACTTGATGGAGTTTGCCTACCCCAAATAGTGTCAATGTTGAGCTCCATAGCGAGTGGCATGGCACTCGGGATGGAGGCCATTTGGAGGGTATATTAGGGATCTTGGAGGACTTTTGGAGGGACTTCTTCTTGGCCTCTTGGGCCGCCGCCACCACACAATCTTGAGGCCTTCTGGCCATCCTCCGGGGTTTAATCCTTGTGGGAAACGACCAAGAGGGAGAGGAGCATAGGAGAAGGAGTTGGAGTGAAGATCTAAGCCACCATTGCATCACCATTCAATGCTTCATCGATTCAAGGGGATCAAGACCGTAGAGGGGGTTTTCTTGCTTCTTTATTGTCTTTCTTTTCCTTGTATGTTGTTTAAGTGTCCCTTGGCATGAGGGATTAACTTATCATTCGTTTGGATTTGGATGAACCCTAGGGCTAATCTTGTGTATGAACTTGGAATATTGTTCTTCATTGATTTTGATGGTTGTTTGAGATTCAATCTTTCATGCTTTCATGTCTAGAATTACATGTATGGAGAGATCTATAATTCTACTATGAGTTGTATGCGTAGATGTGACCTACTCACGTGTACTAGATCTAGGAGAGATTAAAAGGGGATACTTGTGCCTACACGGCGAGAGATCGGGTGTTGGTAGCCCTCCATTGCTAGGTTTAAGCCGAAGGATAGTAGGTTTACTCCTATTAGAGAACTCAAAGAACTTAATGCGATCATAGGTGTGTTAATCCGGAAGAGATTCCGATTGACATTCGTATGGGATCATGGGTTAGTCACCGTGAGATTGGGGCTAATCTACTTACGAGGTCTCTTGGTCTCAATTATCATCAATGCATCTTTAACTCATCCTAGTTCAGGACTTAATGACAACCCTAGGTGGATTCCTTGTCCAAACACTACCTTCTCATGCTTGATACTCCCTTGTTTATTTACATTTGTGTGCTAGTTACCCGACCATAGATTAGTTAGTTTATTTTATTTTATTTCATTTGTTCTTCATACTAAGAATTGTAGGCTAGATAATAGGTGAAGAGTGAGTAATAATACTTCCTTGGCCCCGTGGAATACTACGACCCCTGTGTCACTCACAGGGTATTACTTGGCAATCCGTACACTTGTAGGCGATCAATAAACAGCCCTATAGGTATGAAAGTAACATAAATGCACACATATTAGCGCTAAAACCTGATAAAAGTACTGCTCATCATAAGGAAAGAACACTTAGCATTCTTATCACACAAGCACTTATCAAACTCCCCCACACTTAAGCTTTTGCTTGTCCTAAAGCAAAAATTAAAACATTAAGGCATAAATGAAGGAAATATTGGACGTCCTTGGCCTTAGGTTCACCAAAGCATACAAAGAGAGCATTCTACAAGTAAGGGAAGTTTCAACATTAAATATGAAAAATTAATGCTCTAGCTAAAAACTTGAATCAAAAGGAATAACAAACCCGAAATCTTGTAAGTGTGTGTAAACTCGATCAAGTCAACTCAAGGTACACTCCTCAAAGTTCGAAGTAAAAAGGATTTATTTATTTACAAAAAATAACAAAAAATTGAAAAGATGGTAGTAGCTTCACACATCCTCTAAGGTAGCCCTTTCCAAAGCGGCCGCTAAGGTGTCTTTCTCACTTTCGAGGTGGCAGCTCTTTCTATTGGTGTGGTAGCTTTTACTCATCCCATGAGATAGCTCTTTCTCTCATTAGGGTATAACTAGTATCTGACTTATAAGAGTAGCATCATACTTCATAGGTGGTAGCTCTTTCCACCCAACAAGCACAACTAAACAATGAAACTTTGTTTTTTGAAATTAACAAAAGAAACAACTATCACTAGTCCCTTTAACATCAAACTTGAGTTTTCAAAAGAGTTTAAAGAGTAATTAGTGCAACAAGTGTGAATCGGACAAAAATTACTAGGAATTCAAGTAAAAACTAGAGAATGAGAACATTCAATGTTAAAAACTCTCCTAAACTCGAGAATACAATCATTGCAACTAAGGTGAACCTCCATTGGCTATGTGAGTGATAAGTGCTTGTGCGATATGAATGCGAAGCGTTCATTCCTTATGTTGAGCATTACTTTTCTCGAGTTTTTATACTAATATGTGTGTTTTTATGTTACTTTTATGCAGGTAGGGTTATGAGGCCGTTTATGAAGGAAAGAAGCCAATGTGGATTACAATACACCGATTTTGGAGGAAATCTTGATAAGGTTCAAACTCGTAGACATAGGTCAATGTGAAATGCTAGAGTGTGTGCCAGCCTCCTCGTATTCGAGTTTGGCACATCCATTTGGAGGGGCACAAAGGCAGTCACACTCGAGTATTCTGACTTATGCACATAGAACAAGAGCTCCACCAATTTAACTATCATTGAAGAAGCAAGTGATCCACGATGTGAACGTTTGCCCATTTGCGTTACTCAGATGACAGTATGGATTCAGGAAGCTATTCAGGCTGGATACTGTAGTAGAGCACTCCAGCAACGCGGTAGTAAATACTGTAGCAGCACTGTTCATGGCCGGCTGAGAGAATAGTAGTTCAAAGAATCCACACGGGCGTGTGGAAATTATCAACGCCCGTGTGGAAATTTCGCACGGGCGCGTGAAGCATCCACGCCCGTGTAGTTACCCGATTCCAGACTTATTTAAAGCCGAATCAGCCCCGATTTTAGTATTCTTTTCTCCATCTTTTCCCCAACTTGAGAGAGGGCTTCAGCTAGGGTTTGGAGGGGTATTTGCTAGGGTTTTGGAGAGGTTCTACGGCTCCGACATCGTTATTCCTTAGGAAGAAGGTTGGTAGCGGAGCTTCCGTCGAGGCGTATCCTATACCGGATGAGGGAATCCTTGGACGACTAGTAGAGGACTCCACAAGACCATCGACACGACCATCGAGGGGATTTCTCTATGGATTCATTGCCTTTATATTCTATTTCTTTGATTGTACTTAGCTCCATGGAGAGGTAAACCCCTAGTGGGTACTTGGGTATTGTGAAGCATAGGATGTATTTGTTTCATTGAATCTCTTTATTATGCTTTCAATTAATTGATGTTTATTGTGAGTTCCAACCTTGAATGCTTGATTGTATGAACATTTCCCCTAGAGTGACACTTGGATTGAGAGTTCTCGTTGGTAACCTTGTGAGTGAGTGACACACCATGAGCGTTAGACACAGCTAGGTTGGAGAGGGTTGAGAGGGTGAGTCGAGAGATATAGGAGCGTCCCCTTTCCCCTCCAACGTGATAGATTCTACCTCCGTTCCTCGAGTTCTTTGCAGCCATAATAGAGTGAATGGTCTAAGGGATAAACTTCCGCTGGAGCTTAGTTGCGCGTGCAACGGAGTGAAGCGTTGAGGTGATCTTAGTATCTAGGGCTCAATTGTGGTTAGGGACCTTCCACCTGGACCAAAGGGTTAGGTCTATAATTATGAAGAAATTTATCACTTGGAATCCCTAGAGCTCATTGTAACTCTATGCAAGTGCGAGGTGTTGAGATTATTCGATTTCTCCTCCGGGACATGTGTAGAGTTAGGCATAGTTGACCTTAGATTTTGGACTATGTAATTAAGGATTTCCACGACTCACCATTGCATTGATTAGGAAGCATAATAGAGGGTTCTTTCACTTGAAATAATTATCATAGGCAGAGCATTATCCGAGTACCCCATCTTTATCGATTGCCTTACACCCTTTCTTTACTTTTGCTCTCTTACTTGTTGTTTTTATTGTTGAGAATTGAATCATTGTCACACTTATCATCATTGATTTTTCACATAGCTAAGAATCGAATTAAGTATTTTTATTCCCTATTCCCTGTGTATTCGATAACTGCTCACCCGGGATTATTACTTCGATAAACCCGTGCACTTGCGGGATATACGCAAGGGGACCTTGTCAAGTTTTTGGCGCCGTTGCCGGGGAGTAGGCATTTAGAGATACTTTGCACTTTGTTTTCTTAGCTATTTACCCTTCATTCTATTTCACATCTCTTCTCTATCACCGTTCTGATTTGTTCTAAGACAAAAAAAATTATTTCACACTTTCTTATTCTTCCATCATTCTCATTTGTTTTCTTTTGTCATGTCTTACTTTTTCTTGTAAGGATTTTAAATGATGATTGACCAAGTCATTGCTCTATATTTGCAGGTCGAAGCTCTCAGGAAAAAAGTTGATAGAATTGTTACTTCACGACAACAAAACATTCCATGTTATAATGCATATCATCCAAATGAAGTGGGCTACCTAGACGTATTATGGGATAATGGTGAACAACATTGGGAGGCGCCTCAAGAGGAAAGTCAAAAGGGTGAGATACTCGGAGAGGATGCACTTTAGTTGCAAAGAGTATTAGCTAACTTCATTGAAGCATCCGATGTCTGCGTCCAAAATATGGAGACCACACTAAGATTCCATGAAGCCTCCTATAAAAACCTTGAGCATCAATTAGGAGGGATACTTGACACACTCTCCAAGGAACAACAAGCATTTGAGCAAGCAATTCAAGTTCCTTGTAGAGATGATGTGGTAGTTAACGACAATGAAGAAGTTGGGCAAATTGAGTACATTGGTGTAGAAAATGAAAAGAGAGAAGCTGAATACCATTTTGAGATTTTGGAAAGTGTGAATGAAGATTGTGCTTGTGAGCGAGAAAATTTTCAAGGGGATTTGCTAGTGTCATGTTCCTTTCAAGCTAAAAATACACAAGAAGAAGTAAATCCTAAGGTAATGGAACAAGCACCACTCTTTGGGATTGATCAATTCATAAATTGCAAGAAAAAGATTTTGGGTTTGGGAGAAGATGTGCGTAGGAGATTGAAACCATCTAATGACCCACCTATGCTAGGCATGGGCAATCCCCAACCCAAATTGTTTCCTTGGAGGCCAAAGGTAAGATGTTTGGACTCTCCAACAAATATTCCACCCTGGCAAGCAAATTTTTGGTTTAAGGGAAGTAGTTATGCAATGTCTAGTCAGGAGGAGCATACTCTTTTCAAGCCTCCATAAGGTAAAGAAGAGGTACGTCAAGCTTAGTGACGTAAAACAAGCGCTTCTTGGGAGGCAACCCAAGTGTTTACTGTTTTCTTATTTTAGTTAGGTTGTTTGCATGAATAAATTGTTAAGTGTTGGTGTCTTGATTTTTATGATGCTTGTGCTGCGATTTTATTGTGGGTTTTTAAAGTCATTGTGTGTTTTCATGTGGAATGGGCGAAGTTTGGTCGTTTGAGTTCTATTTCATGTTTTTCACTGGTAAAATTTGCATAATAGAGCAGGCTCTGAGTGTGTAAACATGTTCAGAAATCTTCTGTAGAGCCTGCAGATTTTTCTAAGTCATCCAGAAAAACCACACGGGTGTGTGGAATTTCGCACGCCCGTGGAATTGCACAGCGAGCTCATCCAGAGAAGGTACAGGGGCGTGCGGCTGCCCCTGTGAACGACCATACGACTGTCACACGCCCGTGGGTAATTTCTGCACGGGCGTGTGAATTCCTGCAGAGTTGAGTGGATTATCCCGAGAGCACGCAGGGGCGTGGACTCGCCCCTGTGGGCGACCTTGTGAACCACACACGGGCGTGGTTAATTTCCACACGCCCATGCGAAACTCTGCAGAGGAGTTCTCTCCATCCCGATAAGACACAGGGCGTGTGGTTGCCCCTGTGAGTTGGGCATGTGAAGCACACATGGCCCACATTGGCTGTGTCCATGACTAGTTCTCAGTTCCCATACTGACAAGACCATATGTACACATACACTAGGGGGTTCAATAAAGCTCAATAAAACTAAACAAATTCAAGTATATATAAAGGATAAGGCAATGAATACAACATGAGACAATGAAATGAAAAAATAAAAGACATACTCATAATTAAAATCCTTTTTGAATAGTGCAAGTCTAACAACAAAACAAAATAAAATAAATAAAAAAATAAAAATGTGGAATCAAGCGTCGGTGTCACACTCTCGCTCTGCTACTACTGCTGGTGCTAGATCAAAGGGTGCCAGTGGAGGTGGTGATGGTGATGCTGGAGAAGCCTGAGGAGTCGGTGGTCGCAGAACAAACGATCAGGCAGTGTCTGACCCAAGAATCTGCTATAACATATCAAAATGTGCCATGAACTCTACGTGCTATGCAACCTATGTCACACGAACCTCCTCTATCTCTGCTCAGACCTCAGCAATCTCGGTCCGTAGCACCCCTACAGCACTCTCGATCCTCTCAAAATGATCAGGGGCTCGAGATAGTGAAAACATGTGCACTGGGGGCGGATCCTGTGTAGTAGGAGGTGCCTCGGTGTCCGTCTATGTCGGCTGAGGCTCGGGATTGGGCTGAGAAGCCTCGGCATCAACCTCATCTCCCTCTGCTTCATTGGGGGTAGGTGTAAAAAATGTATAAACTCCGAACTAGACCCTGCGAAATTATTGTAGAACTGGGCATTTCTTGATTTTCTTCATTCTCTTGATGCCCACTTTGCTTGACACTTGGTTGGTTGATCTCCACTTTGTTTTTTGCAGGATGTCTATCATGAGATTAGCTTCCAAGAGAGCTAGGGGGAATGGTTTTCTTCCTCCCTTCCTTACCCAGTAACAAATGACAAGTATTGGGCCTCCATTGCTACCGACTCAAGAACAAAGACATTTGGCTCACATCACATGGACATTTCTCTATTTCTATTTTTTTTATTATTTCTATGTTTTGATTACTTTTTGTGCTGTTAGTTGTTTATCATGTTTGTGTTGATGGGTGTGTGAATATATGCCTCGAGGTGATGTTCTTTTCTACTTTGCAAGGAAGAATTAGGACATCAAGCACACTTTCTTTCTCCATCATCTACCATGATCTTTCGTGGTCACCTCGATCTCATGGACTTCAAGACTCATGCTTTGAGACTCGGGGAAGTTCACGAAACCCTCTTACTATGTTATTATTGTCTATCTTGTTGCATTCTATTGATTAGGCACATTGAGGGCAATGTGTATCTTTATGTGGGGAGTGGAGTTCCGTGAACTTTGAAAATGTTTGCAATTGCATGCTTGATGACCTATGATAGCTATGATTGTATTGTTAAGGACTTCCTAGATTGGTAGAATGATAGCTATGAGTTATACTTTATTTGTGCTTGAATGTAGTTCTGCATCATCTCTAGTGCACCTATATACTTGTTCACGATTACTTTCACCTTTCCGCTTCAACCAACCCATCATAATGACTTTGGCATTAATTTGCTAAATTTTATCTTCAACGCACTTTTAAGAGCTTTTGGGTTCCTTTATTGTTTTCTCTAGCTTAAAGTGAACTATTGTAGCAAGTCTATACAAGGGCCATGAGATACAGTTTGTACATGTGAAAAAAAAATTTGAGTCTATGACAGTATTCCTCTGCTAGTATAGCATGAATGCATCTATGTAGACTGTATTCGAGTACGTTGGGTGGCTCTTGTGCCTAATCAGTATGTGCATCCTTCAGAAAGATTGTAAAATTTTTTGTGCAGTCTACGTTAGTCGGACTCAGAGAAAAAAAGGAAAACTGGGGAAAAAAAAGTGTGTATGTTCGTATATATGTGTGAAAGAAATAAGGTATCTCTTTTGTTCCTTTGAAGCTTGCTACGTAGTTATTTGAAAGTTAGAGTTTTATCTAGGAACCAGAGGACTCTTAGTTGAGTATTGAGGGTGCCTTTAGCACCTTAATGTCATTATCATTATGTGTGGGGTGAATGGGCATTCTGGGGTAATCTAGGGTGTGGAGGTCAAGGTGGGAGTTAATACACACTCACAGGAGCACTCTAGATGAGAAAGAGCTATTATTACTTCACTATTCATTGAATAGCTCACATCTTGATTTATGTCCATTCGTGCTTGTGGAGTTCTTTACTTTTGAGCTTGAGGTCGCACTTTTAGCAGTTTATCTTCTTTCCCTTAGTTCTTCAAGTTTTTTTTGCTTGGGGACAAGCAAACGCTTAGGCATGGGGATGTTTGATAAACGTCTAAAAGTACGTATTTCGCATGTATTTGTTTTGTATTATTCTTTACAGTATTTGTTGAATTGTTGCCCTTTTTGGTCAAATTGGGTTATTTTTACATTTCAGGCCTAAGAGAAGCTGCGGGGACTTGGCGATCCGATTGGGGATGCTTTCGGCATCAAAACGTCATTTCCAAGTCGAGGGAGATACTGTAGCACAGTACTGCAGCAGAATTACTGCAGTGGTTTCACTGTAGCAATTACTGTAGCTCATTGCGGGCTTTTCAGCAGAAAACTGGATATCCCGAGGGGTCGGCATATGGTCAGTATACTGACCCGTTTACCCATCGGGATTTGGGCATATAAAAGCTTTGTTAGGGCATCATTTGAAGGACTTTTGGCCACCACTCTCCATGATCATTTTTTAGAGCTTCAAGGCTGTGGGAGAAGGTAGATCTGAGGGCCAAATCGAAGTGAGAAGAAGGTTACACTCAAGAAAAACGATCTAGGAGCTTGCCGGCGTGGATCCAATGGGTTCTCATCACCACCTTCTAGTCTTCATCTTAGGGGAGTTTGTTATGAGCTTTTCTTTGTGTCTCTTATCTCCAACACTTGCTCGTTTGTTGATGATGAACTAGACTCCCAAGGTCACCGTGCATCCGGTGAACCTTGGGACGAACTTGCTTGTACGGATGCTTGATACGTAAATGTATGCCAACCTCCATGTATTCAAGCAATTACAATGATTTGGAGGGGCATAAGGGCAGTCACATTTGTGTATCCTGACTTGTGCAGTGATAGCAAGATCTTCACCAATGAACCCGTTTATTGAAAAAATGACGTGATCTACGGCAAAAACGTGTGCTCGTTTATGTTGCCTCGATGAAAAGTGGATTCGGGAGTGTTTTTAGCGGAGTACTATAGCAAGTTACTGTACTAATCGCTGTAGCATTTTACTGTTCACAGCCAGCCGAAAATAAGAATTCAAGACAATTCACATGGGTGTGGAAATTCCACACGCTCGTGTGGATGCCCGATTCTAGCCCTTTAAAAGCCATGATTCAGCCCCGATTTCTCTTTCTTTTCCCATATCTTTTCTTCCACCTTTCCCTATATTTGGAGGGACTGGCGGCTAGGGTTTGGAGAAGCTTTGGCAAGGCTTTGGAGAGGTTTGACGGCCTTTGACACCATGTTTCCTTCGGAAGAGAGCTATTGGGAGAGCTTTTCTCAGCACCGATCCGGTGAGGTGTGCCCTAGGTTTGATGAGGGAACCTTTGAAGAAGACGCGGTCGATCCACAAGACCTGTGACATGAACACAAGGGGGTTTCCATTCATGGATTGCATCTCTATACTTTTGATTTCATTATCTATTGTATTTTACTCCATGGATAGCTAAACCTCTAGTGGGTACTTGGGTATTTGTGAACCCTAGGATGTATTCGTTTCATTGAATCTCTTTGTTATGGGTTCAATTAATTGATGTTTATTGTGAGTTCCAATCTTGTATGCTTGATTGTATGAATACTTCCCTAGAGTGACACTAGGGTTGAGAGTTCTTGTTGCTAACTTTTGTGAGTGAGTGACACACAATGAGACTTAGACAAAGCTAGGTTGGAGAGGGTTGAGAGGGTGAGTCGAGAGATAGCGAAGCATTCTCTTTCGCCTCCGATGTGATCTATCCTATCTCCACGTTTCAAGAGTTCTTTGCGGCTATAGTAGAGTGAATGGGCTAAGGGATGACCTTCCGTTGGGGCTTAGTTGCGAGTGCAATGGAGTGAAGCGTTGAAGTGATTTTAGCATCTAGGGCTTAATTGTGGCTAGAGATCTTTCACCTAGACCAAAGGGTTAGGTCTATACATAGGAATAGGGTTTATCATTTGGTATCCCTAGAGCTCATTGCAATTCTATACGAGTGTGAGGTGTTGAGATTGTTCGATTTCTCCTCCGGGACATGGATAGAATTAGGCATGGTTGACCTCAGATTTGGGATCATGTAATTACGGATTTCCACAACTTATTGTTGCATCAATTAGGAATTATAATAGAGGGTTCTTGCACTTGAAACGATTGTCCTAGGCATAACAATATCTGGGTACCCCATTTATCGTCGATTGCCTCTCCTATCTTTTACTTGCGCATCCTTTAGCTTTTCTTATTTTGTTTGCATTGAGTTTGTTTCCACATCACTTTTAACATATTTTCATTCTAGTTAAATAGCAATCTTGGTGGTTCTAAGCACTATTCCCTGTGGATTCGACTACCCTCTCACCGGGGTATTATTACTTCGACACCCATGCACTTGCGAGTTACATGCATATTCGGACATGTCAATGTACCACCAATACCTTTTGAGCAAATAATTGATTTTACACCTCAAGTTGAAATTGAAGAAGATAAGGTGGAGGATGACATTATGAACATGGAAACATTTGAGGAAGTAGAAGAAACTCCATCGACCACATTTGAAGACACCACTTGCATCAATATCGACCATTCCATCAACCAATCAATAATGTTCAAGTGCAGAAAAGAAATTCCGGGAATTGTATTTGAAGATGTGGGTAAGAAGCCAAGGTCATCATTGAACCCACCTATGCCGGGCTTGGGCAATTCCCAACCAAAGATTTTTCCTTGGCGGCCCAAGCAAATGTTATGGGCACTTGATGTTCATCACACCATGGTTGAGAAGAATATTGTGGATAGGATGTTGAATCCACCAGTTGATCCACCTATGCAAGGCTTGACAAGTTGTCAACCAAACTTGTTCCCTTGGAGACCCAAACAACACTTATGGGTAGTTCAAGGTATTTTAACATGGATTGAGGAAGCAAATGTGGGTAGGAGATTGAAACCATCCAAGGACCCACCAATGCCGATCTTAAACAACTCCCGGACCAAGCTTTTTCCTTGGAGGCCAAAAGGTGACTCATACTTGACCTCCAAATTTGCATCATCCTGGAGGGTAAGTTTTGTATTTCTTGGTAGTTCTTATGCAACTCTTAGCCGGGATGAACACACCATTTTCAAGCCTCCTTAGGTAAGAAAGAGGTACGTCGAGCTAATGACGTTAAACAAGCGCTTCTTGGGAGGCAAGCCAAGTTTCTTTCATTTCTCATATTCTTTTTCTCATCTATGTTGTTGTGCTTAACTTGTGTTTTTTAGTTGTGGTTTAGCTTTAGTTCCATTTTCATCATTTTTTTTATTTCATTAGCCTTTGTGTTTTCTTGTTTGTCATGTGATCTTTGAGCAATTCTTATTCTTGATAAATTCTTGTTGATGTTTCGAGTGTTTTATCGATGTTTCCTGTTTTCTTTTTCAAGGTTTCATACATAAGCGAAGTGTGCAAAGTGTGGAGGAAAAATGTTATGCATCAGGAAAATCCCGAGGACCATCCTTGCGGCCAAAAGGATGCCCCTAATGACTGATCCAGAGAGTCTTGAGGACCACCTTGCGGCCGCAATAATGCCCTCAAGACCACCCGAGTGAGGGCTTTATAAGTGGGGTTTTGAGGCTGTTACTATTCATTCTTCTTCCCCATTCTTCTAACCTTTTCTCCCTCATTTCTCCACCGTTTTTCATCATTTTTTTTGCTCTAGTTTGCTCTCCTCCTCCTCTATTCCATTTTAGTGACAAAAATTTGGAGTTTGAGCAAGCTTTTGGCCGGATTCAACCCTTAGATTCACTCATCTTACTCTAGGGCAAGGGTTTGACCTCTCACTCAAAACCTTGAGTTCTTCTTGTTTTTTAGGGTGGAATTTCTTGGATTTTTGTTGATTTTTGAATTCTTAGTGATTATCAAAGATTTTTCCTTGATTTGTAAATTTTTTGGCTACTTTTACAAGCAAAGTTCTTGAAAACTTTTTCCGAAATTACTGTAGTGATAAACGTCTAAAAGTATGTATTTTGCATGCATTTGTTCTATATTATTCTCTATATTTATTTGTTAAATCGATGCCTTTTTGGTTTAAATTGTGTTATTTTTACAGTTCAGGCCCATTAGAAGCCCTGGGTGCTCGGCGACGCAATTGGGGATGAATTCGGCAACAAAATGGCGTCTCCGGGCCGGGATCACGGATCGGCATACGGCCGGTATACTGACCTGTTTACCGATCGGGATCTGGGCATATATAAGGCTTGTTAGGGCATCAATTAAGGGACTTTTGGCCACCACTCTCCACCATCATCCTCTAGAGCTTCAAGGCTACGGGAGAAGGTAGATCTGAGGGGCAAATCGAAGGAAGAAGAAGGTTACACTCAAGGAAAACGATCTAGGAGCTCGCCGGCGCGGATCCGACGAGTTCTCATCACCACCTTCTAGTCTTCATCTTAGGGGAGTTTGTTATGAGCTTTTCTTTGTATCTCTTATCTTCTACACTTGCTCCTTTGTTGATGATGAGCTAGACTCCCAAGGTCACCGGGCATCCGGTGAACCTTGGGATGAACTTCCTTGTATAGATGCTTTGATTTACATTTATGGTATTTGTGTGGTTTGTGATCCTTGTTTGGTGATTTTGAATGCTTGGGTATGCATGAAAACTCTGTATATCCATACTTAGACAATACTAGGTTGCATGACCATTGCCCTAGTGTTAGACTCACCAAGCTTGGAAGGGATATATGTATGAATACACCATGACCATTGGGTATTTCATACCCCTCCAACTATTAGGGCTGTACCTAGGTTGAGTTTCGGCCCTAATTTGAGATCCCCCTAATTGTAATGCGATCGTAGGAGGATTTGGTTGGAAGAGATTCCGAGCCAATACTCTTATTGGATTAGGGATTACCTCCGTGACTATCGGGGTGATCTATTTTTGGATGTCTCTTGGTCCAACCACCGTTGCCTTTGTAATTCTAGCATCCATCTAGCTTTAGTAGTCCCGAGGGGATCCTCGCCCGGGGACCTCGCACTTCCATTGTTACTTGCTTCCTTAGTATGTTTTTGTATGAGCCTTAGTCCTTGTGTTTATAGTTTTCTCTTTGTTATTTTCCTTATCTTGTTTTAGTCCTATATTTGGTAGACTAGACAGTGTCATCTAGGGGGGAGTAATAGCAGCTCTTGGGATCTAGGGAATACGACCCCTGTGTCACGCACAGGGTATTACTTGACGACCCGTGCACTTGCGGATTTCATAAAGTTTTTGGCGCCGTTGCTGGGGAACTCCAACAATGCTAGGAAAACATTTAGCTCACTGCTCTAGTTATTTATCTTTGTCATTGTGAATATTTGTCTTTGTATGTGTCATTTACCATTTTGTGCATATTTACTTATTTTGTTTCTTTCGTGTTTTCCGTGATAGCTTATTTTTGTTAGTTTTATCTATTCACACAGGGCCATGGACTTTGAAAGAAAACTGCTTGGCGCTAAAATGTATGCACTTCAGAGAGAAATGGAAGAATTAGATGCCAAGAGAGCATACCAAAGTGATCCAGCCCTAGATTTTCAAGGAAAATTATTGGGTGCTAAGATGTATGCACTTGAGAAAGAAATGGAAGAATTAGATGCCAAGAGAGCATGCCAAAATGATACAGCCCTGGATTTTCAGGAAAAGCTCTTGGCCTCAAAAATCTATGCACTTAAGCAACAAATACGCATGAACACCACGAATACCTATGCACTTGAAGAAAGGTTGAAAAAATTTTTGGCCATGAGAGCAACCCCAACCTATCCACAACAATTGGGTCCATATCAACCCCAAGTTTCTCAATTTCAGCCCCAACAACAACCAAAAAGAATTTTCACCAATGAAGATATTCTAGCAAGGTTTATGATCGGCACAGAGCTATGTTTTACGCATAATGAAAAGAAACTTGATGAGCTTGTTACAGTACTAAAGAGTGTTCAAATGTCGATCCAAGCACTTGAGAACCAAGTCAGGCAACTTGTTAAGGCGAATTCTGAGCCTTCTTCAAGTAGCCCATCGAGCAACATCGAAAATAGCCCAAGTGAAACCTTGAAGTCTGTTGATTTTAGTGGTGAGAAACAAGTAGTGTTGGTGGCTAAAGAAAGCCTTAGTGTCATGGAAGATGGGGTAAAGCAAGACAGTGTGGATAGCTTCATGGACCTGGAAACATGTGAGGAAGTGGAAGAAGCTTAATCGACTACAATTGAAGAAACCACTTGACTCAATATTGATCTTTCCATCAATCTACCCATTTTGGTCAAGTGCAAAAAGAAAATTTCTGGAATTGTATTTGAAGATGTGGGAAGGAAGCTAAGATCATCATTGAACCCACCAATGCCGGGCTTGGACAATTCCCAACCAAAGATTTTTCCTTGGCGGCCCAAGCAAATGTTATGGGCACTTGATGTTCATCACACTATGGTGGAGAAAAATATTGTGGATAGGATGATAAAGCCAACAATTGATCCACCTATGCAAAGCTTGACAAGTTCTCAACCAAACTTGTTCCCTTGGAGACCCAAACAACACTTTTGGGTAGTTCAAGGTATTTTAAAATGGGTTGAGGAAGAAAATGCGGGTAGGAGATTGAAACCTTCCAAGGACCCGCCAATGCCGAGCTTAAACAACTCCCGGCCCAAGCTTTTTCCATGGAGGCCAAAAGGAGACTCATGCTTGACCTCCAAATTTGCATCATCCCGGAGTGTAAGTTTCATATTTCTTGGTAGTTCTTATGCAACCTCAAGCCGGGATGAACACACTATTTTCAAGTTTCCCTAGGTAAGAACGAGGTACGTCGAGCTAATGACGTTAAACAAGCACTTCTTGGGAGGCAACCCAAGTTCCTTACATTTCTTGTAGTCTTTTTCTCATTTGTGTTGTTTTGCTTAACTTGTGTTTTTAGTGTGGTTTGGCTTTAGTTGTGTTTTCATCATTTTTCTTAGATCATTAGCCTTTGTATTATTTTGTTTACCATGTGATCTTTGATTAATTCTTGTTCTTGATGCATTCTTGTTGATGTTTTAAGTGTTTATTCGATGTTTCCGGCTTTGATTTTCAAGGTTTGATCCATAAGCGAAGTGTGCGAAATGTGCAAAGTGTGGAGAAAAGTTGTTGTGTGTCAGGAAAATCCCGAGGACCATCCTTGCGGCCGCAAGGATGCCCCTCAAGACTACCCGAGTGAGGGCATTATATGTGGGGTTTTGAGACTGCTACTATTCATTCTTCTTCCCCATTCTTCTAACCGTTTCTCCCTCATTTCTCCACCGTTTTCCTTCATTTTTTTTACTCTAGTTTGCTCTTCTCCTCCTCTTTTCCATTTTAGTAACAAAAATTTAGAGTTTGAGCAAGTTGTTGGCCGGATCCAACCATTTAATCCACCCATCTTACTCTAGGGCAAGGGTTTGACCTCTCACTCAACCCTTGTGTTCTTCTTGTTTTTGTGGGTGAAATCTCTTGGATTTTTGTTGGTTTGTGAATGTTTAATGATTATAAAAGTGTTTTTCTTGATTTGTAAAATTTTGGGCCACTTTTACAAGCAAAGTTCTTGAAAAATTTTTCGGAAATTACTGTACCACTAGCATTTTCTTGCTTTTCTTCATTCTTTTGATGGCCGCATTGCTTGTAACTTGGTTAGATGATCTCCACTTGCATCACATGGGCATTTTTTTTGTTTTGTTTTCTTTTACTTCTATGTTTTGATTGCTTTTTGTGTTGTTAGTTGTTTATCGTGTTTGTTTTGATGGGTGTGTGATTAGATGCCTCGAGGTGATGTTCTTTTCTACCATGCAGAGTGGAATTAGGACATCAAGCACACTTTCTTCCTCCATCATCTACCATGATCTTTGGTGGTCACCTCGATCTCATGGACTTCAAGACTCATGCTTTGAGACTCGGGGAAGTTCACGAAACCCTCTTACTATGTTTTTATTGTCTATCTTGTTGCATTCTACTGATTAGGCACATTGAGGGCAATGTGCATCTTTAAGTGGGGGGTGTAGTTCTGTGAACTTTGAAAATGTTTGCAATTACATGCTTGATTACCTATGATAGCTATGATTTTATTGTTAAGGACTTCCTGGCTTGGTAGAATGATAGTTGTGAGTTGTACTTTATTTGTGCTTGAATGTAGTTCCGTATCATCTCTAGTGCACCTATATATATGTTCATGAGCACTTCTACCTTGTACACTCCAACCTACCCATCATTTTGACTTTGGCATTAATTTGTTAAATTCTATCTTCAATGCACTTTTAAGAGCTTTTGTGTTCCTTTATTGTTTCTCTACCTTAAAGTGTACTATTGTAGCAAGTCTTTACAAGGGACATGAGATACAGTTTGTACATGAAAAAAAAAAAAAATTGAATTTAGTCTATGGCAGTATTCCTCTGCTAGTATAGCATGAATGCGTCTATGTAGACTGTTTTCGAGTACGTTGGGTGGCTCTTGTGCCTAATCGAGCATGTGCATCCTTCAGAAAGATTGTAAAAATAAAAATATTTGCGTCTACCTTAGTCGGGACTCGGAGAAAAAAAGTGTGTATGCTTGTATATATGTGTGAAAAATAAAAGTATCTCTTTTGTTCCCTTGAAGCTTGCTGCATAGTCATTTGAAAGTTAGAGTTTTATCTAGGAACCAGAGGACTCTTAATTGAGTATTGAGGGTGCCTTTAGCATCTTAATGCCATTATCATTATGTGTGGGGCGAATAGGCATCCTGGGGTAATCTAGGGTGTAGAGGTCAAGGTGGGGGTTATCACACACTCACAGGAGTACTTTAGATGAGATAGAACTATTATTACTTTACTATTCATTGAACAACTCACTCCTTGATTTCTGTCCAGTCGTGCTTGTGGAGTCCTTTACTTTGAGCTTGAGGTCGCACTTTTAGCCGTTTATCTTCTTTCCCTTTGTTCTGCATGTTTGTTTCCTTGGGGACAAGCAAACGCTTAGGTGTGGGGATGTTTGATAAATGTCTAAAAGTATGTATTTTGCATGTATTTGTTATGTATTATTCTTTATATTTATTTGTTAAATCAATGCCCTTTTGGTTTAAATTGTGTTATTTTTACATTTCAGGACCATTAGAAGCCCTGTGGGCTCGGCGACGCAATTGGGGATGAATTCGGCAACAAAATGGCGTCTCCGGGTGGGATCACTGTAGTACAACACTGTAGCAGTGTTACTGTAGTGGTTTTACTGTATCAATCACTGTAGCTCATCGTGGGCTTCTCAGCAGAAAATTGAAATTCCCGAGGGGTCGGCATACGGCCGGTATCCTGACCCGTTTACCGATCGGGATCTGGGCATATATAAGGCTTGTTAGGGCATCAATTAAGGGACTTTTGGCCACCACTCTCCACCATCATCCTCTAGAGCTTCAAGGCTGTGGGAGAAGGCATATCTGAGGAGCAAATCGAAGGGAGAAGAAGGTTACACTCAAGGAAAATGATCTAGGAGCTCGCCGGCGCGGATCCGAGGAGTTCTCATCACCACCTTCTAGTCTTCATCTTATGGGAGTTTGTTATGAGCTTTTCTTTGTATCTCTTATCTTCTACACTTGCTCCTTTGTTGATGACGAACTAGACTCCCAAGGTTACCGGGCATCCGGTGAACCTTGGGATGAACTTGCTTGTATAGATGCTTCGATTTACATTTATGGTATTTGTGTGGTTTGTGATCCTTGTTTGGTGCTTTTGAATGCTTGGGTATGCATGAGAACTCTGTATATCCATACTTAAACAATACTAGGTTGCATGACCATTGCCCTAGTGTTAGACTCACCAAGCTTGGAAGGGATATATGCATGAATACACCATGACCATTGGGTCTTTCATACCCCTCCAACTATTAGGGTTGTTGATAATTGTTTGTGCGATATGAATGCGAAGCATTATTTCCTTATGTTGAGCATTACTTTCCTCGGGTTTTTACACTAATATGTGTGTTTTTATGTTACTTTCGTGCATGTAAGGTTGTGAAACCAATTATGAAGGAAAGAAGCCAATGTGGATCACAATGCACCGATTTTGGACAAAATCTTGCTAAAGTTCAAACGCGAAGATATAAGTCGGGTGCGAGATGCTAGAGTGTGTGCCAACCTCCCTGTATTTGAGTTTACACAACCATTTGAGGGGGCACAAGGGCAGTCACACTCAAGCATTCCGACTTATGCACATAGAACAAGATCTCCATCATCTTATCCGTCATTGAAGAAGCAAAGCGATCCACGGCATAAACGTGTGCCCGTTTATGTTACTATTTACAGCCGGCCGAAAATCTCAGAAATAGAGAATCCACATGGGCGTGTGGAAATTATCCACGGCCGTGTGGAAATTCCGTACGGGCGCGTGTACCATACATGCCCGTGGAGTTGCCCGATTCCAGCCCTATTTAAAGCCGATTCAGCCCCGATTTTGGTATTCTTTTCTCCATCTTTTCCTCAACTTAAGAGAGGGCTTCGGCTAGGGTTTTGAGGGGTATTGGCCAAGCTTTTGGAGAGGTTCTATGGCTCCGACATCATCATTCCTTAGGAAGAAGGTTGGTAGGGGAGCTTCCGTTGAGGCGTATCCTATACTGGATGAGGGAATCCTTGGACGACGAGTAGAGGACTCTCTACAAGACCATCGACACGACCATCGAGGGGGTTTCTTTATGGATTTATTGCTTTTACATTCTATTTCTTTGATTGTATTTAGCTCCATGGAGAGCTAAACCCCTAGTGGGTACTTGGGTGATTGTGAACCCTAGATGTATTCGTTTCAATGAACTTCTTTATTATGCTTTCAATAAATTGATGTTTATTGTGAGTTCCAACCTTGAATGCTTGATTGTATGAATATTTCCCCTAGAGTGACACTAGGGTTGAGAGTTCTTGTTGGTAACCTTGTGAGTGAGTGACACACCACGAGCGTTAGACAAAGCTAGGTTGGAGAGGGTTGAGAGGGTGAGTCGAGATGTACAGGAGTGTCCCCTTTCCCCTCCGATGTGATAGATTCTACCTCTGTTCCTTGAGTTCTTTGCGGCCATAATAGAGTGAATGGTCTAAGGGATGAACCTCCGCTGGGGCCTAGTTGCACGTGCAATGGAGTGAAGCGTTGAGGGGATCTTAGTAGCTAGGGCTTAATTGTGGCAAGGAACCTTCCGCCTGGACCAAAGGGTTAGGTCTATAATTAGGAAGGGATTTATCACTTGGAATCCCTAGAGCTCATTGCAACTTTATTTGAGTGCGAGGTTGAGAGGTTATTTAATCTCTCCTCCGGGACATGAATAGAGTTAGGCATAGTTGACCTTAGATTTGGGGCTATGTATGTAAGGATTTCCACGACTCACCATTGCATTGATTAGGAAGCATAATAGAGAGTTCTTGCACTTGAAGCGATTATCCTAGGTGAAGCATCATCTGAGTACCACATCTTTATCGATTGCCTTACCTCCTCCTTACTTTTGCTCTCTTACTTGTTTCTTTTAATTGTTGAGAATTGAATCATTATCACACTTATCATTGTTGATAATCCACATAGCTAAGAATCAAATTAAGTATTTTCACTCCGTACTCCCTGTGGATTCGACCCCGCTCACCCGAGATTATTACTTCGACAAGCCCGTGCACTTGCGGGATATAAGCAAGGAGACCTTGTCAACTGTACCTAGGTTGAGTTTCGGCCCGAATTTGAGATCCCCCTAATTGTAATGCGATCGTAGGAGGATTTGGTCAGAAGAGATTCCGAGCCAATACTCTTATTGGATTATGGATTACCGCCGTGACCATCGGGGTGATCTAATTTTGGATGTCTCTTGGTCCAACCACCGTTGCCTTTGTAATTCTAGCATCCATCTAGCGTTAGTAGTCCCGAGGGGATCCTCGCCCGGGGACCTCGCACATCCATTGTTACTTGCTTCCTTAGTATGTTTATGTGGTGAGCCTTAGTCCTTGTGTTTATAGTTTTCTCTTTGTTATTTTCCTTATCTTGTTTTAGTCCTATATTTCGTAGACTAGACAGTGTCATCTAGGGGGGAGTAATAGCAGCTCTTGGGACCTAGGGAATACGACCACTGTGTCACGCACAGGGTATTACTTGACGACCCGTGCACTTGCGGATTTCATCATGTAGCACAGGGCATTTCTTAATTTTCTTCATTCTCTTGATGCCCACTTTGTTGTAACTTGGTTGGTTGATCTCCACATTGTTTTTTGCAGGATGTCTATCTTGAGATTAGCTTCCAAGAGAGCTGGGGGGATGGTTCTCTTCCTCCCTTCCTTACCCTGTAACAAATGACAAGTATTGGGCCTCCATTGCTACCGACTCAAGGACAAAGATATTTGGCTCACATCACATGGGCATTTCTCTATTTTTATTTTTTTTCATTATTTCTATGTTTTTATTGCTTTTTGAGCTGTTAGTTGTTTATCATGTTTGTGTTGATGGGTGTGTGAATATATGCCTCGAGGTGATGTTCTTTTCTACTTTGCAAGGTAGAATTAGGACATCAAGCACACTTTCTTCCTCCATCATCTACCATGATCTTTGGTTGTCACCTCGATCTCATGGATTTCAAGACTCATGCTTTAAGACTAGGGGAAGTTCATGAAACCCTCTTGCTATGTTATTATTGTCTATCTTGTTGCATTCTATTGATTAGGCACATTGAGGGAAATGTGCATCTTTATGTGGGAGGTGGAGTTCCGTAAACTTTGAAAATGTTTGCAATTGCATGGTTGATGACCTATGATAAATATGATTGGATTGTTAAGGACTTCCTAGCTTGGTAGAATGATAGTTGTGAGTTGTACTTTATTTGTTCTTGAATGTAGTTCTGTATCATCCCTAGTGCACCTATATCCTTCTTCACGATTACTTTCACCTTGTATGCTCCAACCAACCCATCATAATGACTTTGGCATTAATTTGCTAAATTTTATCTTCAATGTACTTTTAAGAGCTTTTGGGTTCCTTTATTGTTTTCTATAGCTTAAAGTGAACTATTGTAGCAAGTCTATACAAGGGACATGAGATACAGTTTGTACATCTGAAAAAAAAATTTGAGTCTATGACAGTATTCCTCTGCTAGTATAGCATGAATGCGTTTATGTAGACTGTATTCAAGTACTTTGGGTGGCTCTTGTGCCTAATCAGCATGTGCATCCTTCAGAAAGATTGTAAAAATTTTTGTGTAGTCTACGTTAGTCGGACTCAAAAAAAAGGAAAAAAAGGAAAAAAAAGTGTATGTTTGTATATATGTGTGAAAGAAATAAGGTATCTCTTTTGTTCCCTTGATGCTTGATGCATAGTCATTTGAAAGTTAGAGTTTTATCTAGGAACTAGAGGACTATTAGTTGAGTATTGAGGGTGACTTTAGCACCTTAATGTCATTATCACTATATGTGGGATGAATGGGCATCCTGGGGTAATCCAAAGTGTGGAGGTCAAGGTGGGAGTTAACACACACTCACATGAGCACTCTAGATGATATAGAGCTATTATTACTTCACTATTCATTGAACAGCTCACATCTTGATTTCTGTCCATTCATGCTTGTGGAGTTCTTTACTTTTGAGCTTGAGGTCGCACTTTTAGCCGTTTATCTTCTTTCCCTTAGTTCTTCAAGTTTTTTTTTGATTGGGGACAAGCAAAGGCTTAGGCGTGGAGATGTTTGCTAAACGTCTAAAAGTACGTATTTAGCAATTACTGTAGCTCATCGCGGGCTTCTCAGCAGAAAACTGGATATCCTGAGGGATCGGCATAAGGCCGGTATACTGACCCATTTACCCATCGGGCTCTGGGCATATAAAAGCTTTGTTAGGGCATCACTTGGGGGACTTTTGGCCACCACTCTCCACGATCATTTTCTACAGCTTCAAGGCTGCGGGAGAAGGCAGATCTGAGGAGCAAATCGAAGGGAGAAGAAGGTTACACACAAGGAAAATGATCTAGGAGCTCGCTGGCGCGGTTCCAACGAGTTCTCATCACCACCTTGTAGTCTTCATCTTAGGGGAGTTCGTTATGAGCTTTTCTTTGTATCTCTTATCTCCACCACTTGCTCCTTTGTTGATGATGAACTAGACTCCCAAGGTCATTGGGCATCAGGTGAACCTTGCGACGAACTTGCTTGTATGGATGCTTGATTAACATTTATGGTATTTGTGTGGTTTGTGATCCTTGGTTGGTGCTCTTTGATGTGTTGTTTTGCATAAGAACTCTGTGATCCAACTTCTAGGTTGTATTTTGTGTGAGACCATCGCCCTTATACTCGACACACCTTGCTTGGAAGGGATACATGTATGAATACACCATGACCATTGGGTATTTCATACCCATCCAACTATTAGGGCTGTACCTAGGTTGAGTTTGGGCCTTAATTTGAGACCTCCCTACTTGTAATGCGATTGTAGGAGAATTTGGTCGGAAGAGATTCCGAGCCAATACTCTTATTGGATTAGAGATTACCGCCATGACTATCGGGGTGATCTATTTCTAGTTGTCACTTGGTCCAACCACCGCTGACTTTGTAATTCTAACATCCATCTAGCTTTAGTAGTCCTGAGGAGGTCCTCGCCCGGCGACCTCACACTTTCATTGTTACTTGCTTCCTTAGTATGTTTATGTGGTGAGCCTTAGTCCATGTGTTTATAGTTTTCTCCTTGTTATTTTCCTTATCTTGTTTTAGTCCTATATTTGGTAGACTAGACAGTGCCGTCTAGGGGGAAGTAATAGTAGGTCTTGGGACCCTAGGAAATACGACCCCTGTGTCATGCACAGGGTATTACTTGATGACCCGTGCACTTGCGCGCTCAATCAACTAGCCTCGTAATGTAAGGACTAGAGAATAGGGCACAGATCCTGGCATACTGTCCATGATGTCAAAGATACTTTGGCAGAATATGTCCCAGATGTATCAGTGTGCTCTGTACCATTAAATATAAGAATAATAGCTCCTGTCAGCGGAGCACACCAGTACTATCACCATGCCCATTCACTGACCTGCTCAGAACAACGTGAATGTATCTTTAGCTCGGTTGGGAGAGACAAGTGGCCTTAGAAACCCCGGGTCCATACTGCCCCTATCCACACAACACACTATAGGCACGCTGCGTCGTCAAACTCCCAGAATAATCTGTGGGCAACTGATAAGTGCTTGTGCGATATAAATATGAAGCATTCTTTCCTTATGTTAAGCATTACCTTTCTCGAGTTTCCTTATGTGTATTTTTATATTACTTTTATGCAGGTAGGGTTGTAAGGCTGATTATGAAGGAAAGAAGCCAATATGGATCATAATGGACCGATTTTGGAGGAAATCTTTCTAAGGTTCAAACGTGAAGACATTGGTGGGGTGTGAGATGCTAGGGTGTGTGCCAACCTCCTCGTATTTGAGTTAGCACAATTATTTGGAGGGGAACAAGGGCAGTCATACTCAAGCATTCCGACTTATGCACATAGAACAAGATCTCCATCAACTTATCCGTCATTGAAGAAGCAAAGCGATCCACGATGTGAACGTGTGCCCGTTTGTGTTACCTCGATGAAAGTATGTATTCGGGAAGTATTTCAGGTGGATACTGTAGCAGATCACTGTAGCAAAGTCTTGTAGAAGCACTATTCACAGCCAGCCGAGAAAACACCAGAACAGAGAATCCAAACTAGCGTGTGAAAATTCCACATACTCGTGTAAAAAATCCACAGGGACGCACACAAGGGCGTGTGGATTCCCGATTCCAACCCTATTTAAAGCCGATTCAGCACTAATTTCAGCATTTTTTTCTTCATCTTTTCCCCAACTGGAGAGAGGGTTTCGGCAAGGGTTTTGACAGGTATTGGCTAGGGTTTTGGAGAGGTTCTACTGCTCCGACATCATCATCTCTTTGGAAGAAGGTTGGTAGGGGAGCTTCCATCGATGCGTATCCTATACCGGACAAGGGGATCTTTGGACGACGAGTAGAATACTTTCCACAAGACCACCGACATGACTATCGAGGGGGTTTTCTATGGATTCATTGCTTTTACATTCAATTTCTTTGATTGTACTTAGCTCCATGGAGAGCTAAACCCCTAGTGGGTACTTGGATATTTGTGAACCCTACGATGTATTCATTTCATTGAATCTCTTTATTATGCTTTCAATTAATTGATGTTTATTGTGAGTTCCAACCTTCAATGCTTGATTGTTTGAATACTCCCCTAGAGTGATACTAGGGTTGAGAGTTCTTGTTGGTAACCTTGTGAGTGACTAATACACAATGAGTGTTAGACAAAGCTAGGTTGGAGAGGGTTGAGAGGGTAAGTCGAGAGGTACAGGAGCGTCCCCTTTTCTCTCTGATATGTTAGATTCTACCTCCGTTCCTCAAGTTCTTTGTGGCCATAATAGAGTGAATGATCTAAGGGATGACTTTCCGCTGGGCTTAGTTGCGGGTGCAATGGAGTGAAGCGTAGAAGTGATCTTAGTATCTATGGCTTAATTGTGGTTAGGGACCTTCCACCTCGACCAAAGGGCTAGATCTATAATTAGGAAGAGATTTATCACTTGGAATCCCCAGAGCTCATTGCAATTCTATGTGAGTGCGAGGTTGAGAGGTTATCCAATCTATCCTCCGAGACATGTATAGAGTTAGGCATGGTTGACCTTAGATTTGGGACTATGTAATTAAGGATTTCCACGACTCACTGTTGCATTAATTAGGAAGCATAATAGAGGGTTCTTGCACTTGAAACGATTGTCCTAGGTAGAGCAATATCCAGGTACCCCATCTTTATCGATTGCTTTACCTTTTCCTTTACTTGTGCTCTCTTACTTGTTGTTTTTACTTTTAAGAATTGAATCATTCTCACATATATCACTATCCACTTTTCACATAGTTAAGAAGCGAATTAAGTATTTTTATTCACTACTCCCTATGGATACGATACCCACTCATCCGGGATTATTACTTCGATAAACCCGTGCACTTGCGGGATATAAGCAAGGGGACCTTCTCAAGTTTTTGGCGTCGTTGCTGGGGAGTAGGCGTTTAGAGATACTTTGCACTTTGTTTTCTTATCTATTTCACCATACATTTTATTTCATATCTTTTTATTCTATCATCGTTCTGACTGTTCCTTATTTATTTATGATTGTAGAAAAATGATTAACATGCCTGAGTCATTTGACACTATAATGGGAATGTTTGAAAATGTGGAGCAAAAAGTTCAACTATTCGTGATACAAGACATACCGTGTTATTCGCATCATGAGCAGTGTACAATTTAATAGCCCATAGAAGAGTCAATGGAAGAGTACAGTTTGAGAGATCTATGTCGGTATCAATGAATAATCAATTAGAGGAAAGTGTAGAGAGAGTCCTTGCTCAGTTTGATTCCTCCTATCAAGAACAAAGGCAGGAACTCTTTTCAGTGGGAGTTTCTATTTCAAAAGCAAAATTGTGTGTAATGGACACGTTGATATCCGTTGCAGATTGTAAAGAAATAGGTTCCCAGGTGGACGAAGGAGAGAATAACTGTGAACATGAAGTGAATGATTTTGAGGAGATTGATAGGTTGAAGGAGAGAAGGTTGTGCCCATCGATTTTTGAACAGCCAAAACTTGAGCTTAAAACTCTTCCGGCAAATTTGGAATATGCGTTCCTAATGGAGGAATCTAAACTCCCGGTGATTGTAGCTTTAAACTTGTCTGTGGGTTAGAAGGATAAGCTTGTCAGCATGTTGAAAAAGCATAAATCCGCTATTGCATGAAAGATCTCAGACATTAAGGGTATAAACCCATCATTCTGCACTCATAAGATCATAATGTAGGATGACTACAAATCTGTGATCCAACCTCAGTGAAGATTGAACCCAAATATGAAGGAGGTTGTCAAGGCAGAGGTAATTAAACTCTTGGATGCAGGAATCATCTACCCCATATCCGACAGTAAGTGGGTGAGCCCAACCCAAGTTGTTCTGAAGAAAGAGGGGATGACAGTAGTAAAGAATGAAAAGAATGAATTAATCCCAACTAGGATACTCACTGGATGGCGAGTTTGCATTAACTATTGAAGACTGAATGATGTCACTCGAAAAGATCACTTTCCTTTGCCATTTATTGACCAAATGTTGGAACAACTAGCGGGGCAACAGTTCTACTGTTTCCTTAATGGCATGTCAGGATGTTTTCAAATCCAAATAGCCCTAGAAGATCAGGAGAAAACTACATTTACTTGCTCTTGTGGTACCTTGCTTATAGAAGAATGCCCTTCGGGTTGTGTAATGCCCCTACAACATTCCAGCGTTGCATGACGGCCATTTTTGATGACTTTCTTGAGAATATTATGGAAGTTTTCATGGATGATTTTTTAGTGTTCGAGGACTCTTTCGATGCTTGCTTAAAGAATTTGGAAAGAGTATTATTGAGATGTGAAGAAATGAATATCGTCCTCAACTTGGAGAAGTGTCATTTTTTGGTGCAAGAAGGCATTGTCCTTAGACATAAGATTTCCCAGGCGGGTATGGAAGTGGATAAGGTGAAGATTGAGATCATCGAGAAGCTTCCTCCACTGCAAATCGGACAAGGGAACAGAGAATGTGGTCGCTGATCATCTTTCGAGATTAGAAGATTGTGAGGTGGAAGAACAGCAAGCAAGGAAATTACTGGTTTCTTCCCTGAAGAGCATCTGTATGCGGTACTGAAATCAGAATCAAAGGACACCTCATGGTTCGCAGATTTTGCGAATTATCTATCAGGAAGGGTATTGAAGAAGGGCTTAAGCTTTCAACAGAAGAAGAATTTTTTCAGTGACCTGAAGAACTACTTCTGGGAAGATCCTTACCTGTTCTGTATTTGTGTAGATCAGGTGGTACGAAGGTGCGTTTCTAGGGAGGAATGTTGGAACATCATTACGCACTATCATTCGGGCCCAGTGGGGGGGTGGCATTATGCGTCAAATCGAACTACAGAGAAGGTTTTAGCTGCTGGGTTTTATTGGCTGACCTTATTCCAAGATGTCCATTAGTTTATTTTACGATGTGATTGTTGTCAATGGGTTGGAAACCTATCGCGAAGAGATGAGATGCCTCAAAATCCTATGCAATTATGTGAGGTGTTTAATGTATGGGGAATTGATTTCATGGGACCATTTCCAAAGTCCAATGGCAATCAATACATTCTAGTAGCAGTTGATTATGTTTCCAAATGGGTGGAGGCCCAAGCTCTTCCAACTAATGATGCAAGAACTGTGGTGAAGTTTTTGAAGAGGTTATTTACTCGATTTAGAACTCCAAGAATCATCATTAGTGATCGGGGGACTCATTTTTGTAACACACAGTTGGCGAAAGTGCTAAAGCGTTATGGAGTACATCATTGTCTTGCTACTCCCTACCATCCGCAAATGAGTGGGCAAGTGGAAGTCACAAACAAAGAGCTTAAGAGAATCTTAACCAAATCTGTGGAACAAGGAAAACAAGATTGGTCCGAAAGGTTAGATGACACACTTTGGGCTCATAGAACGGCATACAAAACCCCAATACGGACCACTCCTTATAATTTAGTGTATGGAAAATCTTGTCATTTTCCGGTTGAATTAGAGCACAATGCATATTGGGCAATTAAGGTGATGAATTTCGACTTGCGCAAATCTGGAGAGCAACGAATATTTCATCTCAACGAGTTAGACGAATGGATGATGAAGGCATATGAGAATGCAAAGATATATAAGAAGAGAATTCGGAAGTGGCATGACAAGCATATTAAGATTCCGAAGGACTTCAAAGCAGGCGATCAGGTGTTGCTATTCAACTCTCGTCTACGGCTATTTCCCAAGAAACTCAAGTCAAGGTGGTCTGGTCCTTATATCGTAACCGAAGTTTCATCTCATGGAGCTATTGAGATTACCCATCCGGAGAAGGGCACATTCAAGGTGAATAGACACAGGTTGAAACCATACTATGGCGGAGAGATTAGTACTGACGACAGGGAAGTAATTTTTCTTCATAAACCCCCGTGAGGTAAGACAAGGTACGTCAAGCTCAGTGACGTTAAACAAGCATTTCTTGGGAGGCAACCCAAGTGTGTACTATTTTTCTTAGTCGAATAATGTAGTGTTTGCATGAATAAATTGTTGAGTGTTGGTGTCTTGATTTTTAGATGCTTGTGCTGCGATTTTATTTTAGCTTTTGAGGATTCATCGTGTGTTTTCATGTGGATTTGGCGAAGTTGGGTCGTTTGAGCTTTATTTCATGTTTTCACTGGTAAAACTTGGATAATAAGGCAGGCTTGGAGTGTTTAAACATGTTCAGATAATTTTTGCAGAGCCTACAGGTTTTTTCTAAGGCATCCAGGAAAACGCACGGGCGTGTGGAATTTCCGCACTCCCATGGATCTGCATTGCAAGCCCATCCAGAGAAGGCACAGGGGGGTGCGGAGGCCCTTGTGAACGACCAAGCGTATATCGCACGCCCGTGGGTAATTTCCGCAAGGGCGTGTGGTTTCCTGCAGATTTTAGCGATTCTTCCCTAGAGCCCACAGGGGCGTGGACTCGCCCTTGTGGGTGACCTTGTGAAAACTGCACGGACGTGGGTAATTTCCGCATGCCCGTGTGAATCAATGTAGAGAAGTTCTCTCCATCCTAAGAAGACACAGTGGCGTGCGCTTGCCCTTGTGAGTTGAACCTGTGAATGTCCATGCCCGTGCAGAATTTTTGCACGGGCGTGCGAAACATTTAGAAAATTTTCTCGGATATCCAGAGAAGCCACAGAGGCATGCATCTACCCTTGTAAGACCTTCATGTGATGGCACACGGTCGTGGGTGAATAGCGCATGCCCATGTGGGTCTCCAGGAATTAAAAGGCTGTATTCTCTCCCGTTACATCAGTTAAACCATGTTTCTTAGCTGACCCTAAAATGCTCAAAGAATACTTTCTGACATTCTTCCGTCTTCCTATTGTTGGTTGTTTTTGAGTGGATTGATTGAGCATTTTGCTGATTGAAAGGGTTTTCGCTTCAACTCATCGGTAAACCCTAGTTTTCTCTCGTCACCGACTTCCTTTGATTATAGTTGAGTCCCTTCGATTAAATGGATAATGCACACCGGTTTCTTACTAGAATGATTATGATTTGCTTTTGAGAAGCTTTGGAAGTGAGATAGAGATGTAGCTGGAAGAATGGCTACAAGGGTCGTGCGTTTTTCCACGCCCCGTGAATGTGCACGGGCGTGTGGAATTTAGGCACGCCCGTGCATTGTTATTTTCCTGCAGTATGAATGAAGCTGATTGATTTTCTTTTTTCTAATGCATGCAGGTATGGCTACCAGTCCGAAGAAGGCAGTTGCTAAAAATCCTAGAGAGCCTGCCCCTGAGCTGGAAATCATGAAATTCACACTTCCTAGTCATCGAAGGTTTGAGAGGTTAGCGAAGGTTAAGTTTGGTCAAACGCGAATTCCGGATGTCGGTTCACTCAGGAAGGTACAACTAGCACATGATATGGCTGATGAGGTTGAGAAAATATTATTGGTTGGTAGTTGGCACAAGTTATTGAATATTCATGACCCTGCTATCCGCCCACTCACTTTGGATGTGCTTGCTTCATTTGAGTTCAACTGTGCTTATGCTCATTTCGATAGTGTCTACGCCATTCAGTTTAGAGCTTTTGGGAAACATCATAGTATGAGCGTCACACAGTTCTCCGTTAGACTTGGTTTATATAATGAGGAGTATACTGAGACTGAGGAGTACGAGAGTCTCCCAATTGACTTGTTAGGTTTATCCCCCAAGGAGGTGTATAAAATACTATGTGGTAAGGGGCGATATGAACCAGGAGTGTCTAAGGGCTCATGTCTTTCTCGGCCTAGTTACAGATATCTTCACGCCATCATAAGTAGGTCAGTGAATGGTCATGGTGATAGAACGGGAGTCATAAACAAGCAAGAACTTTTGTATTTATACTCCATGGTATGGAACGAGCCGGTCCATCTGGGACACATTTTAGCGGAGTATTTGAAACATCAAGGACAGTATCCATACATTACTAGACTCATTTTGGGGATGGGTCTATGAGACACAATCAGGGGGGCCGAGAAGATGATAATACCGGCACCACTTGGGTTAGAGACGATGAGGCTCATGGGTTTGGTCAGTAAATATCCATATGGTATTTATGTGCTGAACATACCATTTGAGGATGAAGGTGATAAGGCAGGGGCATCTCAGCTTACCCCCGAGCCACAGTCAGTACCGATGGAGACCGAGGCACCTCCAGCGTCGGAGGACACAGCCCCCGTACGTTTGTTTTCACCAACTTGAGCCCATGATCATTTTGAGAAGCTCGAGAGTGCTTTAGAGGTGGTACAGACAGAGTTCATGGCATCCTCAGGCTCCCTCGGTATCTATAGCAGATCTTAGAGCGAGATGTCACCTCATCATTTGTCTCGCAATTGAGGACTCCTTAGGCTCCCTCGGTATCTACAGCATTGCCATCTCCTTCACCAGCAGCAGCGGAGGATCCAGAGCGCGACACCGACATTTGATTTTATTTCCCTTTCTTTACTTTTATGCACTTTATTTTGGACTAGTTCACTCAGAAAGGTCTCTCCTTCTGAGTTTATTTTCATTTTGCATCTCGAGTTGTATTCCTTATTCTATCTTTTAAAAACTCGAGTTATTTTTTTAATGAGCTTCACTGAACCCCCTCGTGTATGCGTGCAGATGGTCTTGTCATCTTGGGAATTGAGACTTTGTCATGGGCATGGCTCAAGTGCTTCGGCACTTGGCCGTGTGAGCTTCACAACCCATTGGAACACTACTCCCAAGGAGTTAGCTTCATGAAACGTGACACTAGGAATCAGGGGAGTGTTGTTTTGATTGTTTCTCCCACATATATTCTTGATTGATATACATTATGAGTGAGCTTGCATGTGTACATTGGGGACAATGTACAACTTAAGTGTGGGGGGGAGTTTCATAGTGCATACATCTTTTCTATTGTTCGTGATTGATATACATGCTCACATAGCCAATGGCGGTTCACCTTAGTTGCATTGATTGCATTCTTGAGTTTAGAAGAATTTTCAAGATTAAATGTTTTCATGCTCTAGTTTTATTTGAATTTCTAGGAATTTTTGCCAGATTTACATTCGTTGCACTACTCACTCTTTAAACTCTTTTGGAAACTCATGTTCAATGTTAAAGGGACTAGTTATAATTGTTTGTTGTGTTAAATTCTGAAAAAAAAGAAGGAACAAAATAGTTTTCTTGTTTATTTGGCATTTTGGGTGGAAAGAGCTACCACCTATGAAGTATGAAGATACTCTCATAAGTCGGTTACTAGTTATGCCCTAATGAGAAAAAGAGCTATCTCATAGGATGAGTGAAAGCTACCACTCCGGTAGAAAGAGCTACCGCCTCGAAAGTGTGAAAGCCACCTTAGCGGCCGCTTGGGAAAGGGCTACCTTAGAGAATGTGTGAAGCTACTACCGTCTTTGAAATTGGTGTTGCTTTCTTGTTGTAGATAAATAAGTCCCTTATACTTAGATCTTTGAGGAGTATATTTTGGGTTGACTTGAGTGAGTCCACACACTTTCACGATTTCGGGTTTGTTTTCGTTTTTGATTCAAGTTTTTAGCTAGAGCTTCGATTTTTCATGTTTAGTGTTGAAATTTCCCTTACTTGTAGAATGTTCTCTTTGTATACTTTGGTGAACCTAAGGCCAAGCACTTCCAATATTTCCTTCATCCATGCACAAAATGTTTAATTTTTGCTTGAGTACAAACAAAAGCTTAAGTGTGGAGGAGTTTGATAAGTTCTTGTGTGATATGAATGCGAAGCATTCTTTCCTTATGTTAACCATTACCTTTCTCTAGTTTTTACACTAATATGTGTGTTTTTTATGTTACTTTTATGTAGGTAGGGTTGTGAGGCCGATTATTAAGGAAAGAAGCCAATGTGGATCATAATGCACTGATTTTGTAGAAAATCTTGCTAAGGTTCAAACGTGAAGACATAGGTCGGGTGTGAGATGCTAGAGTGTGTGCCAACCTCCTCGTATTTGAGTTAGCACAATTATTTGGAGGGGAACATGGGCAGTTACACTCAAGCATTCTGGCTTATGCACATAGAACAAGATCTCCATCAACTTATCCGTCATTGAAGAAGCAAAGCGATCCACTACGTGAACGTGTGCCCGTTTGTGTTACCTCGATGAAAGTATGGATTCGGGAAGTATTTCAGGTGAATACTGTAGTAGATCACTGTAGTGTGTGCCAACCTTCAATGCTTGATTGTTTGAATACTCCCCTACAGTGACACTAGGGTTGAGAGTTCTTGTTGATAACCTTATGAGTGAGTGACACACCATGAGTGTTAGACAAAGCTAGGTTGGAGAGGGTTGAGAGGGTGAGTCGAGAGGTACAGGAGTGTCTCCTCTCCCATCCGATGTGTTAGTGACATGTCCGAATATGTGTGTAAACCGCAAGTGCACAGGTGTCAAAGTAATAATATACCCTGTGAGTCGGGTAGTAAAATCCATAGGGAATTGGGCTACTAGTACTAACTTCTTCTCTGCTTTCTAGCCTAATGATAAATGGAAAGGTGTGATGATCTAATCTACGAAGAACTGAATACCGGAGACGAATATGCAAGGGTGAAATGGATGGAGATCTCAATTAATAAAAGTGGGGGCATTCGGGCAATGCTTCTTCTAGGATTCAGGTATTAGGTATTGGACAAGCAAATTGTTTCTATGATGAGTAAGTCGAATTGTGGAAATCCAAATATAATCGGATCCGTCCTCCAGATCGCCGATACTAGTCCCTTACGAGGTCCCGGTGGAGAAATCACTCAATCTCAACACCTCACACCACATATGACAGCAAAACACTCAAGGGATTCCAATAGGTGTATCCGATTACTAAAGATTGATCCAACCCTAATTCCCGGTGAAGGATCATAACCCCCTACAAGGTCCCGGTGGAGAAATCTCTCAATCTCACGCCTCACACCAAATATGGTTGCATAGAGCTTAGGGAACAGAGATAGAATACACCAATCGGATGGGAAAGTGGATGCTCCCTATCTCATGACTCACCCTCTCAACCCTCTTCAATCTTGAGATTCTAACCCTAATGGAGACCTCTCTCTCACCAAGGTAACAAATCATGCAAACCAAACAACCAAAAGATTAATAAGGCAAGCAAGCATTAAACAATCAAGATTAAAACTTAATCAAACTCGGATTAAATAGAAACACTAAGCAAATCCACAAAAGATGAGAATCCTAGGGTTCACAAGCCCAAATACCCTCTAGGGTTTTAGCTCTCCATGGAGCAACATACAAAACACACCATCAATGAATGAAAGTACATTAAAACCATAGAAATACACCTCCTTATATATGAACTGATGGCCTTGATGGAGAGCTTCGACGTCTTAAATGACTCACTCCGAAGCTAGGTTCACCGGTAGCTTCCTTGATGCTATGACTGAGGAGGAATCGATCAAAGTTAGTGACGAAGCATCTCCAAAGCCGCAAAGACCTCCTCTCCAAACCCTAGCCATCCCACCCGTCAAGAGCCGCACAAAAGATGAGAAAGAATAGGGCAAAAGCGGCTATTTATAGGGCCTTAGACCGCTTTTGTCACGTGCCCCCATCGCGACCATGTGGATTTTCCAGCGCCCGCGATGTCTGCGATAATTTCCATGTCTGGGCACACCCTTCTCTCGAGGCCACATGTCCGAGCACACGTCCATGTGGTAGGCTATAAAACTTTTCTTCATCGACGTATCTTTGATAAGTCTTGCAATCTTCACAAGGAGAAAGAACATGAAGATGTGGCTGCCTTTGTGCCCTTCCAACTAGTGAATTGACTTGAATCTTCTTAGAAGTTGGCACACATCTTCACGTTTATGAACTCCTCTTATGTCTTGGTCCTTGAATTGAACAAGAACTCCCAACATTGTGTCTTTATAGCCTATCTTTGCTTCCTTTTTACTCTTAAAGGTATTCACAACCTATATGCATAAAAGAACACCAAATACACAATATGAGACATAAACCATGGTAAAAATGATGCTCAATGTATGGAAAACATATATAAAAATATGTCTACTCAAGCACTTATCAAACTCCCCCATACTTAAGTCTTTGCTTGTCCTCAAGCAAAATTAAACATTAAACTCATGGAAAGAAGAGAGAAGTGCTTGGCCTTAGGTTCACCAAAAGAGTACAAGAAGAAAATTCTACAGTCATTGAGAGAATCAAACACTAGACAAAACAATCAGTGCTCTAGCAAACAATCCAATCAAAAATGAATGTGATAAAATCCAAAAGCTTGTGTGTGTGAAAAACTGAACTCATGTCAACACTATGTCCACTACCAAGTTCTTATAAACACGGGACTTAGTTATAAACAGAAAGAATAGGTAGTAGCTTCACATGACCTCTAAGGTAGCCCTTTCCCAAGATGCCTCCTGAGTGGCTTTCACACTTTCGAGGTGGTAGCTCTTTCTACCAAGGTTGGTAGCTTTCACACATCCTATGAGATAGCTCTTTCTCTCATTAGGGCATAACAAGTATCCAACTTATGAGATTAGCTACATATGTTATGGGTGGTAGCTTTTTCCACCCCCTATGTACAAACAACAAACAATTTCTAATTTTTTTTTGTTTTTTGTTTTCAAATAAAAACTACCACACTAAAGTCCCAAACATAATGAACTAGAGTCTTCGTAGGTCTAATGAGCGAGAAAAGTGCACAAAGAGCAATCGGACAAAAATATTCAAAACAATTGGATGAAAACTAGAGCATGGTAAAATCCATGTTTATAACCTCCAAAAACTAAGAATTAAACTCTTGAACCTAAGGTGAACCTTCATTGGCAACAAGAGAATGCTCATGAAAACACAAGTAAAAGTCATGTATAAGATGAACCCTCCCCCACAATTAAGATGTACATTGTCCTCAATGTACGCATGCAACACAATAAAAATAATAGCAATGGAAGCAGAATGTGTGTGGGAAGGCAAGTAAAACAATACTCCCCTGAACTCTTAATTAATCGTTTGGTGAAGTCTAACTCATGGGCGTATTGTATAGGTTGTGAAGCTCACACGACCATGTGACAACATCACATGATCATGTCTATGACTAAAACACCATCAACATCTGATCGACATGAAGTGTGTACACCCGCAAGCGCATGGGGTCGTCAAGTAATAAACAACTCATGCACGCGCGAATGGGTCGTATTCCCAAGGGGCCTGAGGAGCTACCCTACTCACTTCTTACCTGTTGTTTAGCTCACCGATTCCAAGATAAGAGAAAAGAAGAAAAGAAAGTGAAACGAAAAGCCAAATGAAATCTTAAGAAGTATGAAACAAGTAAAATATGGGAGATGCCCAAGGTTGGAAAATGGTAACGGATGCGGATTCCCAAGGGGGCTACTATAGTGAGTAGGAAATTGAGTAATAAAGCACGTGGCTGGTGGGACCGAGAAAACCAAGACCTAGGTCAACCCGATGGTCACGGCAATTGACCCCTAACCCGGTGCAAGTGTTGACCGCGGAATCTCTTCCGCCCAACTTCCCACACGGTTGCAAGGAGAATGTAAGTTTTCACAAGTTAGGGGTGGAAACACAAGTAGTTTTCAACCCTAGGATTGGAGGGTACAAATACCCGATGGTCACGGCATATTTATACAATGAACCCTTCCTAGTTTGGTGGAGTCTAGCACTAAGGCAATGGTCATGCTACAAAAGTGCTACCAAGAATTTGATACATCACTCAATCAAATGTACCAAAAACAAGCAAGAACACCAAACAAGGATCACAACAAAGCCAAACATGCATAAACTACTCAAACAATCCAAAAACATCACAAGTTCAGCCCCCTAGGTTTCACCTACATCCGGTGACCTAGGGGTTTGAGTTATTCATCTTCAACAAGAAAAACCAAATAATCCATACAAACAACTAAAGTAAACATGAGGAACACTGCCTCAAATGATGAAGGTCGAATGACGCAAGAATCCCCGGAGAAAGCCTTCTGAAGACGCCACTCGAAGGGGTGGCTTCCCGTTGTCTTCAACCTCCAAGCAATGATGCCCTAGAAGTAGATCCTCCTTGTTCTTGGTCTCCCCACCGAGAAAATGCTCGGATTTCCTCCCTTCTTGCCCTCCTAAAACTTGGGTTCAAGTGATGTGGAAGTGTTCTCCAAACCCTAGCCGGCCTTGTCCCCCAAAGAAGAAAAAAAATCAAGAAGAAGATGCCGAAAAAATGCCCTTCAAGACCTTATAAGTGCCCAGATCCCGACTGATAAACGGGTCAGTATACCGGCCGTATACCAACCCCTCGGGAATTTCAGTTTCTACTGAGAGGCCCGCGGTGAGCTACAGTAATCCCGGCCCTCGGAAACGCCGCTTTGTTGCTGAATTTATCCCCAATCGCGTCGCCGAGTCCCCAAGGCTTCAAATGGGCCTGAAATGTAAAAATAACACAATTTAGACCAAAAAGGCATCGATTCAACAAATAAATATAAAGAATAATACAGAACAAATACATGCAAAATACATACTTTTAGACGTTTATCAAACATCCCCACACCTAAGCGTTTGCTTGTCCCCAAGCAAACAAACATGAAGAACTAAAGGGAAATAAGATAAAGCGGCTAAAAAATACGACCCTCAAGCTCAAAAAGTAAAGAACTCCACAAGCACGAATGGACGGAAATCAAGGGTGAGTCTGGTCAATGAATAGTGAAGTGATATTAGCTTTGTCTCATCTAGAATGCCCCAATGAGTGTGTGCAACCTCCCACCTTGACCTCGACACCTGGATTATCCGGGATACCCTTTCACCACACACATAATGAAGATGACATTAAAGTGCCAAAGACTTCTTCAATACTCGGGGTAAAAAGTCCTCCGGTACCTCAACACGATTTTAACACTTAAGTGATTGCGAAAAGCAGGTTCCAAGAGATCACAAGAGATGCTTTATTTTTCTTCCCACACATTTATACACACTTTCTCTTTTTTTCTTGGGTCCGCCTAACATAGACTACACGAGAAAATAATCTTTTCGGATGGATGCACATCTTTGGTTAGGCAAAAGAGTCACCCACTTACTCAATTACAGGTCTACATAGAGCGCATTCATGCTTATAAACTTATAAAAGCGGAGGAATCTTGACATAGACCCTTTTTGTAAACCTCTCATGATCCCACGACAAACAACCTGCTACAAACAAGTTCGGTGGAGGAACTCGGAAGCTTTTAAAAAGTGCATTGAAGACCGAATTTAACAAATTAATGCCAATGTCATCATGATGGGTTGGTTAGAGCGTACAAAGGTGAGAGTGATCGTGAACATGTATACAGGTGCACTAAAGATGAAAGCAGAGCTACATTCAAGCACATGCAATGTCATGACTCACACCTATCATTCTACCAAGCCGGGAAGTCCCTAACTAAACATTCATAGCCATCATAGGGTAGTAAGCATGCAAAAGGATAAAATACTCCAAGTAAGAAAAAAACATCCCCACACCTAAAAGTCGTACATTGCCCTCAATGTACCTAAGTCAGCAGAGAAAAATGGGGAATGAAAAACAATAAGCACAGAAATGGGGTAAAGACACTTCCCTCATTCCGTGGTGTGATTCCAAATTGCTCCACATGGATCAGGGGCATACCACATAATGAGGGCAAAAAGTACAAGCTTCACAAAATTAATGATCCTGAAAAGAACAAGAAGCCTACCATCATTCACAATTATAAAAGGGGGAAATGGAAATAAAAATATGGGAGAGAGCGCCAGTAGAACGAAATAGGAGCATAGTAGGGGAAAGGCCCTAGCTAGCTCAAAAGTACAAAGTCTCGAACAACACACAACAAACAAAGATAGAATAGAAGAACAAATACAAAATACACAAAAGTATGTCATGGGTCTATGAAGCTGGAGGAAATCCTCAATGGAAAATAATTTATCCCAACCATCATGTGAAATGAGCTCCAACACCTTGCCATCAACACCCAAAGTGCTCAAAGCTTCCTAATCGATTTTTCTCACCGTGCCGAACACCTTGCGTGATAAGAGTGCATAACGTGTTTTGTGTTCTTCTTTAGAAAACCTTGGTTCTTGCACGGGAGGAGTAGGTTCCCTCCTAGCCCTCTTGGAAGAAAATCTCTTGATGGGCATCCTGCACAAGCAAAGTGGAGATCATTCAACCAACTTACAAGCAAAGAAAGCACCAAAAGAATGAAAAAATTCAAGACAATGCCAGTGGTACAGTGAATCCGAAATTTTTTTCAAGAACTTTGCTTGCAAAAGTAGCCAAAAAATTCTACAAATCAAGGAAAAATTCTTGATAATCATTAAGCATTCATTCAACAACAAAAATCCAAGAAACGTCACCCACAAAAGCATGAAAAGCTCAAAGTTTTGAGTGAAAGAACAAACCTTCAACCAAGAGTAAGATGAGCAAATATAATGGTTGGATCCGGCCAAAAGCTTGCTAAAACTCCAATTTTATGTCACTAAAATGGAGAAGAGGGGGAGAAGAGCAAACTAGAGCAAAAGAAATGAAGGAAAACGATGGACAAATGAGGGAGAAAAGGGTTGAAGAGTGGAGAAGATGAATGAATAGTGTGCTGCCCTAAGTCCTTAAGTACCCTTCACTCGGGTGGTCTTGCCAGCCATCCTTGCGCCCGCAAGGATGGTCCTCAAGACTCACTGGATAGGTCCTGAGGGGCATCCTTGCGGCCGCAAGGATGGTCCTCGGGATTTTCCTGACGCACGTCGATTCTCCACGCGTTGCACGCTTCATTTATGATTAAAACCATGAAAAATAAAGCCAGAAACATCGACAAAACACTCAAAAGAACATCAAGATTGCATCAAAAACAAGAATTACTCAAAGACCACATGACAAATAAGAGAATATGAAGGCTAATTAGCTAAGAAAAATGATGAAAACACAAAAACAACCAAACCACACTAAAAGTACAAGTTAAACACACAAACACAAATGAGATAAATAAAACGAGGAATGAAATGAACTTGGGTTGCCTCCCAAGAAGCGCTTGTTTAATGTTGTTAGCTTGACGTGCATTACCTCAAACGATCATGGTGGAACAAATGGATGGAAGTTACCTTGAGCACTTGGCGTTGTGTTGCCACTTGGAAAATTCAATGAAAGGCATGAGAAAACTTTAAATTTACCATGGTTTCCAAAGAATAAATGATCAACTTCATCCGGGTGTAATGTGGACAACTTTTTCTCCACTTTTTGTTTCTCCTATGATTTTCTCAATGGCGCCAAAAACTTGATCGACACGAAGTGTGTACACCCGCAAGCGCACGGGGTCGTCAAGTAATAAACCACTCGTGCATGCACGAATGGGTCGTATTCCCAAAGGGGCCTCGGGGAGCTACCCTACTCACTTCTTACCGTTGTTTAGCTCACCGATTCCAAGATAAGAGAAAAGAAGAAAAGCGAAAGCGAAAAGCGAAATGAAATCTTAGAAGTACTGAAACAAGTAAAAATACGGGAGATGCCCAAGGTTGGAAAAACGTTCACGGATCGCGGATTCCCAAGGGGGCTACTATAGTGAGTAGGAAATCTAGTAATAAAGCACGTGGCTAGTTGGACCGAGAAAACCAAGACCTAGGTCAACCCAATGGTCATGGCAATTGACCCTTAACCCGGTGCAAGTGTTGACCGCGGAATCTCTTCCGCCCAACTTCCTACACGGTTGCAAGGAGAATGTAAGCTTTCACAAGTTAGGGTGGAAACACAAGTAGTTTTCAACCCTAGGATTGGAGGGGTACAAATACCCGATGGTCACGGCATATTTATACAATGAACCCTTCCTAGTTTGGTGGAGTCTAGCACTAAGGCAATTGTCAAGCTACAAAGTGCTACCAAGAATTTGATACATCACTCAATCAAATGTACCAAAACAAGCAAGAACACCAAACAAGGATCACAACAAGCCAAACATGCATAAACTACTCAAACAATCAAAAACATCACAAGTTCGCCCCCTAGGTTCACCTACATCGGGTGACCTAGGGGTTTAGTTGTTCATCTTCAACAAGAAAACCAAATAATCCATACAAACAACTAAAGTAAACATGAGGAACACTCCCTCAAATGATGAAGGTCAAATGACGCAAGAATTCCCGGAGAAAGCCTTCCGAAGACGCCACTCGAAGGGGTGGCTTCCGTTGTCTTCAACCTCCAAGCAATGATGCCCTAGAAGTAGATCCTCCTTGTTCTTGCTCTCCCCGAGAAAATGCTCGGATTTTCTCCCTTTTTGCCCTCCTAAAGCTTGGTTTCAAGTGATGTGGAAGTGTTCTCCAAACCCTAGCCGGCCTTGTCCCCCAAAGAAGAAGAAAAATCAAGAAGAAGATGCCCAAAAAATGCCCTTCAAGACCTTATAAGTGCCCAGATCCCGACTGGTAAACGGGTCAGTATACCGGCCGTATACCGACCCCTCGAGAATTTTAGTTTTTGCCGAGTAGCCCGCGATGAGCTACATTGACTGCTACAGTAACATCATAGACGTTTATCAACATCACTCTCAAGGCCATCTGCACGGAATATAAGGGCTTCAGTGAAGCTCAACAAAATGTAAAAGAAAATACGAGTTCAGACAAATAACATAATAGAGCATATACTCGTATAGAAGAAAGACAAGAAGATAACTCTCAGAAGGTGAAGCCTTTCTGAGTACAAAAGCCTAAATACTACTAACAAAGCAACTAAAAGCAAGAAACTACAATAACAGTCTCATGAGTGTTACGCCTCAAACGTCAGTATCTTGAGCTGGTGCTGGTGCTGGCACAGAAGCGGATGAGAACTCCTCGTCAAGAGTCTGCTAAATACGATCAAGATGCTCCAGAATCTGTGCCTCGTTCTCAAGGATGGTATCAACGTGATAAGTGCTTGTGCGATATGAATGCGAAGCGTTCATTCCTTATGTTGAGTATTACTTTTCTCGGGTTTTTACACTAATTTGTGTGTTTTTATGTTACTTTTATGTAGGTAGGATTGTGAAACCTATTATGAAGGAAAGAAGTCAATGTGGATCACAATGCACCGATTTTGGCGGAAATCTTGCTAAAGTTCAAACGCGAAGATATAAGTCGGGTGCGAGATGCTAGAGTGTGTGCCAACCTCCCCGTATTTGAGTTTGTACAACCATTTGGAGGGGCACAAGGGCAGTCACACTCAAGCACTCCGACTTATGCACATAGAACAAGATTTCCATCAACTTATCCATCATTGAAGAAGCAAAGTGATCCACGGCATAAACGTGTGCCCGTTTAGGTTACCTCGATGTAGCACGTTAGTGTTCACAGCCGGCCAAAAATGACACTTTCAGAGAATCCACACGGGCGTGTGGAAATTACCCAAGCCCGTGCGGAAATTCCACAGGGGCGCCTACAAGGGCGTGTGGATTCCCGATTCCAGCACTATTTAAAGCCGATTCAGCCCCAATTTCAGCATTCTTTTCTCCATCTTTTCCCCAACTTGAGAGAGGGTTTCAGCTAGGGTTTTGAGAGGTATTGGCTAGGGTTTTGGAGAGGTTCTACGACTCCGACATCATCATTCCTTTGAAAGAAGGTTGGTAGGGAAGCTTCCGTCAAGGCATATCCTATACTGGACAAGGGAATCCTTTGACGACGAGTAGAGGACGCTCCACAAGACCATCGACATGACTATCGAGGGGGTTTATCTATGGATTCATTGCTTTTAAATTCTATTTATTTGATTGTACTTAGCTCCATGGAGAGCTAAACAACTAGTGGGTACTTGGGTATTAGTGAACCCTAGGATGTATTCATTTTATTGAATCTCTTTATTATGCTTTCAATTAATTGATGTTTGTTATGAGTTCCAACCTTGAATACTTGATTGTATGAACATTTCCCCTAGAGTGACACTAGGGTTGAGAGTTCTTGTTGGTAACTGACATGCGTATGAATATGCTTGTAAACCGTAAGTGCACAGGTGTCGAAGTAATAATTACCCTGCTGAGTGGATAGTCGAATCCATAGGGAACAGGGCCACTAGTACTAACTTCTTCTCTGCTTTCTAGCCTAATGATAAATGGAAAGTTGTGGTGATCTAATGTGCGAAGAAATGAATACCGGAGACGAATATGCAAGGATGAAATGAAGGGAGATCTCAATCAGTAAAAGTGGGGTATTCGGGCAATGCTTCCCCTAGGATTCAGGTATTAGGTACCGAATAAGCAAAGTATTTCTATGAGGAGTACATTAAATCATGGAAATCCAAATATAATCGGATCCGGCCTCCCGATCATCGATACTAGTCCTGGTCCCGGTGGAGAAATCGTTCAATCTCAACACATCACACCACATATGACCGCAAAGCACTCTAGGGATTCCAAGAGGTGTATCCGATTCGTAAAGACTGCTCCAAACCTAATTCCTGGTGAAGGATCCTAACCCCCTACAAGGTTCCGATGGAGAAATCTCTCAATCTCACGCCTCACACAAAATATGGTTGCATAGAGCTTAGGGAACGGAGATAGAATACACCAATCGGAGGGGAAAGGGGATGCTCACTATATCATGACTCGCCCTCTCAACCGTCTTCAATCTTGAGATTCTAACCCTAATGAAGACCTCTCTCTCACCAAGGTAACAAATCATGCAAACCAAATAACCAAAAGATCAATAAGGCAAGCAAGCATTAGACAATCAAGATTAAAACTTAATCAAACTCGGATTAAATAGAAACACTAAGCAAATCCACAAAAGATGAGAATCCTATGGTTCACAAGCCCAAATACTCTCTAGGGTTTTAGCTCTCCATGGAGCAACATACAAAACACACCATCAATGAATGAAAGTACATTAAAACCATAGAAATAAACCCCCTTGTATATGAACTGATGGCCTTGATGGAGAGCTTCGACGTCTTGAAGGACCCACTCCAAAGCTAGGTTCATGGGTGGCTTCCTTGATGCTATGATGGAGGAGGAATTGATCAAAGTTGGTGATGAAGCACCTCCAAAGCCGCAAAGACCTCATCTCCAAACCTTAGCCATCTCACCCATCAAGAGCCGCACAAAAGATGAGAAAGAATAGGAAAAAAAAGGCTATTTATAGGCCTTAGATCGGGCCTATCACGTGCTCTCACGCTCCCGTGTGGATTTTCCACGCGGCCGCGTGGGCTGCAGGAATTTTCACGCAGTAATTTTGCTACAGTACTACTACAGTGAAATTACTACAGTGCTTTTCACAAAACGCGGTCCAAACACTCTTCTCTTGAGGCCACATGTCCGGGCACACATCCATGTCGTAGGCTATAAAACTTTTCTTCATCGATGTATCTTTGAGAGGTCTTTCAATCTTCACAAAGAGAAGAAACATGAAGATGTGGCTGCCTTTGTGCCTGTCCAACTAGTGAATTGACTTGAATCTTCTTGGAAGTTGGCACACATCTCCATGTTTATGAACTCCTCTCGTGTCTTGGTCCTTGAATTGAACAAGAACTCCCAACATTATGTCTTTATAGCCCATCTTTGCTTCCTTTTTACTCTTCACGGCATTCACAACCTATATGCATAAAAGAATACCAAATACACAATATGAGACATAAAGCATGGTAAAAAAGATGCTCAATGCATGTAAAACATATATAAAAATATGTCTACTCAAGCACTTATCAAACTCCCCCTCACTTAAGTCTTTCCTTGTGCTCAAGAAAAATTAAACACTAGACAAAAGAGTACAAGAATAAAATTCTACAGTCATGGAGAGAATCAAACACTAGACAAAACAATCAATGTTCTAGCAAACAATCCAATCAAAAATGAATGTGATAAAATCCGAATGCGTGTGTGTGTGAAAACTCAACTCATGTCAACACTATGTCCACTACCAAGTTCTTATTGACATGGGACTTATTTACAAACAAAAATAATAGATAGTAGCTTCACACAATCCTCTAAGGTAGCCTTTTCCCAAGATGGCTCCCGAGTGGCTTTCACACTTTTGAGGTGGTAGCTCTTTCTACCAAGGATGTTAGCTTTTCACACATCCCATGAAATAGCTCATTCTCTCATTAGGGCATAACAAGTATTCGAGTTATGAGAGTAGCTACATACATCATGGGTGCTAGCTCTTTCCACCCCCTATATACAAACAATTTCCAATTCTTTTTTCTTCCAAATTTTTCTAATTTTTTTCTTATTTTCCTCTATTTTTTTATTTTTTTTTCAAATAAAGACTAGCACACTAAAGTCCCAAACATAATGAACTAGAGTCTTCATAGGTCTAATGAGCGAGAAAAGTGCACAAAGAGCAATCAGACAAAAATATTGAATAAAATTGGATGAAAACTAGAGCATGATAGAATCCATGTTTATAACCTCCAAAAAACTAAGAATTAAACTCTTAACCCTAACTTGAACCTTCATTGGCAACAAGTGCATGTTCATGAAAACACAAGTAAAAGTCATGTATAAGGTGAACCCTCCCCCACACTTAAGATGTACATTATCCTCAATGTACACATGCAAGCACAATAAAAATAATAGAAAAAGAAGCATAATGTGTGTGGGAATGCACGTAAAACAATACTCCCCTGAACTCCTCATTAATTATTTGGTGAAGTCTAACTCATGGGCGTGTTATATAGGTTGTGAAGCTCACATGACCATGTGACAACATCAAATGATCATGTCTATGACTAAAACACCATCCACCTCACTCTCAAGGCCATCTGCACGGAATATAAGGGGTTCAGTGAAGCTCAACAAAATGTAAAAAAAATACGAGTTCAGACAAATAACATAATAAAGCATATATTCGCATACAAGGAAGACAGGAAGATAACTCTCAGAAGGTGAGGCCTTTCTGAGTACAAAAGTCTAAATACTACTAACAAAGCAACTAAGAGCAAGAAACTAAAATAACGGTCTCATGAGTGTGACGCCTCAAGCGTCAGTAGCTGGAGCTGGTGTTTGTGCTGGCACAGAAATGGAGGAGACCTCCTCATCAAGAGTCTGCTGAATATGATCAAGACGCTCCAGGATCCGTGCCTGGTTCTCAAGAATGGTAGCAACGGCAGCCTCGAGTCGAGCTAGATGCTTGTGAACTCGAGGGGAAGATGACTCAAGATCGGCTGATGCTGCCGGAGCTGCTTTAGTGACTATGGGCTCGGCTGCAGGTGGTGCCTCTGTAGCCTCAAGAGGCTCCTCATCGTCCCCAGATGACGATTCTACTAGTGCATATCCGCCCGAGCTGGTACATTGCGCAATGCCCATCAAACGGAGAGTGGCCAAACCCAATGGTGCCGGGACTCATCGACTCTCTCCTCGCCTCTGACCGAACGGATAAGACCCATCTTGAACATAAGACGAGTGATGTAGGGTCTTGCAAACAATGCTTCCAATCGCAAATATTCACTCTGATGATGAAAGTTGTCGGCAACCACGTATCCTAAGTGGAGAGCGACTCCATGGATCATGGAGTGAAGATACAAAGGATCTGTCCTGCGAAGTGAACCAGTACCAATCCCCCGACCTATCACGGACCTGCTAAGAACATCATGGATGTACATGTGCGCCGGTCGAGTAAGCAATGAGGCCTTAGACTGGCCTGCAGAATACTGACGACCACCACATAGATTATGGAAGACCTGGCCCAGAGTGAGATGATACCGATAATCGGTGAGGAGCTCAGTGTACTCGATAGTATCAGCGTAGGTCTGATCGTATAATCCGAGATATATCGAGAACTGGGTCAAAGACATCCTATGCGGCTGACCGAAAGTGCGGAAATGAATGGCATTGGAAACGTCAAAACTGATATCAACTGAGTTACGATCAAAAGAAAATGAGGCAAGAACTTCCAACGTGATATCTCGCCTGACGAGCTCCTGAATGGAGAATAAACGGTCCCAACCACCAACACAAAAAAGTGCTCTGACCTCCTTAGCAAGACTAATGTATTCTAGTGCATCCCAGTCGATAAAACGTGACAGTCCAATCTTCAGGTGCCGGAGACGCTCAAACCGCTGCTGATGAATGGATTCAGGAAAGTCGATTATCGGTGGTGGCGTCGGCTCCCTATCATGGCGAGAACATTTCTGGGCTAACCTCTTGGTCCATGGTGCCATAATCTGTGAAGAAAGCACTTAAAAACATCAGTTCGGCATGAATAAAGTAAAACTGGGCAGCACATGCGCAAGAACAGCGAACCGGGGGAAAAAAAAGGGCAAACTGGCCTTTTTTCCAGCCCACGCGGGCGCATGGGAAAGCCACGCGCCCGCGTGGGTGCGTGGTCGCCTGCGGCGAGGCACACACGCCGCGGGTGAACCACGCGGGAGCACGGGCTGCGCCCTGCGCGGCCACGAGCCCGTGCGGGCCAGCCATGCGGGCGTGTGGCTGGCCTGGGCACGCGGCCTGTCAGGCCACACGCCCACACGCCCCAGCCACCTGGTCGAGTGGCTGGCCTCGACGCGTGGCCCATCAACGCGGTCGCGTGGCTGGGCGTGCGACTCTTGGCCAAGGGCTAACGCGCCCGCGAGGCCCAGCCACGCGGACGCGTGGCCTTGCGTCCAGCGCGCGGCTAGCCCATGCGGTTGCGTGGGCAAGCTACACCACCGCGTGGACGCCGGACTCCGGAGTTTTTGCCGGAGTTGGGCTCCTACGCCTCGCACAAATTATTCTCATACATTGAACAAGTGTCTAGCGTGATTCCCTATGAGAACTATCATCAAAATACCATGAAAACTCCATGAAAATGACCTTGAAGAACATGGAAAAGGGAGAAGGGAGGGAAGGCTTACCGGAGCGAATCGGAGAAGAAAACTTGGTGTAAACTCCGTCAAATTACCTTTAATACTCCAAAGAGTTGAAAACAATTAGTTTTAGAGATCAAAACTTGAGTTTTATATGAGTGGAAGGTGGAAGATGAAAGGGTTCTTTGAAAATGAAAGATCATGAATAGTGCCCTTTCATATTCTTATAGGCACATGGGGGTGTGGATTTTTCACACCACTATGTGGGTACTGTACACGACCGCGTGGAAATTCCACGCAGTTGTGTGGACTGCAAAATTTCTGCAGACAGTCCTAAGAGTGCCAGAAACTCTAAATTAACACCAATTTTTTCAACATTAAACATCAAATTCACCCTAAACCATGTTATACACATAAACAACAATTCAAATCACCGAAAAAAAAAATTCCACAAAAACACCAGCAGTCAACAAAATTAATCAAGAAACACACTCATGAATTTATTTCTGCAGAATTTAAATTTGGAGTCTAAAAACTAATTAAAAACTTGGGTTGCCTCCCAATAAGCGCTTGTTTAACGTCACTTAGCATGACGTACCTGTTTTTACCTCATGGTGGCTCATAAAGATAAAAAAACCTCTTTCCTAGAGACCTCCACATCCCCTTCGAAGTAAGGCTTCAATCTATGTCCATTTACCTTGAATGTTACTTTCTCCGGGTGAGTGATCTCAATTGCACCATGTGGAGATACTTGAGTAATCTCATATGGACCTGACCATCTTGATTTTAGTTTTCCTGGAAACAACTTCAAGCTGGAATTGAAGAGTAACACTCGATCGCCTACTTTGAAATCCTTGTGCAGTCTAATATGTTTGTCATGCCATTAACGAATTCTTTCTTCGTAGATTCGTGCATTTTTATAGGCTCTTAGTCTACACTCATCTAATTCATTCAAATGCAACTTTCTTTGGTCACCAGCCCGTGCAAGACTGAAATTCATTGCTTTAATTGCCCAATATGCCTTGTGTTCAAGCTCTACCGGTAAATGACACACTTTTCCATAAACAAGGTTATACAGTGTGGTTCCTACCGGAGTTTTATATGCGGTCCGATATGCCCATAATGTATCATCCAATCGTTCCGACCAATCCTTCCGATTATGCTCCACTGACTTTGATAAAATTCTCTTCAATTCTCGATTGGTTACCTCCACTTGCCCACTTGTTTGTGGATGATACGGTGTGGCAAGACGATGGCTAACACCGTATCTTTTCAGAATTTTATCAAATTGGGCATTGCAAAAATGAGTCCCCCGATCACTTATGATGATTCTAGGGGTTCTGAAACGAGTGAACAATCTCTTGAGGAATTTGATTATTGTTCTAGCATCATTTGTAGGGAGAGCTTGAGCCTCCACACACTTAGACACATAGTCCACGGTGACCAATATATAACAATTCCCATTTGAGCTAGGGAATGGCCACATAAAGTCGATGCCCCACTGATAAATGTCTAAAAGTATGCATTTTGCATCACTGTAGCTCATCACAGGCTTCTCAGTAGAAAACTTAAATTCCCTAGGAGTCAGCGTACGGCCGGTATACTGACCCTTTTACCGTTCGGGATCTGGGCATATATAAGTCTTGTTAGGGCATCAATTAAAGGACTTTTGGCCACCACTTTCCACCATCATCCTCTAGAGCTTAAAGGCTGCGGGAGAAGGCAGATCTGAGGGCAAATCGAAGGGAGAAGAAGGTTACACTCAAGGAAAATGATCTAAGAGCTCGCCGGTGCAGATCCGATGAGTTCTCATCACCACCTTCTAGTCTTCATCTTTGGGGAGTTTGTTATGAACTTTTCTTTGTATCTCTTATCTTCTACACTTGCTCCTTTTTTGATGACGAACTCGACTCCCTAAGTCATGGGGCATCCGGTGAACCTTGGGATGAACTTGCTTGTATAGATGCTTTGATTTACATTTATGGCATTTGTGTGGTTTGTGATCCTTGCATGGTGCTCTTTGATGTGTTGTTTTGCATGAGAACTTTGTGATTCAACTTCTAGGTTGTATTTGGTGCATGACCATCACCCTTATACTATATGCACCTTGCTTGGAAGGGATACATGTATGAATACACCATGACCATTGGGTATTTCATACCCCTTCAACAATTAGTGCTGTACCTAGGTTGAGTTTTGGCCCTAATTTGAGATTCCCCTAATTGTAATGCGATTGTAGGATGAGTTGGTCGGAAGTGATTCCGAACCAATACTCTTATTGGTTTAGGGATTATCGCCATGACCATCGGGGTGATCTATTTTTGGATGTCTCTTGGTCCAACCACCATTGCCTTTATAATTCTAGCATCCATCTAGCTTTAGTAGTCCCGAGGGGATCCTAGGTCGGAGACCTCGCACTTTCATTGTTACTTGCTTCCTTAGTATGCTTGTGTGGTGACCCTTAGTCCATGTGTTTATAGTTTCTTTTCTTTTGTTATTTTCCTTATCTTGTTTTAATCCTATATTTGGTAGACTAGACAGTGTCATCTAGGGGAGAGTAATAACAGCTCTTGGGACCCCAGGGAATATGACCCCTGTGTCACGCACAGGGTATTACTTGACGACCCGTGCGCTTGCGGACTCATCAAGTTTTTGTCGCCGTTTGCCGGGGAATCCGAGAATGCTAGGAAAACCTTTAGCTCACTGCTCTAGTTATTTATCTTTGTTGTTGTGAATATTTGTCTTTGTATGTGTCTTTTACCATTTTGTGCATATTTACTTATTTTGTTTCTTTCGTGTTTTCTTTAATAGCTTATTGTTGTTAGTTTTATTTATTTACACAGGGCCATGGACTTTGAAAGAAAACTACTTGGCGCTAAAATGTATGCACTTGAGAGAGAAATGGAAGAGTTAGATGCCAAGAGAGCCTACCAAAGTGATCCAGCCCTTGATTTTCAAGGAAAATTATTGGGTGTTAAAATGTATGCACTTGAGAGAGAAATGGAAGAATTAGATGCCAAGAGCGCATACCAAAATGATACGGCCCTGGATTTTCAAGAAGAACTCTTGGTTGCGAAACTCTATGCACTTGAGAAACGTATACGCACATACACCGCAAATATCTTTGCACTTGAGGAGAGGTTGGAAAAATTTGTGGCCATGAGAGCAACCCCAACCTATCCACAACAATTGAGTCCATATCTACCCCAAGTTTTTCAATTTTAGCCACAACAACAACCAAAAAGAAATTTCACCACTGAAGAAATTCTAGCAAGGTTTATGATCGGCACAGAGCTACGTTTTACGCATAATGAAAAGAAACTTGATGAGCTTGTTACAGTACTAAGGAGTGTTCAAACGTCGATCCAAGCAATTGAGAACCAAGTCAGGGAACTTGTTAGGGCAAATTCTGAGCCTTCTTCAAGTAGCCCATCGAGCAACATCAAAAATAGCCCAAGTGAAACCTGGAAGGTTTTTAATTTTAGTGGTGAGAAACAAGTAGTGTTGGTGGCTAAAGAAAGCCTAAGTGTCATGGAAGTTGGGGTAAAGCAAGACAGTGTGGATAGCTTCATGGACGTGGAAACATGTGAGGAAGTGGAAGAAGCTCAATCGACCACAATTGAAGAAGCCACTTGCCTCAATATTGATCTTTCCATCAATTTACCCATTTTGGTCAAGTGCAAAAACAAAATTCTGGGAATTGTATTTGAAGATGTGGGAAGGAAGCTAAGATCATCATTAAACCCACCAATGCCGGCTTGGACAATTCCCAACCAAAGATTTTTCCTTGGCGGCCAAAGAAAATGTTATGGGTACTTGATGTTCATCACACCATGGTTGAGAAGAATATTGTGGATAGGATGTTGAAGTCACCAGTTGATCCACCTGTGCAAGTCTTGACAAGTTCTCAACCAAACTTGTTCCCTTGGAGATCCAAACTACACTTTTGGGTAGTTCAAGGTATTTTAACATGGGTTGAGGAAGCAAATGTGGGTAGGAGATTGAAACCGTCCAAGGACCCACCAATGCTGAGCTTAAACAACTCTCGGCCCAAGCTTTTTCCATGGAGGCCAAAAGGTGACTCATGTTTGATCTCCAAATTTGCATCATCCCGGAGGGTAAGTTTCATATTTCTTAGTAGTTCTTATGCAACCTCAAGCCGGGATGAACACACTATTTTCAAGCCTCCTTAGGTAAGAAAGAGGTACGTCGAGCTAATGACGTTAAACAAGCGCTTCTTGGGAGGCAACCCAAGTTCCTTACATTTTTTGTAGTCTTTTTCTCATTTCTGTTGTTTTGCTTAACTTGTGTTTTTAGTGTGGTTTGGCTTTAGTTGTGTTTTCATCATTTTTCTTAGTTCATTAGCCTTTGTATTATTTTGTTTGCCATGTGATCTTTGAGTAATTCTTGTTCTTGATGCATTCTTGTTGATGTTTTAAGTGTTTTATCGATGTTTCCGGCTTTGATTTTCAAGGTTTGATCCATAAGTGAAGTGTGCGAAATGTGCAAAGTGTGGAGAAAAGTTGTTGTGTGTCAGGAAAATCCCAAGGACCATCCTTGCAGCCACAAGGATGCCCTAGGGACTCATCCAGAGAGTCTTGAGGACCATCCTTGCGGCCGCAAGATGCCCCTCAAGACCACCCAAGTGAGGGCATTATATGAGGGGTTTTGAGGCTGCTACTATTCATTCTTCTTCCCCATTCTTCTAACCATTTCTCCCACATTTCTCAACCGTTTTCCTTCATTTCTTTTGCTCTAGTTTGCTATCCACCTCCTCTTTTCCATTTTAGTGACAAAAATTTGGAGTTTGAGCAAGCTTTTGGCCGGATCCAACCAATTAATCCACCTATCTTACTCTAGGGCAAGGGTTTGACCTCTCACTCAACCCTTGAGTTCTTCTTGTTCTTGTGGGTGAAATATCTTGGGTTTCTGTTGGTTTGTGAATGTTTAATGATTATCAAGAATTTTTCCTTGATTTCTAAAATTTTTGGCTACTTTTACAAGCAAAGTTCTTGCAAATTATTTCCGAAATTACTGTAGTACTGGGCATTTTCTTGATTTTCCTTATTCTTTTGATGCCCACTTTGCTTGTAACTGGGTTGGATGATCTCCACTTGCATCACATGGACATTTCTCTAGTTCTATTTTCTTTTATTTCTATGTTTTGATTGCTTTTTGTGTTGTAGTTGTTTATTGTGTTTGTGTTGATGGGTGTGTGAATGGATGCCTTGAGGTGATGTTCTTTTCTACCTTGCAGGGTGGAATTATGGCATCAAGCACACTTTCTTCCTTTATCACCTACCAGGATCTTTGGTGGTCACCTCGATCTCATGGACTGCAAGACTCATGCTTTGAGACTCGGAGAAGTTCACGAAACCCTCTTACTATGTTTTTTTATTGTCTCATCTTGTTGCATTCTATCGATTAGGGCACATTGAGGGCAATGTGCATCTTTAAGTGGGGGTGGAGTTCGTGAACTTTGAAAAATGTTTGCATTTGCATGCTTGATTACCTATGATAGCTATGATTTTATTGTTAAGGACTTCCTAGCTTGGTAGAATGATAGTTGTGAGTTGTACTTTATTTGTGCTTGAATGTAGTTCCGTATCATCTCTAGTGCACCTATATACATGTTCATGAGCACTTCTACCTTGTACACTCCAACCTACCCATCATTTTGACTTGGGCATTAATATGTTAAATTCTATCTTCAATGCACTTTTAAGAGCTTTTGTGTTCCTTTATTATTTCTCTACCTTAAAGTGTACTATTGTAGCAAGTCTTTACAAGGGACATGAGATACAGTTTGTACATGTGATAAAAAAAAAAATAAAATTTGAGTCTATGGTAGTATTCCTCTGCTAGTATAGCATGAATGCGTCTATGTAGACTGTTTTCGAGTATGTTGGGTGGCTCTTGTGCCTAATCAGCATGTGCATCCTTCAGAAAGATTGTTAAAAAAAAATAAATTTTGTGCAGTCTATGTTAGTCGGACTCAAAAAAAAAAAAGTGTGTATGCTTGTATATATGTGTGAAAGAAATAAAGTATCTCTTTTGTTCCCTTCAAGCTTGCTGCATAGTCATTTGAAAGTTAGAGTTTTATCTAGGAACCAGAGGACTCTTAATTGAGTATTGAGGGTGCCTTTAGCATCTTAATGCCATTATCATTATGTGTGGGGCGAATAGACATCCTGGGGTAATCTAGGGTGTAAAGGTCAAGGTGGGGGTCATCACACACTCACAGGAGCACTTTAGATGAGATAGAACTATTATTACTTTACTATTCATTGAACAACTCACTCTTTGATTTCAGTCCAGTCGTGCTTTTGGAGTCCTTTACTTTGAGCTTGAGGTCGCACTTTTAGCCATTTATCTTCTTTCCCTTTATTCTTCATGTTTGTTTGCTTGGGGACAAGCAAACGCTTACGTGTGGGGATGTTTGATAAATGTCTAAAAGTATGTATTTTGTATTTGTTATGTATTATTCTTTATATTTATTTGTTGAATCGATGCCGTTTTGGTTTAAATTGCGTTATTTTTATATTTCAGGCCCATTAGAAGCCCTGGGGGTTCGGCGACGCGATTGAGGATGAATTCGGCAACAAAAAGCATTTCCGGTCTGGGATCATCAGTAGCACGAAAGAATGTAGCAGTGTACTCGCAGAGTTTCACCGTAGCGACCACCGTAGCTCATCACGGGCTTCTGATAAGTGCTTGTGCGATATGAATGTGAAAGCGTTCATTCCTTATGTTGAGCATTACTTTTCTCATGTTTTTACATTAATATGTGTGTTTTTATGTTACTTTTATGCAGGTAGGGTTGTGAGGTCGAGTATGAAGAAAATAGGCCAATGTGGATCATAATGCACCTATTTTGGAGGAGATCTTGCTAAGGTTCAAATGCGAAGACATAGGTCAGGTGTGAGATGCTAGAGTGTGTGCCAACCTTCTCGTATTCGAGTGAGCACATTCATTTGTAGGGCCACAAAGGCAGTCATACTCGAGCATTCTGATTTATGCATATAAGAAAAAGAGATCCAACAACGTGTACATCATTGAAGAAGCAAGTGATTCACGACGTAAACATGTGCCCGTTTGCGTTACCCCAATGAAAGTATGGAATTCGGGAGTATTTCCGGTGGAGTACTGCAGTAGGTACTGTAGGAAAACAATGTAGCAAGTACTGTAAAAGCCCGGCCGAGAAATCAGAGAAACAGAGAATCCACACGGACGTGTGAAAATTATCCACGCCCGTGTGGAAATTCCACAGGGGCGTGTGACATCATACACGCCCGTGCAGTCGCCCGATTCCAGCCCTATTTAAAGCCGATTTCAGCCCCGATTTCAGCATTCTTTTGTCCATCTTTTCCCCAACTTGCGAGAGGGTTTCGGCTAGGGTTTCGAGGGGTATTGTCCAAGGTTTTGGAGAGGTTCTACGGCAGCAACATTGTGATTCCATTAGGAAGAAGGTTGGTAGGGTAGCTTCGATCAAGGCGTATCCTATACCGGACGAAGGAATCCTTGGACAACGAGTAGAGGACTTTCCACAAGACCATCGACACGACCATCGAATGGGTTTCTTTATGGATTCATTGCTTTTACATTCAATTTCTTTGATTGTACTTAGCTCCATGGAGAGCTAAACCCCTAGTGGGTACTTGGGTGATTGTGAACCCTAGGATGTACTCGTTTCATTGAACTTCTTTATTATGCTTTTAAAAAATTGATGTTTATTGTGAGTTCCAACCTTGAATGCTTGATTGTATGAACATTTCCCCTAGAGTGAGACTAGGGTTGAGAGTTCTTGTTGGTAACCTTGTGAGTGTGTGACACACCACGAGCATTAGACAAATCTAGGTTGGAGATGGTTGACAGGGTGAGTCGAGATGTACAGGAGCGTCCCCTTTCCCCTCCGACGTGATAGATTCTACCTCCGTTCCTTGAGTTCTTTGCGGCCATAATAGAGTGAATGGTCTAAGGGATGAACCTCCACTGGGGCCTAGTTGCGCGTGCAATGGAGTGAAGCGTTGAGGGGATCTTAGTATCTAGGGCTTAATTGTGGCTAGGGACCTTCCGCCTGGACCAAAGGGTTAGGTCTATAATTAGGAAGTGATTTATCACTTGGAAACCCTAGAGCCCATTGCAACTTTATTCGAGTGTGAGGTTGAGAGGTTACTTAATCTCTCCTCCGGGACATGAATAGAGTTAGGCATAGTTGACCTTAGATTTGGGACTATGTATGTAAGGATTTCCACGACTCACCATTGCATCGATTAGGAAGCATAACAGAGAGTTCTTGCACTTGAAATGATTTTCCTAGGTGAAGCATCATCCGAGTACCGTATCTTTATCGATTGCCTTACCCTTTTCTTTATTCTTGCTCTCTCACTTGTTTCTTTTATTATTGAGAATTGAATCAATTTCACACCAATCATTATTGATCTTCCACATAGCTAAGAACCAAACTAAGTATTTTCATTCCCTACTCCCTGTGGATTCGACCCCGCTAACCCGAGATTATTACTTCGACAAACCCGTGCACTTGTGGGATATAAGCAAGGGGTACTTGTCAGCTTCTCAGCAGAAAACTTAAATTCGCGAGGGGTCGGCGTAAGGCCGGTATACTGACCCATTTACTGTTCGTGATCTGGGCATATATAAGGCTTGTTAGGGCATCAATTAAGGGACTTTTGGCCACCACTCTCCACCATCATCCTTTAGAGCTTCAAGGCTACGGGAGAAGGTAGATCTGAGGGGCAAATCGAAGAGAGAAGAAGGTTACACTCAAGGAAAATGATCTAGGAGCTCGTCGGCGCAGATCCGACGAGTTCTCATCACCATCTTCTAGTCTTCATCGTTGGGGAGTTTGTTATGAACTTTTCTTTGTATCTCTTATCTTCTATGCTTGCTCCTTTGTTGATGACAAACTCGACTCCCAAAGTCACTGGGCATCCGGTGAACCATGGGATGAACTTGCTTGTATAGATGCTTTGATTTACATTTATGGCATTTGTGTGGTTTGTGATCCTTGCTTGGTGCTCTTTGATGTGTTGTTTTGCATGAGAACTTTGTGATTCAACTTCTAGGTTGTATTTGGTGCATGACCATCGCCCTTATACTAGACACACCTTGCTTGGAAGGGATACATGTATGAATACACCATGACCATTGGGTATTTCATACCCCTCCAACCATTAGCGTTGTACCTAGGTTGAGTTTCGGCCCTAATTTGACATTCCCCTAATTGTAATGCGATCATAGGAGGAGTTGGTGGGAAGAGATTCCGAGCCAATACTCTTATTGGATTAGGGATTACCGCCGTGACCATCGGGGTGATCTATTTTTGGATGTCTCTTGGTCCAACCACCGTTGCCTTTGTAATTCTAGCATCCATCTAGCTTTAGTAGTCCCGAGGGGATCCTAGCTCGGAGACCTCGCACTTTCATTGTTACTTGCTTCTTAGTATGCTTGTGTGGTGACCCTTAGTCCATGTGACCCACACATCAAAAACCTCACAAAACTGCATTGGATTTTGCGGCATCTCATCCTGTCTATATAAATTTCCTGCTCGTTGATAACTATCACAACTTTGCACAAATTGTCTTGCATCTTGGAATAAAGTTGGCCAATAAAAACCTGCTTCTAAAACCTTTTCAATTGTCCTTCCTGAGGCGTAATGGCCTCCAACTGGCCCCGAATGACAATGGGCTGGAATATTCCAACCTTCCCCCCGCGAGGCACATCTTTGTACTACGTGATCTGCACAAATTCTGAAAAGGTACGGATCCTCCCAAGTAAAGTGCTTCAAATCAGAAAAAAACTTCTTCTTTTGCTGAAAAGACAGTCCCTAGGAAGGACTTTCCCTAAAAGATAATTGGCGAAGTCGGTGAACCATGGAGTTTTAACTTCTGAAATTTCCTGCAGATTATACAAATGCTCCTAAGGAAATGCGTCATTAATTTCAATTTCCCATGACCTTTCTTATTCTAAACCTTCAAGGTGAGAGAGATGATATGCAGCTACGTTTTCAGCCCCTTTCTTGTCCCTAATTTAAACATCAAATTCCTGCAATAACAACACCCAATGAATGAACCTTGGTTTTACATCAGTCTTGTTCATTAAATAACGCAACGGCGAATGGTCCGTGAAAACAACCACTTGTGAAAGAATAAGGTATGATCTGAATTTGTCAAATGCAAACACCATAGCAAGCAGTTCCTTTTTAGTAGTAGTGTAGCTCTCATGGACACTTGTCAAGCTCTTGCTTGCGTAATAAATTGGCTGGAAATATTTATCTTTTCTCTGCCCCAAAACAGCCCCGACAGCATGATCACTAGAATCACACATAAGTTCAAAGGGGAGACTCCAATACGGTGAGATGAGGATAGGTGCTTGTCTGAGTTTTTCTTTTAACAAGTTAAAAGCAAGCGAGCACTCTTGATTGAACTCAAATGGGGTGTCTTTCTCTAGCAACTTGGTCATTGGTTGAGCAATCTTGGAAAAATCTTTAATGAATCGGCGATAGAAACCTGCATGCCCCAAGAAACTTCTAATTGCCTTGACATTTGTTTGAGGGGGTAGTTTTTCAGTAGTTTCAATTTTTGCCCAATCAACCTCAATTCCTTGGCTAGAAATTTTATGACCAAGGACAATCCCCTCTTGGACCATGAAGTGACACTTCTCCCAATTTAGAACTAAATTCATCTCTTCACACCGCATAAGTACTTTCTCAAGATTCTTCAAGCATGCCTCAAAAGAATCGCCAAATACCGAAAAGTCATCAATGAAGATTTCCATTATATCTTCTAACAAGTCATCAAAGATGGCCGTCATACATCTTTCGAAAATGGCCGGTGCGTTGCAAAGTCCAAAGGGCATTCTTCTATAAGCGAAAGTATAAAAAGGGCAAGTAAAAGTTGTTTTCTCCTGATCTTCAGGAGCAATTGGGATTTGAAAATACCCCGACATACCATCTAGAAAATAATAAAATTTGTGGCCTGCTAGTCGCTCAAACATTTGGTCAATGAATGGCAATGGAAAATGATCCTTTCTTGTGGCATCATTCAACCTCCGATAATCAATGCAAACGCGCCATCCTGTGACCGGTCTTGTCGGAATTAACTCATTTTGCTCATTTTTCACCACTGTCATACCATCATTCTTTGGTACCACTTGTGTTGGGCTCACCCACGCACTATCCGAAATGGGGTAAATAATTCCTGCGTCAAGGAGCTTTATCACCTCTGCTTTTACCACTTCTTTCATGTTTGGGTTCAGTCTTCGTTGAGGTTGAATCACAGTTTTGTAATTATCTTCCATCAAAATCTTGTGAGTGCAAAAGGAGGGGTTGATTCCCTTGATATCTGAAATTTTCCAAGCTATGGCTGTTTTGTGCAACTTTAGCATAGCAATCAGCTGCTTTTTTTGCTCTGAAGACAGACTTGAAGCTATGATCACCGACAATTTTGATCCGTCGACTAGAAAGGCATACTCCAAGTGTTCCGGTAATGATTTTAGCTCTAACTTGGGAGGTTCTTCCACTGAAGGTTGTAGCCGATTTGCTTGTTTTCTATCAATTTCTTCAAACCCCTTGGAAGTTTCTACTAACTCTTTCTCGAGTACCCCTCATTCCGGGTTGTTTACCCCAAGGATATCCAAACTGTCTTCATCTTCCACTTTATTACTCAACCCACAAACCTCAATTGATGAGATTGACCCGATACAAATTTTTGCTTCATCTTCTTCAACTTCTTCCTCGGATTCACACCTAACAAATTCCGTTGTGAATGCCATTGAAAAAGATGAAGGAGTTTCCTCCGACTGAAATTCAGCCTCATTCCCAAAGGACATAAACGCAGACTTTTCAAAGTATTCCAACAATGTTGACAATTTAGAACCTTGATATTGCGTTCCACTCTCTTCACTCATCATATGTGTCTCAACTATCCGTAGACTCAGCCCATCATCATGTTGCTTACCTGAATCAAATTCTGGCATGAATTGTTCCATTTTTCTCTCATTGGATACCATCCTATCCTTCAATGTCTCCCTAATTGATGCTTCGTTCAACATGATCTTGTAATGGAAAAGAAAACAGGAATTACTGTTCACCCTGTAAAAATAGGAAAAGTAAAGAAAGATAGAATGAAAAGAGGGGCAAAAGAAGGAAGTATTAAGTGGAGATAGTAAATGAAAATGTGAATGATTAAAGTAACCAAGTCCTAGTGTTCTTAATATTCTGTTCCCCGGCAACGGCACCAAAAACTTGACACGTGTCCGAATATGCATGTACACCGCAAGTGCACGGGTGTCGAAGTAATAATTACCCCGGTGAGTGGGTAGTTGAATCCACAGGGAACAGGGCTACTAGTAGTAACTTCTTCTCTGCTTTCTAGCCTAATGATAAATGAAAAGTTGTGGTGATCTAATGTGCGAAGATATGAATACCGGAGACAAATATGCAAGGGTGAAATGGGCAATGCTCCCCGTAGGATTCAGGTATTAGTTACCGAATAAGCAAAGTGTTTCTATGAGGAGTATGTTAAGTCATGGAAATCAAAATATAATCGGATCCGGCCTCCCGATCACCGATACTAGTCACCGGTCCCGGTGGAGAAATCGCTCAATCTCAACACCTCACACCACCTTTGAACGCAAAGCACTCTAGGGATTCCAAAACGTGTATCCGATTCATAAAGATTGATCCAACCCTAATTCCCGGCGAAGGATCCTAAACCCCTACAAAGTCCCGGCGTAGAAATCTATCAATCTCAAGCCTCACAGCAAATATAGTTGCATAGAGCTTAGGGAACGGAGATAGAATACACCAATTGGAGGGGCAAGGGGATGCTCACTATCTCATGACTCGCCTTCTCAACCCTCTTTAATCTTGAGATTCTAACCTAATGGAGACCTCTCTCTCACCAAGGTAACAAATCATGCAAACCAAATAACCAAAAGATCAATAAGGCAAGCAAGCATTAGTCAATCAAGATTAAAACTTAATCAAACTAGGATTAAATAGAAACACTAAGAAAATCCACAAAAGATGAGAATCCTAGGGATCACAAGACCAAATACCCTCTAGGGTTTTAGCTCTCAATGGAGCAACAAACAAAACACACCATCAATGAATGAAAGCACATTAAAACCATAGAAATAAACCCCCTTATATATGAACTGATGGCCTTGATGGAGAGCTTCGATGTCTTGAAGGACCCACTCCGAAGCTAGGTTCACCGGTGGCTTCCTTTAGTCTATGACGGAGGAGGAATCGATCAAAGTTGGTGATGAAGCGCCTCCAAAGCCATAAAGACCTCCTCTCCAAACCCTAGCCATCTCACCCCTCAAGAGCCGCACAAAAGATGAGAAAGAATAGGGCAAAACGGCTATTTAAAGGCCTTAGATCACGTCTGTCACGTGTCCTCATGCGCCCGTGTGGATTTTCCATGCGACCGCATGGGCTGCAGGAATTTTCACATAGTAATTTTGCTACAGTACTGCTATAGTGAAACTGCTATATTATTTTCACAAACCGCGGTCCAAACACTCTTCTCTTGAGGCCATATGTTCGGGCACACATCCATGTGGTAGGCTATAAAACTTTTCTTCATTGATGTATCTTTGAGAGGTCTTACAATCTTCACAAAGAGAAGGACATGAAGATGTGGCTGCCTTTGTGCCCTTCCAACTAGTGAATTGACATGAATCTTCTTGGAAGTTGGCACACATTTCCACGTTTATGAACTCCTCTCGTGTCTTGGTCCTTGAATTGAACAAGAACTCCCAACATTATGTCTTTATAGCCCATCTTTGCTTCCTTTTTACTCTTCAAGGCATTCAAACCTATATGCATAAAAGAACACCAAATACACAATCAATGTAAAACATATATAAAAATATGTCTACTCAAGCACTTATCAGTAACCTTGTGAGTGAGTGACACACCACGAGCATTAGACAAAGCTAGGTTGGAGAGGGTTGAGAGGGTGAGTCGAGAGGTACAGGAGCATCCCCTTTCCCCTCCGACGTGATAGATTCTACCTCCGTTCCTTGAGTTCTTTGCGGCCATAATAGAGTCAATGGTCTAAGGGATGACCCTCCGCTGAGGCATAGTTGCGCGTGCAACAAAGTGAAGCGTTGAGGTGATCATAGTATCTAGGGTTTAATCGTGGTTAGGGACTGATAAGTGTCTAAATGTAGATGTTTTCATGTATATATCGCATTCACTTTGCATGTATTTTGTGAGGTTTGATGCCCATTTTGCGCTTAATCGTCTATTATTTGCTCTATAGGGAATTTCATACTACCCCATACTACCCAGTATGGGGGCAGTATGCACTGTAGCAGCAGATTGTTTTGGAGTGTCTGCCCAGATTTCCATACTACCAAGTATGGGGGCCATATGCACCCCGTATGGATCACGAATCTAGGGTTTTTGGGTACCATACGACCCCCATACGACCCATATGGCTCGTTGGGTATAAATACCAACTTTTAGGGCAGAATAAGGGGACTTTTGGTTGGCCCTTTTCTTGGCCGACTTTGGGAGAGCACTTGTGAGTTTTTGGGCGACCTTGGGGAGGAGAAGAAGGGCAAGGAAGCTAGAAGATCATCCAAGCACAAGGTCCAAGATTCTCAAGGCAAGAAGGCAACATCATTCAAAGGGGAGATCTACCACAATTTGAAAAAAGGAGACCCACGGCTAGAGGAAACGTCATTTGGCACTCCTTTGTTGGCGAAAGCGTCATTCGGCATATTCTTCACCTCCTCCTTCACCATTTCATCTAGGGAATGTCATTTATGCTTTTGTTTCATGGTTTGCTTGTTTGTATTGCTTGTTGTGAGATGATAACACACTAGACCCCCAAGGCAACCGGGTGTTGGTGAACCTTGGGGGGTTTTATCATGTATGTTGGATGATAACTTGTTAATTCCATGCTTGGGTAAATTTGAGATCTAAGCCATTGTTTTCATGCTATGTGCTACACTAAGGAGAAATCCGTAGCTCTTTTATGAGTGATGCATGTAGATGTGACTTGCTCGCATGTATTAGATCATGAATAGATTAGAAGGGGATACTTGTATCATGACACCGGGAAATTGGGTGTTTAGTAGCCATCCATGTAGGTTTAATCCGAAGAAGAGTAGGTTTATTCCTAAGTGAGATTTCCTCGTACTTAATGCAATCGTAGGAATGTAGATTTGGAAGAAATTCCTATCTATGTTTGTATGGGATTAGGATTCAATCGCCGAGAAATTGGGGTTGTTCTAATCTTGGAATCTCATGGTCCATTTTTACCCTTGCATCTTTAGATCATCATCCATGTTGCATGATAACCCCTCAAGGGGATCCACATCCATAGGCCTTTGCATTATATTGAATTTCTTGCTTGCTCATTGCTTGTGCTCTCTAATTTGTTCATAACCCTGTTTTAGTTTTAATTGCTTTTAGTAGAGTAAAAATCCATCATTTGAGATCTTAGGCTAGATAATAGCTCGAGAAGGAGTAATAGGAGATCCTTAGCCCCATGGAATACAATCCTCGTGTCTTCACACGAGGTATTACTTGGCAATCCCGTACACTTGCAGGGAAGCAATCAAGTTTTTGACGCGGTTGCCGGGGACCTTTAAGGAATTGTAGGAAACTTTTAGATTATTACTCTAGCCATTTATCTTTTCTTTTGTAAATATTTGTCTTTCTATGTTTCTTTTACCCCTTTTGTCCGTATTTATTTATTTTTCTTCTTAATTGTTTTCTTTGTTAGCTTATTAATTTTAGTTTTACATGTTGACAAAGGGCCATGGATTTTCAAGAACGATTGTTGGCCTCCAAAATTTTTGCACTTCAAGAAAAGATAAAAAAATTTCTTGCTATACAAGAAAGTCAAGGTTACAATCAACATTGGGAAGGGCACCAAAGTTCTTCAACACATCATCATACTCAACAATGGGATTACCCTCACCAAGGATTGCTACAAGAACCCTCTTTTCAAAAACCGTGGCATTACAAACCTCTAGTTGACCGTAGTAAGAAACTTAATCGTTGGGGATTCAATACACAAGATGTTTTTGCAAGTTTCATGAGGTATGTGGATGCCGAACTTGAAGCTATGAATGCCAAAAATTTTAATGCTCAACAATCTCTTCAAAGTGTGGAAAACAAGATTGTAGAATATTCCAAAGAATCAGTCAAATTGCCATCATCTATAGAAGCCCTAACTGAAAATGGCACAAGAGATGAAGAGAAAATCAATGAGATTATGGTGGATGCTCATATTGAGGTGTTGAAGGTGGAAGAAGCAAAATGATGTAGCATCAATACCTTTTGAGCAAATGTTAGAGGTTTCACCCTCAATGTGAAATTGAAGAAGAAAAAGGGGGAGGATGGGCATCATTGTCATGAAAACATGTAAGGAAGTAGAAGAAACTCAATCGACCACATGTGAAGATGCTACTTGCCTTAACATAGATTTTTCCATCCATTTATCAATTTTAGTCAAGTGCAAAAACAAAATTCGAGGAATTGTATTTGAAGATGTGGGGAGGAAACCAATGTCATCCTTGAACCCACCAATGTCGGGCTTGGACAATTCCCAACCAAAACTTTTTCCTTGGCGGCCCAAGCAAATGTTATGGGCACTTGAAGTTCATCACACCATGGTTGAGAAAAAAATTCTGGATAGGATGTCAAAGCCACCAATTGTTCCACCTATGCAAAGCTTCATGAGTTCTCAACCAAACTTGTTCCCTTGGAAGCCCAAGCAACTCAATTTGATGATCCAAGGCAACTTTCCATGAGTCGAGGAAGAAAATGTGGGTAGGAGGTTGAGACCGTCCAATGACCCAGCCATGCCGAGCTTAAACAACTCTCGACAAAAGCTTTTTCCTTGGTGGCCCAAGCAACTTTGTGGTGGGGTACTAAAAGGAATTCTTGTCAGGACCAAAGAAGAAGTAGGGAGGAGGTCCAAACCAGCTAAGGATCCGCCCAAGTTTCAATCGCACAATTCCCGGCCTAAGCTCTTACCGTGGAGGCCAAAAGGTAACTCATTCTTGGCCTTCAATTTAATACCATCCCGGAAGGTATGTTTCATATTTCTTGGTGGTTCTTATGCAACTTCTAGTCGGGATGAACACACCATTTTCAAGTCTCATTAGGTAAGAAAAAGGCATCGGGCTTGTGACGTTAAACAAGCTTCTGGGAGGCAAAGCTTCCAAGCATTCGGGGGTGTTTTCTTGTATTTTTTGTACTTTAGGCCTTAGTTCATTTCAATTTTTGTATTTCTTAGACTTGCTTGTGCTTGAATAAGTTCATGCTCACTCACTTGGCACATTGTTCTTATCAATTTAATTGTGGTGTATTTGTGCAACTTCTTGAGAAACTCATGTTTAGGTGTCAATTCATGCTCTAGATCGTCGTTTTATTCATTTCATTCATTTTTGGAGAAGTCTTCGAACTTGCTATTTCATTTTTACATCATTTGAAGAAGGATTTTGGGGTTTAGAGAAAAAATTATAGTTATGCGTGCCATCCATAACCCTGTGATGGAGGCCAGTCCATGCTATCTGGGGCACCCAATGAGCCTCTGGGCTCTCGTCCCATACGGCCCCTATATGGCCCCCATATCGGGCCGTCCGTGACACCATCCAGAACACCCAAGAAGGCTTCTCAGGCCATACAACCCCCATACGGGACGTATGGGGGACGTATGGCTCGGTTCTAGCCCATTTAACCCTCATCTCTCTTTTCTCTCTTCTCTTTCTTCCATTCTCTTCTTTTCTCTCATTTTCCACCGATTTTTTCTCTTCTTTCTCACTCATTTCTTAGCCAAATCTCCTCATTTTTTCTCCTAAATCTTCTCCTCATCCATTTGAGACATCAATCTAGTAGTTTTCCTCAAGTTTAATGCTAGTTTTCTCAAGATTTCGTCGGTATGCTTTTTCAATGCCCTAGTTTTATCTTTTTCATTTCTTGGGCATTCTTGGAGCTTTTGTGTGGAATTTCTTTAACATTTTGCTTGGTTTTTATGGTGTGATTTTTATGGATGAAGTCTCCCTTGAATTTATGTAAAACTTTTTCCAATTTTCAAGTTTTTGGGGAGGTTCTTTCGTAATGAATAAGTAACTATACCGCCCCCATACGGCCGTATGGACACGATACATCATATTTTTCATTGTTTCTTCATCCCATTCTACTAAATTTTTGAATTATATTAGATTCCTCTATGCT
>NC_052479.1:11414645-11434045 GCF_009730915.1 Dioscorea cayenensis subsp. rotundata
GACGGTAAAATATCTATTCCAACACTTATTTTACCGTCGGGTAAAGCTCAGGTATAGACCATACCAATGGATATAGTCATTGTTGAATAGATTTATTAGTTTTACCAACGGAATATGATTGTAACTATTGGTTATACTGTTGAGATAGCACCGTCAAATTACTTACCCTATACCAACAATGAAAACACTTATTCCAACAATTTTTTTTACGATTAGTAAAAGTCTTGTGCACATACATCTATACCAACGGTTATAGCTTCTATTGAAAAAAATTCATAGGATTTACCAACGGAATATAACTGTAACTATTAATCTCACCGTTGGTAAAGCATCTCATATTTATTCACCTTATACCAATGATAAAATGTATATTCCAACATTTTTTACCGTCAATAAAAATCTCATAAATATAGACCTATACCAACGGTTACAATATTTGTTGGAATAAATCCATTTGATTTATCAATGACTACAACATCCGTTGCTATTGATGTATATTCAAAAAGACATGTTTAGCTTTAGCAACAATTATACTGTCAGTAAAAATTTTTAGATTAATAATTAATCTGTCAATAAAACTATTATTGTTACCCCTGGAAATATATTATGAATAGTTTAATAACTCATACACAATTAAATTAATTTACAATAAATTAAAACAATCAATGGCATTAAAAAACACAAAAATATTCCACTAAAAATTAAAAAGAAAAACTATTACATCACCACAAACATATATTTATAAGGTATATGTCCAAAAATAAACCACCATTCAATCTTGACAACCAAGAGTTCTTCCCTCAATTCCAAATCTAACACAAAAATAAACTACTTTCATTTAATGTCTACCAACCCAATAAAGCAACAAGAATTTTCCTAAGTAGAACTGATGTCATCTTCTAAACGACATCACCTACAAAAACCATTTTAAAAAAATTACAATTAATAAGGTGTATGCAACAATAAAACACTGATATAAAAACTTAAAATAATAAACTGAATAATATAAAAAAACTATAAGTAAAATAATATACAACATAACATGTCTTCTTTTCATTTGGAGACAATAGGAGCTTACTTGATGCATTTGGATTTGCTTGATGACTTGATTTATGAGAATGATTATTCCCACGTGGCTTTTATTGAGCACTAGAAGCATTAGGTACCTACAAATTATATAAAATAGAAGTTAAAATTGTTCACAATAATAACTAAAAGGACTTGCAAGCTAGTAATAACTTGTAAAGATTAAAAACAATGATATATATCAAAGACCATTAAAAAATTACCAGCAATACCAAAATAGCGCCATGTCTCACAATAACTTCACCAAGTCTTCCAAAGAAACATGAATTTTACTACAGAAAGCATACCTTTACTTTGTCTGGCCTAAGTAAAGCGCCATGTTGTGGAGGACAATCAAAATAGCGTTTTCCTTTCACACTGCAGCATCTCCCAAATAATAGATTTCAGGGACAAGGACAAAGTGATTCATTAGATGCATATAATAACATACATAATTCTAAACTAATATTTATAATGCTTGACATCAAGTAGATTCCAAACAAGTTCTTGAAAATTGATATTGCACAGGTCCTTTACAAAATTCAATCAACCACATAAATTACGCAGAGCACAATTAACTAAGCTGGTTTCTCACATAAATACAAAACCAATGTAGCTATACGCTCCATAGCCCTTCAAAGGTCAAGCATAGATCAGATTGTCAATGTAGCATGATATATACTGTTATGGTCTGAATTTTACATTGCATTCACAATTGAATGCAAGTCAATTATATAAACTTAAGTAATAAGTCCAAGATGGGCTTTATGTTAGGCGTATATACAAGTATGAGTATGCATCCATGTGCTTACCAAAAATGACCTTAAAGCTACCACATATCAGAAACATGTGATGAAAATACATTCCCATTACCTTGAAACCTAACAAATTGATATTACTTTAAAATTTGTGCACAATGATTCATATGATAAGCATGGTCAATGCTAAGGCAATAATGATAATCATGAAAACTCTAGGTGACTTGCTGGTATGCTACATTGACTAATTGCAGCATAGAAATAAAAAAAATAAAATTACAAAAAAGGAAACGATCGATGACATTAATAATGTGATAAATAATGTATCACAGAAGAAGAAATGCTACATACGCCCCATCATGTTTCCCTAGAGGCTCATCATATTGAATTCCCACCCAAGTATCCGAGTCCCTGCAGTTTCGACTTTTGCCAACAAACTTTACAACTCCCCTTTTCTCCCCTGTGTTCAATTTGACATCTATCTCCAACCCTACATCAAGTGGTAAAGACAATAACAGATCAAAATTCAGTATATCAACTAGTATCAACAGACGTCTTATATATAGTGTATAACATAACAAACAAAAAAACCTTTTTAAAAGTTACATATTGCATGGATATTTGTCGACATATTCAAACTCTTAGAACTTGTTAATAACATCATGGCTATGAAAAGGACTTAATTTCTAAGGGGGTGTTTGGATAGAGGATTAAGGGGTCGATTGGGCCTCTTAATCCTCTTTAATTTTCAAAATTTTGCCAAAAACTCCTAGTAAAGCTTAATCCTCTCTTGGAGAAATAACAAGTCTCAAACAGATTAAGCTACTTCCACCGCATCCGGGGAGTAACTTAATCCGGACTAAGAAGTATAGGAAAAAAATTCTTCTCACATCATATCCTTTTTTCTCAATTTTTCTTTTTTTCTATCATATAATATATATTCAACAATAATTAGGTTTTTTAAATAATAAAAAAACATTCCATTATGATAACATTTATAATAATTAAAAATAGTAATACTACTATTAGGAAAAATAAATATGTCAATGATAATATATTAATTATACTAATATAGATATAATGATAATGAAAATCATAACTATAATAATTGTTTTTACCTCAATGTATATCAATCATCTGAAATAAAGGATAAAAATATCAAAATTGGACAAAAAATCTCTTTAATCCAAATACGCACCTCACTCTACTCCCAAACACCTATTCCTTGTTTCTTCTTATTCTTTCTTTCCATCTAAGATACTAAAAGGAATAAAATGAGGTATTAAGGCCTTTTGATGCGTTAACATAATTTGCTCTTATTTCCCTATCCAAACGCCCACTAAAGCTGAATCTAGAAAGCTTACACATGACTACCACAGTGAAGTGGAAAATAAATGAAAGTGACAATGATTTGAAGTGAAGAAAAATAGGGGCCAAAACTATTTACCATAACATACATGATGGGGATAGATAAATGATAACCACATGGATAAGACAATCAAATGATGTGCTTTCATAAAGGACTAATGAAATAGTGTAAATTATCATCAATAAAAAATGAAGTTTGAACAAGGAACATGTGTGCTTCCTAGCAAAATAACACTAGAGATCAAAATATGAAGTCCTATAGAATGGAATATACCTTGATATTAGCACATAAGTCTTCCATGTAGTTGTCTGAAAGCTGCAGAAACCAATAAAAAAAAAATCAGGAGATGCCGGAAAACATAGACAGTTGGGATTAGTATAAGCATGACACATAATAGGAACGCCACAAAATGAAACAAAACAGAAGCTGGAGATGCAAAGACAACCATGGTAAATAGCGAAATAACATACTTAAGCAGGCAGAATTTATCAGACAACCATTGAGGAACCACTTTACTCAATAGCCATGAAGCATAGAAAATGTGATAAATAAGTCCATACAAATAAATTATCAGACAAATAAATTACAAAACAAACAGTGAAACCTAATTATTTTGATTTCCAGTTGCATGTTGAGAAGCCATCTTCTCCTTGAATTTCCTAAACTTATCTGAATTTTCAATAAAGGGAAAAATATGAGACCAAAATATGGAACAATTATACATAACTTATGAAAAAATTGAGCCATTTACAAGCAAGCACACCAAGTCACATGTTTGAGAATTAGTCAGAGATTAGCATACCAGACACTTGAGCTAAACATAGCACTCTCCCCTACGCTTACTTAATATTCAAGAGAAAATAAAACAATTATTATTAAATATTTATTATTTAAGTTTAAATATTAAACAACTACCAATAAACAAATTTAATTTAACATAAAAATTAATTTTATATTTTTATATGAAATAATTATAATTTCATTAATTTATATAATAAACAGGAAATCAAAACTCAATTAAAAAATTCTCAAACCCTAACCCTAAAAATGCACAAATCATAGATAATTCTACAGAAATTGACCTGATTCCGGAGACGGTGGCGAAGATCAAGATGGATTGAAACGCATCAGCCGGAGAGATCCGATGGATCTCGAATCCTTTGCCCATGACAGCACTAAGCTCAATAGCGTCACCACTCCGCAACCCGCACAGCAACTCTGCGACGGATCCAGCGATCTTTTCACAAGGAACTCGAACTCACCAGTCGGGGACAAATCAAGGGAGGGAGGTGGAGAAGCGATGGCGAGAAAAGATGTTTTCTCGGAGCCGGGGACGCGGACCTGGAGGTATTGACCGGGGGCGGTGTAGGAGGAGGCGAGGTCGCCGGTGTAGATTGAGGTGTGGAAAAGGGAGCCGTCAGCGGAGGCGGGGTGGATGGTGGTGACGGGGGCTTCGGTCCAAAGGGTGGTGTCAGGGACGGGCAGCTGCAGCGGCGGCGAGGGATAGGCGGCGGCGAAGGGGAGGAAAGGGCGGAGGAGAGAGGAAGGCATTGGGCGTAGGAGGAGCGAAGGAGGTGGAGAAGAAACTCGAAAGAAGCGCAAGCGCAACCATATTATAAAGTTTTTAAGTTTTTTTATAAAGCTCTCTTATTCATCAAGTATTAATTATTTAAATTTAAAATATTATAAAAATTAACAATAAATTAATTCAATTTAACATAAAAGATTAATTTTTTATTTTTTTATGAAATACTTACAATTTCATTAATTTATATAATGAACATTATTTCTTATTATACAAGAGCAAATAAAACAATTATTATTAAATATTTATTATTTAAGTTTAAATATTAAACAACTACCAATAAACAAATTTAATTTAACATAAAAATTAATTTTATATTTTTATATGAAATAATTATAATTTCATTAATTTATTTAATAAACATTATCTTTTAATAACATGTCTTTTTTAATATATATATATATATATATATATATATATATATATATATATATATATATATATATATATATATATAATATCATAATCCAATGTTAAAAGTAGTTTTAAAAATAAATAAAATCAAATATTTATTTGCCAAAAAAAAAAATATTTTTTAGTAGTTGCAGTAATGAATGCTAATCTTTTAAATATTTATTTCAATAATTATTTATCTTAATCAAATAAAAACATATATAACAAATTATTTTATATGAAATAATAAGTTAATTAGTTTTCATAAATTTGTAAATTAATTGATTAATTTATACGAATGTGCTTATAATTTATAGAGTAAATTATCATGATATTATTTTTTATATTTGTTTTATAATATTTAATTTTTCAATTTAATTATTATTCTCAATATAAATCTCAAATTTAATTTTGACATTATTATTATTATTATTATTAAGTCATGCTCTACTAAAGATAAATATAAAAATAAAATAAAATTCAAAACATATAGCTCTACTAACAGAATGATTTCCGTCACTGAATGTCTGATCTATTCTAACATTTTTAAAGATTCATTGGTATAAATAATTTATAGCTACTACATTTAACCATTGCTATAGATAAGTATAAGTATAGAGTAGTAGTTATACCAATGGAATAATATCTGTAAGTAAATATCATATTTATTCTGACAAATTGAATATTCCATTGGTATAGATAAGTTATAGCTACAAATTTGACTGTTACTATAGATAAAATTCAATCTATACCAACAGATTAAAATCCATCAGTAAATATCTTATATATAGTGACAATTTTAAAGTATCGTCGGTAAAACCAATCTATAGCTACGGAATTTAACTGTTACTATTGAGAAGCGTCAGTATATGGCAATTTTTTTGTAGTGTCAGAACGGGGTGGCTGAACGTAAGCATCGTCACATCTTAGAGATGACACGTGCTCTTCTTCTAGGCGCTTTTCTTCCCCCTTATTTTTGGGCTGAAGCTGTCAGCACTGCTATTTATCTCATTAACCTACAACCCTCCTCTCACCTTAATGGTCGTAGTCCAGGTGAGTGTCTTCATGGGACACCTCCCCACTATGATCATCTCCGTGTTTTGTTTTACTCTCACCTCGGGAGAAAACAAAGCTAACAACCCAGTCTGTTTCATGTGTTTTTCTAGGATATAGCCTTGAGCATAAAGGCTATCGTTGTTATGATCCTGTCACTCATCGTATTCGCATTTCTCGTGATGTTACATTTTATGAGTCTACACCCTTCTATGCTTCTCCTTCTTCCACTGAGTCCCCATCTCCCTCTGTCCCTCTCTCATTCCTTTTTCCTACCCCTTCGGCTGAGCATACTCCTCATGTATCCTCTCCTCCATCATTCAATCCTCCTGTCGAGTTTCTTTCTCACTCCTCTCTTGACCCCTCTCCTCCTTTATCTATTGAGTCTCCTGTAGTGTCTTCCCCTCCTTCATCTGTTGAGTCTCCTATAGTGTCCTCCCCTCCTCTCTTGCTTCCTCTAGCCCACCCACCTATTCGTTTCACATACCATCGTCGGGATCCCGGAGAGCCTCCTTCTCGGTCGGTTATCTCTAACACCTTTCCTACTATCGATTCATCTCCTGAGGTACATTCTCACACGTATTCTTTACGCGATCGCTCTACTTTACTTCCTCATGTTCGTTACGCTTCTACTAACACCAGTGTTTCAGATGTCTTTGAGCTAGGTACCTACCGAGAAGCAGTTCGATCACCTGAGTGGCGGACTGCCATAGCAGAGGAGCTTGATGCTTTGACTCGGACACCTACATGGGATCTCTTACCCCTTCCTTCTCATGCAGTTCCCATCACCTGTTGTTGGATCTACCGTGTGAAGACTCGTTCTGATGGGTCTCTCGAGCGCTATAAAGCGTGTTTAGTTGCTCGTGGCTTTCAGTAGGAGTATGGCCGTGACTTTGAGGAGACTTTTTGCCCCAGAGAGCTCCACATGCATCGTGGCGCACTTTAGTTGTTGTCTTCGCTGTCGTGGTTGGGCCCCTTCATCACCTGATGTGAAGAAGCGCTTTCTTCTTGGGGACTTGAAGGAGGAAGTTTACATGACTTCTCCTCCCGGCCTCGGGTGCCTTCGTGGTCTGCTTTGTCGCCTTCTGCGCGCTTTATGTCCTCAAACGAGCTCCACGGGCCCTGGGTTTGAGCTGTTCAAGATAAGAGTTGAGGCTACCTGGTTTTTACCCCCAAAGATACATGACCCAGCAGTCTTCATTCACTCTTCCTCTAGTGGGCAGACCATTCTTCTTCTATATGTAGATGATATGACCATTACCGGTGATGATTCTGCTCACATTACCTTTTGTGAAGCGGAGTTATGTGAGACTTTCTTGATGATCGATTTAGGTCCACTTCGTTATTTCTTGGGTATCGAGATTACTTCTCATCCTGATAGATACCGTCTTTCTCAGCAGCGTTATACTTACGACCTATTTGCTCGCCTCCTGCTTTGATCGATCACCCAGATTCCCTGCTACACCGATGGAGTTACATTTGCAGCTTCGTGCTTATGATGGCATTCTCTTATCTGATCCTTCTCCTATAGACATCTGGTTGGCAGTTTGGTTTACTTAGCCGTCACCCGTCCAGATATTTCCCATGCGCTCACATCCTCGGCCGCTTTTGTTGCGGCACCCACTTCTGTTCATTATGCTCATCTTATTCGGGTACTACGATATCTTCATGGCATTGTATCTCGTGGTCTGTTCTACTCACGTCAGTCCACTCTTCAGTTGTAGGCCTATTCTGATGCTACCTGGGCCAGTTCTCCTGATGATCGAGTCTCTATCACTAGCTACTATATCTTTCTTGGTTCTTCTCTTGTTGTTTGGAAGACCAAGAAACAGCCTACTGTTGCCAAGTCTAGTCTCGAGGTCGAGGTTCGTGCATTGGCTTCTCACCGTCCGTGAGGTGCTTTGGTCATGCGCTCGATTCTACAGGACTTTGGTGTACCGATGACATCTCCCATTCCTATTCATTGTGACAGTACTGGCGCCCTTCAGTTTGTTGCAAATCCAGTTAAACATGAGTTGACCAAACATATTGGTGTGGATGCACACTTCACCCGATGCCATGTACGTGCCCAGATCGTATCACTTCACTAACTTCCCTACAGAGGTTCGGTGGTCGATTTCTTTACCAAGGCGCAAACACGTGATCGAGATTTATTCATGTTGTCCAAACTCAAGACGTACGATCCGCCTTGAGTTTGAGGGGGGTGTTACATGTATACATGTATGTACATATGTATATATATACTGATTGTTGTTAGGTATACTAGTATTATTATCTTCTATATGTACCCAAGGTGTTACTTGTTTCATTATTCATTGAATTAGGATCTATTCTTCTTTATCTTCTATCTTCTATCACCTTTAACTCTTTGATCCGTTGAAAGTCTTCATTAGAAAGAATTTCTTGGTCATCTACTGAAGGAATTGGTGACATGTTGGATCCTGCCAATCTCATCAAAGCCCGAAGACTGGTCTCATTTAGTTTCCCAGCATAATCAACAAACTTCCTTTTCAGTGTTTTAGCCTTCTTCATGTCATCCACATCCTCATCATTTGCTGCTTCTTCAACATCTTCCTCACCGTCTGCCCTTTTTGCAAGTGATTTTTGAGTTGATTCTTCTTCATCAGTGTTCTCATCATCCTCATCCTCATCAGAATCATCTTCATCCATGTTATCATCACTGTCACTGTCATCACTAATAATACCATGGCTATCCCCTAGTGTATCTGTGTCATCATCATCTTCTTCCTCATCTGAAATTGCAGCTTGGTCTTCCTCATCATCTTCGCTCCTACAACTATCTTCTTTTGATTCATAGAAAGCCTCATTATCATAACCAAAATCAAGATTTGACTGTGGTAGGCCATCTTCACCATCATAACTATTAAGTTCATCATCTGAACTTTTAGGCATCAAGTTACCATCATTTTGTAGCAACTCAAGACCAGGGACACTGGTTTCTATGTTGACTTCTCCAAATGCTTTTGGCTTTGCTTTTGGGTTAGTAGGCCGGCCTGTGTCTTTTTTAACCAATAGAGAAGGACAGATCTACATTCAATTAGAAAGTATTTTCTTCATATAAAGATCATGATATCTCTATATAATAAATGAACTATAGATGTGACAATTAAACCTCTCTCGAATAGCATGATCAAGGAGCGAGTCGGTTGAAATTGCTTTTTCATCCGACTCTTGTATAGGACAAAATCTTGAAGAAGATCTTCATTCATTAACCGAAAAGGGCGTAAAAATAAAAAAATCATATGAAACATAAGGTACTGGAGAAAAAAATGATGTCATTGATGTTTTACACATTTTTTCTGTCTGTAGATAAATTGTTCATTGAGCACATCCTTCACAATGCCCTATTTTACACTTGATTACTAAAGAAAGAAAACCAAAACAAAATACTGCACTTCAAGACAATTAAAGATGAGGTAACAGCCTAAAATTGTTATAAAGTACTCATGATACAAATTATGCATGTTATGTGAATCAATGTGCACAATAGCGATATTCAAAATATGAAGGTAGAGTACAAAATGAAGGCACACCAAAGGTATTCACAGGCAGATCTCCCTTACAACGTTCAGTCCAATAGCAATTGCCTGACAAAGAGGGAAAAAAACAAAATCACTTGCGCACTAATGTCATATAAAATTTCAAAACCACTAGCAATCAAAAGGTAGTATCCATAACAAGGCTAGTGGATTTCGTGCTAGACCTCCGTACGAGAACGATCATGAACAAATTGATCTACTATTTGTCTGAACAATGGTTCAACTGCATATGGAGGCACCTAATCATAAAAAAAAAGAATTTAATACTACAAATATGTGTACGTTATTATAAAAAAGATTCCAAATTAGAACAAGATTGAAGAAAACCATATCATGGCAAGCCTGCACTGCTGCGGCAAGCAAAGTTGTGACATTACGTTGATGAGCCTGGAAAATATATATAGTATCATGAACTGAAGCTTTATAAACCAAAATTGAGAAGGACATGGGTAGCCTACCCTACCTTAATGTATTTTTGAAGAAATGGGTAGAAATTTAGTAGGATGAATCGATGCATCCCCACAGTTCTTGCAATTACTTTCAACATCATCATCTTAACCTTAAATGTAAGCAAAATTTTCTTCAGAAACAGAATAATTAGTTGTATAATTGTATCAATAATGAAAAAATTACAATTAAAATGAGTCCAGCTTTGATAGAAGCATATGTGTCCAAATAAGAAGCTAAGCAACTGATTAGAGAAACATCCTATGACTTAATGCAACATTCTGATTGTTCAAAAGAATATTCAAAAAGTAGGCCCGATAAAAATTTTGAAGCAAATCAATCAAACATTGCTAGACATGTTGACATATAATCATAAAAACCAAAATACATATCTCCTTTTATCAAGCATTAGGCAAAAAACAATTGGTAATTCCACAAAATTACATATCAGTATTGCAAAAGCATAATGTGGAAAGTATTATTGGCCAAAAAGATGGTAGCGAGTCCTGTCATTATAAATAGTAAAAGGCTTCTATATCAACAGGCTTTCATGATTTATAATTGATGAAATAAATTCCTAATTGACGTGCTTCCATAAAATTATTTATGCCAAAATTATAGATTGACTTTGAAGTATATTGTGCCTCAGAAATTCTTTAGGGTCCTACACAACAAATAATCATTATTGATTTTCACCATAAAGAAATAAAACCACATAATGAAATACTGATCCTTGAACATAAGCAACATTCACAGATTCCAAGAAAAATGAAAACTTCCTCTTTCAGAGAAGGAAAAGAATATAAAATATTTTCCAGCATAGGACTGTTACTATACTCAGGGCACCAAGTGAAGGACATTCATGCACAAACTATACACAAACAAACATTATACACTACACATGCCCCATTAACTTGAACTTTGTGATGCATAAAAAAATAAATAACAAATTGAAAAAGGATTAAGAAACCTTCAAAAAGAATACTAAGCGAAGGAGTCTTATTGAATATCTCAAAGTCATGTGTGAAATTGCAGTAGAATAATTTTTAGGGAGGTATAAAAATGAGAAGAAAAACAAAGACATTCATACTTAAGTTTGAATTGCATTGAACGGTAAAATAGTGAGCTTTAACAAACCATAATACCATATCTTCCTAGAGCAAAACAAACTTCTAAAGGGATTTTCAGTGTAGTCAACAATTTGATTAGTGCAGGTACAGTTCCACATCGTTCACTAACCTTCAATTTTAAAATCATTTTATAAAATCAAGAGTGATACCTCAAACCGTTCATTGCATTTCTGAAGACGAGAGAACAATTTCTCTGCAAAACCCTATATGAAAATTAACATTTATATGGCCAATCCGCAAGTTGAATCAAAGCTAAGAATTCAAATATAATAATCCACTAACCTGTGCATCCTTTAGATGAGCAAGTGGAGAATACAAATTTGAATTGTTATTCTCTGATGAAATGCGTTGCTGCTTTTTCATGCTGCGAGCAGCGCGCTGCAACTTCACCTTCTTCTTTTTCTTATTGGAAGTAGTGCCTTAGCGATGTGCCTGCATTCCAATCAGAAAATAGATAAGGGGCACAATAGAAAAACCCATGTCTTGAAAGAAAAAGTGCACCCTCAAATATGCAGTAATGAAATTTTTATTCACACACAATCTTCAACAAAAATTTCAGAGAAAGAACTTCATGGTTTAACCTCTCGTTGTTAAGGCAAAAATCCATAGGCAGTTACCAAGTGCTAACTGTCAAGATGTCTACAAAAACATAATTGCCACAATCTCCAAAAAAAACCTTGAATAAGAGAACAATCACGCATACAAGAATTCTAAGCATATACATCTACATTAAAATATATTAAAGGGTAATTTGTTCAATATATGATCCAGAAATAAAAAACTGCAAGTTTTATATTTGACATACTGTACTGTTAACCATATTTACTTAACCAATTTGAACCTGCCAATATACGCATGATTCCTTTTTTATCCAAACTTGCAACACATGACTGTCATGGATCATCCTTGCCTACAATTCCCATTGAAGGCCAAAACCGAAATAAAAGCATTTCCACATTTACAATCTTTTTTCTCAAAATTTTAACATGTTTTTACATTTCCTGCATCACTGTACCTTTCATTTTCCTGAAAAATAAATTTTACATGCTAACATATCCAACAAATAATCCATTTTCAAGGTCCTCTAAGTACAATGATTTCGAACTCCAGATAAGCAAGCCTCATCCATTTATCAAGCATGAACCATGATTTTCTTACTGACCAAAAAAACTTGATCCCAAGCTAATAGTTGCTAGAATGGATTAAAAAGTTATAGTTGCTATTTAGTCAAAATAAGCCTTTGAAGAAATTTCATATCTTCTGGTCAAAGAAAAATTACCACGAATCCTCTAGTTAATGTATCTTGGATGCAAGCTAAATGATAGATGGTAATTTTAGTAAGAACAGACACCTGCCATCTTCACACAAGAATGTCCTTAAGCAATTTTAGCAAATGGAATTTTCACAAGGAAGAAGATCAGACTTATGAAAATTTTCTACACATTGATCTATAATGTAGAGAAACAGGAATTCAACAAAAAAAATATACATGAAATGTCCGGTGATACAATTGTTTATTTAAAAAATAAGAGGAATAGAATTTTAGGACATTGTAAACTGCTTCTCTACTGAGAATATTCTGGGCAGTTTGATTAGTTGTATCATCTTCGCTACTGGAATCATCACTGTCATCCTCTTCATCTTCATCTTGTTCATAACCAAGCAAGAATGAAAGAGCAGATATCAAAATCCTGATTGCAGAAACTTGGATGAGTACAAAACCATAGTTAATTGACATGCAAAACTGGATAGACAATAAATACCTAGACGATGAGTGAAAACATGCAGTGCAAATGGCATTAGCTATCCGATCATCAAACCACACCCTGCGTCGGTGAAGATAAGAAAGAACAACAAGATCCCTTTTAGCCCTTGCTTCATCCTCCTTCTAAAAAATAAAAAACTTTCAGTGATTAATCAAGCTATCAATGGGTGGTACAGTGAGTTGATAAATATAAGAGAATAAAGGCCCTCCCCTCCAGTGGGAACTCATAAATAAGAAAAATTAGAGACACAAGGAAGATGCACTGCTCCTGAATCTTAAAATCTGATACAAAAGGGACTACAATGAAATACTCATAACACTGGAGACCTGTAGCATCAAAAATAAGATGTTTTGCAGTTTCCGATTGTTGGCTTCATTTTTATGCTTTTGGTTTATTCTTCGGATGCTTTGAACAACATGGGAAAATGCCAATTTCCGTATAGTTCGATTACCGAGAATTTGAAGGTCCATAAACAGTTCAAGAGTTTCTTCAATACCAACTAACTGCATGAATATAAAAACAGACAAAATTGGAGGCAAACAGTTAAGAAGCGCATGAGAATTTTCCAAAAATATATAAAAAAATGATATCCAAAATTAACAAGTCTGATTCAATGTTAAACAGCCAATTGTAATATGAATTAATAAACTTGAGAACAACAATCAATTGAGCACATATGAAAAATTTCTGGAACAAATATCGGAACAAGAAACAAGGTGTCACTCCAAACAAGAGCTCCACGATATTTAGCACATAATTAATGAAAAAACATTTTATTATCTTAACAGCACGACACACCTATTTTTTCACATAACACTAAATTGAAATCTATAGGGCCAAGAAAATATCCTCATTTCATCTTACTCAGTTCAGTAATTATCATAATCATCAACAAATAGATGTTCATAAGGATCAGAAAAGTGAGTCAATGGGATGATAAACAAGTGTAGAAAGTTTGATTATTTATCAAGGTGAAATGAAATGCAGGACATCTAACCTAGTTAAGAAATCTAAAATTTTGCCTACCCTCATTCATGAAATGCTGAAACATATATACATTCCTTAATATAGAATACAATGGCATTAATTCAGGAACAACACATTCTCTACCTTTAATAGATCTAAAAAACTCTTGTATTTTCTCAAAGTGCAAGTCCTTTTTCCCATTTTGTCATTAATTTTACATATTACTTCATAGCTACTACGAATGAATGATTAACAGAATTATAACCATTGGATGATACTATTATCACACACATTCATGGGAAAAAAACCAATAACTACTAAAGGATGCAAATGGTGGCCACATAATTTACTTCAATATTTTCCACATTCTTTCAAAAATTTTACAAGTCAGTAAATACGACACTCAGGTACAACTAAAAGAAGAATAAAAGCCACAATTAACAGACAAATAACAAAGACTCTTCAAAAATTCAGATAGAACTCATAAAAATAATTACCAACCAAATTTTCATGGCAAGCAACAAACTTCTGATTTATTTCAAATCTTCAAGTCTAAAACTCCCAAGACAAAATTAACCATCTCAATCCAAATTCACAACTATTCCACTTATTCTACACACATCAAAGCAAATTTCCAAATATAAAATACAAATTACTAAATCCCACAACAAATAAACACAATAGGAAAACCTTGAATAAAAATAAAAATTATTAAAAAAAACTCAGTTCCACCAAAACAAACAAAGGTGATTCAAAAGAAAGCTCACATTTTCTAATCACCCGAGAAACATGCCTTTCTATTGACGAGAAGAATGAGAGCCTGCGCGAGATGACACCGAAGAGAAGAAGGCAGCGAATCAGCATCAGAACGAAGCAAATCGATAAGCTTACCAGGGAAATCAGCGAGGTGGGAAGGGTACAACGGGGAGACGTGGGTAAGGAACATAGCAAAATCACAAAGGTCTTTCGCGACAGCAGGATCAGTGGAAGGAGCAAGAGCTGATTGTTGTCGGAAAAGTTGGAGAGAGGAGCCGAAGTGGCGGCGGAGGAGGACAAGCTCGGATTCATAGCCTTCGGGGTCGCACTTCATCTTTGATTGTAGCGCCGGCAGGCTCAGACGCTCGGAGCCCCTGCCGGAAGCTAGCACCGTCTCCGGCGTGAGAAGCTGCACCGACGACGGTGGCGCCGGCATCGCGTTTTAGGGTTTAGATTCACAAAGATGAAGAAAAACCCGCGTTCTATTTAGGTTTTATGTATTTATTCATTATTTTTTTTTTGTAAATATGCCCCTTTCTATATCTATATTTATACATAATGTTAATTTCATCCCTAACATTCTTATTAATTGACATGCATTCTACTTCCTCTATATCCTTATATATCATTCAAACTTCTTGGTGTAGTGCCTCACAACTAGACAAGCAATAACTCTCCAACTTCTTTTTTTTCTCTCATTATAAAAATATAATAATACCCAGATAAGTCCCTCTTTTATTGAGAAATGATCCTTTAGTTCATCTATTATTTTTCACCCTTAAAAAGTCCCTCCAATAGAGGAGATCTAACGACCATTTCGAAATAATAGAACGATTAAATAGTGTATGCTACCTAAAAAATTAATAAAATAGAGTAACTTTCTAAGGGCAAAAAATAATAGGACTAAAAAGTCATTTCACAATAATAAAGGAACTAAACTGGGTATTATATCTTAATTTTTTAATCGCAAAAAATGCCATGCCTCACAGATTGAAAATGAGACAGGGTGGTGTTGAGGGAGGGACTTCATTTTTTCAAATCGGATAAGAGAGAGACTTTCCAGTAGGTGCAAAATAATATATGGACTAAAGGGTCATTTCGATATATTATAGGGATTAAATTAGGTATTATACTCAAATATTATTAAGGAGAGAGACACATGTGACTTTGCAATTGGGTTTTTTTTTTTTTTTGCCACAGGCTCCACATCATTTTAATTATCATTGTCTTATTATATAGAGTGTAATCATACATTATATTATTATATTATATGACAACCATCCAAGGATCGGATTAAATTTTTGATCGGTCACTCAGGTTTGAACTTATTTCCTTTAGGTTACCAAGTTTTAATTTGTATCTAAAAGGTTACCAAATTTTGATTTGTTTTCCCTGACAAGTCACTCGCGAGTAACCATATCCATGGATCTTACGTGGCTGGCGACAAAAACACAATCAGCAGTCGTCGCCACATCACCTGGTTGAGTTGGAGTCTCCACATCATTATTTCTGTCCACGTTAGCCAAGGGTTCGCCACGCTCGTGCCATCAAAACCCTAGTCTTCTCCCAAGCCCGAACCCTAACGCCATACCATTTCATCTCTTGAGTCGTGCCTCGCTTTCTCCCACTTTTCATCTCGAAACCCTAGTCTCCCAACTCTTCTTCTCCCTTCCATGGCCCTTTTTAGTTTCTTCTCCCTTCCACATCCCTTAGTTTTTTCCCTATTCCACGTCCCTTAGGTTTGTCTATCTTCGACGACCATTAGTTTCTTCTCCTTGTGCGTAATGGCAAGCATCGCAGCATAGTGAGCTAGGGCAACCATATAGTTTCTTCTCCCTTCCACATCCCTTAGTATCTTCTCCTTCCACGGCAAGCCACGTAACCCACAGCGAGGCGGAAACCATTGGTTTTCAATGAGTTGTAATACTACAAGTGGTGGTGTCACACAAGGAAGACCATCTTGAGGGCTGGAGGCAGTGCTTGTGGTTTTTGGGTTTGTTATCATTTTCATTTTTTATAATTTTGGATGATGGTTGCTGGGGTTTTGAGTGAGTGTGCTTGTGATTGTGTTATTTTGTATGAGTACATTATATACCACCGAATATGTATGTAGTTTTAATAGTTGCCAATGTAAATGTTATGTTAGACTTGAATGGAATATTTTGGTGCATCATTCAACTGTATTTGTTTTGATTGTAACAATTATTTGAAAATATTGTTCTAGTTGAAGATATTATATTTTTCATTTTTTGAATGTATTGTTATAGTTAAATGGATGATGGTTGCTGGGTTCATTCATTCATTCTTTTCTTCGATTATAGAATGTTAAAAATTGTGAAATCCATAGTCTCTAATCACATGATTTATTGGATTCAGGATTGAAAAACCTACATGCATAATCGTGTTTTACAAAAATCTCCAAATAGGTTAAAATTTTTTATAGGTCACTCAAGTTTGGAGTTATTTCATTCGAGGTTATCAACTTTTCATCAATTTGTATCTAAAAGGTTATCTAATTTTGGCGTGTGACCCCTCGGTGGCGTGGGCGGAAATGATGATGTGGAGACTCCAGCTCAATTAGATGACATGGCGACTGACTAGAGATGGGCACGGGATCGGTTAACCACGCCTTTGACTGTTTCCGACCCGATGCAGTGAGTCGGTTTTTAATGAGCCGATGCCTTGATGACTAACCAGCGCCGGGTTGACCCTTCGACGGCCCGGATCACGGGTTAGTGAGCGCGACCGGACCCGGCCCAGACGGTTCCTCAAACCCCGTCGGGTTCGGGCCCCAACCCACCAAGCCAGCGGTTGTTTTGATTTTTAATTATTATGTTAAAAACTGTATCATGCAAAAACTCAAAATCATTGAGATGAGGAATCGAACCTTAGTCACTTGTAAAACTTCTCACCTCCTAGCCATCCTTTTCCCCAATCCTATCATTATTGTTAAAAACAAATTAAACTATATTTCATATTAAGTAAATAATTTTTTCAAAAATAAAAAATTAATTCTAATGAATTAGATAAAGTGGAGACAACTTAAACATTGAAAATAATTTTTAATAAAAAGTAATGCACTAAATTTATTTATCTATCTAATTAAAGCGTATGTACATTTTATGTGATAAATATTGGTTCTTTACTTTATTGGAGTTATCACCCACTTATTCATCTATATCTATTAGAGATCTATCTAAAATTTTACTTTTTGGTCTTGAATTTCAGGTGTTATATATATAATATTATGTTTGTCGATGAAGAAAGAAAAATAAGTCTCGCATACGATGTGGGAGAGTAGTGAGGGTTCTGATCTTACGTTGGAAAGGGAAGCGATTCACGGTGATGTTGCACACATTCCGCTTTCGCTATAAGAGATGGAATGACCTCGCGCGGTTTGTAGCATATCTAAAGCTTCGTGATTATTTTATATAAATTAAGATTTCGATGAAGACAATTAAAAAGTTGTTAAGTTCAACATGTGTTTTACTTGTATTAAATGTATGTTTATAAAGCTCAAAATGAGACATGAGTGTGCTGTCAGGGGTGATGGGTTTATATCGCATTGGAGGCTGGCTGATCTCAATAAAAAGCGTATTATGGTAGCGTTTGGCCCGGGTTGACACGCTGCGGTGATGATTGAGCAAGAATCCATAACGGACACCCTTTCTGATGACGAGCCCGTTCACGGGTTGCGGCGGCGACCCTCTGGTGAGATTACCCAGGTGGTTTGCTTTTCCACTGGCACGATGATCGAGTGGTACCTGCACTCTAGTGGCGGCCGGCTGGTTGTGTTTTTGGGCAACCACGTAAAGATCTATGGATGTGGATTTACTACCGTGGGTGACCTACCGAGGAGAGAAATCAAAATTGGGCGACTTTGTTAGATGCAAATTAAAATCGACATCTCTTCCACCTCGGGTGAGGCATGGGCGTCTGATGTCACATCGAAACGCCACCATTCCTCAAGTATGGAACCCGGCGCGCCACGATCAAAGCTTTCAACATGCCTAGAGACTTGGTTGTTTACCTTGTTCTCCACATTGGAGTCGCCGTCGTCCTTAATCAGATCCAACAGCACCTGGGAGTTTCTCCGGTAGTATCTGAGTCTAACTTTCGTGAAGATCAGTATGCGTTTTTGTCTATTCACTATGGAGAAATTTATTTCTATGAGATATAAGATTACGGAAAGATTGAAGATCAAGAAAATTATTATTTTCTTCATCGTTTTCTTGAATTGAGTTCAAAAGTTTGAGTGGGTTTTGGTTTTGTTCACAAGGGGCATGAGATTCGGAGAAAAGCTCAAGAAATTCTTTCTTTCAATTTTGGTAGTTTGTTTGTATCCCCATTAAATTTTGAGTTCGACTTGTTGATTTTGTTTGTTTTATTTTTATTGACAAGCATTATATTGGAGAAGAAGAAGAGCTTAAGTATCATTTTCTCTTTTCTTTTTATTTAACTATCTTTGCTTGAATTTTCAGTTAGCTTTGAGTTTCTTAGCTTTTGGTCTCTGTTTAAATGCCGGGAGGAAGAACCATTGCAACAATACATG
>NC_052479.1:11435045-11536886 GCF_009730915.1 Dioscorea cayenensis subsp. rotundata
AGCCTACACTTGTTGCTAGGTCTCCATGAATCAAGGGACTGAGTATATAAGGCGCAATGTCAAGGTACAGCACTATAACCTTTCATGTAGAAATTGGTTGTGTAAAGTTGGAATTTCTGCCGTGCGGCTACGCCGTGTGGCGGCGAGTTGAGGAAAATCAAATATGGTCCAACGGGTGTGCAGGCGTCGTAGAAAAGTTTTTGTAACTTGGTTTTCAATTTCCTTTCCAATATCTCCCATCTAATCAAAAGGGAAAGAGAAATCGCAGGAATATTGTTCCGTTCCACAGACGCAATCGATCTTTCTTTCCGTGTCCAAATGGATAAAGTTAAAAAGTAAGCACGCATATTGCTTTCTCTTTGACCATAAAAACGTTCTTCCTAAGCCTCTTTTTATTATAAGAGCGTGTCATGAGCCGATGTCCGGAGTTGACTGGTCCCATCGGCGCGCCCCCCAAGGGAAGGTGAGTTTGGGTTTGTAGTGAATCGTCAGATAGTTCATCATACAAAGGTTTTAAATAATTCATTTCTTTTTTTTTAAATATTTTTATCGATTTAAATGAACCCAAAACCATCTAATCCTTAGTTCGCCATGGATTAAACCGTCAGATAAGTAGGGAGAAAGGACATCCATCTACAGCCTATAACTCTTTACATGTAAGGTCTATTTTTTCTATTTATTAGGAAATTTCCTTCTATCTATGTTGCAATAACTTTATATCGTTAGCTCACGTCTAGCTTCAATCTCAAATAAAAATCATCTTGTCTAGCTTTACACAAGAAAATTTGGTATCTATACAAAATAAAATAAACTAAGGGAGGATGGGTTTGAGCTTTGTTATATTGTCTTGTCAAATGCAAACTGATTAAAGAGGCAATATTTTAACTCAAAACTAGAAAGGTGGGATATGAGCAGAATTCTTGGATGTTTATATTGTTTTGACATGCCTTAGCGGTATTGTTAACGAGAAATCACATGAAAAACAAGATCGCTTGCGGTGGAGCTTTTACCAAGTTAGTCTCATGAGTGAATCGGTCCCTAAGGAACGCGGTGCCGTCAATGGGTGCAGTAGCGAAGTTGCTTTGACTCTTGAACCATGCTGTCTATTGGTGAGAATTGGATGAAATTTGGCGAGGGCTACCCCTCTTCCCCTGTTTCTCCTTTCCTAATATTCACCTTGAGTCTGAAGCCTTAATTAGATAATTCGAGAGGGAGGCTCAGGCGGGTTGGCCCTCGCTACTAAGCGCTTCCAAGGCAAGCTCTTGTCTTGGTAATAAGCAGGAGGCGCTACGTTTTAAGAGCAGGGGACAGGGAGAGGTCTCTGGATTAGCCTTCTGAGAGACTCCACCTCAAGGCGATCGAAAAGGTGTTCCTGAATTTTGGAGAGGTTGAGGAGGTCTTTCAAGACTGATCCGAAAGGTGATCATAAAATTGGTGCATCGAGGATTACTCAGAAGAATCTTAAATCGGATGAAAACCTTTAAATGTAGTGAGAAATGACTAAACAATATGACCCAATTCCAAGCACATGAGAAGCTCAAATCATAAGATGTATAGAAAGAAACCATGTAAAAAAATAAATACCATCGATCTAAAAGTGGGTTTAAGAAACCCTGTGATCAAAGGCCAATCAGAAAAATTCTTGATCCTCCAAGAGCAGCAAGGCTTAAATGCATAATCAACTTAGAATGGTTTGGTTTATGTTAACCAATTGGAAAATGTTTTAGAAATTGAGGTAACAAACTGCAAATTTAATTTGAAAAATAAAAATAATAAAAATAATAAAAAATAAAACAAATTCATTACTAGGCTGTGGCTTACGCTTTGTACATACTTGGTTGAAATGAAGAATATGGCAACATTAAATCCATTTTCAAAATGAAATAGATTTACCAAACTTGTATCAAACCACCAACTTTAAAAGAAAGTAAACATTTAATTTAAACATTGTTCATTGCAGTCAAGGTGAGAATTGAATATAAACAACATACCGAATCTTGGGATACACTTATTTATTATCTGTATGCTGCTCCTTCTATAAAACAAAAAGGGCATGTTCCAGCTCTCATTTTTTCTCGAACTTCGTAGTTAAGCAAATGAATTTGTGAGGCATAACAAATCATCACTTATCTTTAGTTCTTCTTGAGAACAACAATTGAAAAGCATCCCGGGGCCCCGGGAATCAACAGAGTCGTCCTTATCAAAGAACCAACACCCATCTTAGTAACGGGATACAAATGGGTAATTTGGGGCATCAGCGGTACGTTACATTTGGCGTTGACTAATTCTCAACCAACGTTAATTTGGTATCGAAATGAGATTCCGCTCGATGGTAACCGCCTTGTTATAACAGCGTTATTTTCATTTTAATTTATTTTTTTGTTTTGATTTTAGGTTTTGAAGTTTCAGTAATTCTGTTTTTAATTTTGCTTTTTAATGATTCTTTGGGTTTGTATTTTATATTTTGCATTTTCTATTTTCGGTTTTGATTTTGGTGTGGTTTTGTTCTAGTCTTTAATTTTGTTTAATTTTGCTTTTAATTTTAAATTTAGATTTTATTTTATTTTTGTATTTTCTATTTGGTTTTCCTATTTTAATTCTCAAATTTTACTTTATTTCTTTTACAATTTATATTTATAACTTTATAATTTAATTAAATTATAAAGTTATAATTTCATTATATTTTTAATTAATAACGACATATCAAATTAAAGAAAATAATTTCACAATTAAAATTCATTGATTAGCGAAAATTACATAAGCGATAAGATAAAAACATAGAAAATAATCTTAAAACGTATACTAATAGCGATATATTACTACTGACGCGAAAATAAAGGTTTGAGTAGATGGGAGCTAAATAGTCCAGGCATGTTATCGCCACTTCCACCCTAAAATTCCGAAGATGTCATTAAACATATTAGATCCGAGGAGGTGGTTGTTGAAAATGCCCTCTTTTTACGTAAAATTTCTTGTTGTTGTGCTTGTATCAAGCACGAATATTGGATCGATGATAGAAATTCAAATCTACGCGTGAGTTTTTGTCCACCATATTTCATTTGTTAAGCAAGATTTTTATTACGCATTTCTATGAACATTTGTCGATCAGATGGTCTTCTCTGCATCTCCATAATCTTAGAGTTATCATCTTAAGCGACTAAGAGAGTTGCCCACTGTCATAAATGCCCATTTTTCTTGATTTGGCTTTCTTACATCCCGATTAGGCGTTGAGGAGGTGAGCACACCAACACTATCATCCAAAGTTAAGAAAATTGAGAAAGTCGAGGAGATTGGGTGTATGCGGTTACAGCGTGATTTTGATTCGATGATAAATGTCAAATGCGCTTTTCAGATTTGTCTAGATGTCATGACATTATCTGTAAACCTACTCAAAGTTCCTCCCGATGTGCCACACATGATCAAACTTAAACCCTTTCTTGTAGTTGGGATGATCCAGAAAGCATCCTCTTTTGCTCGATTAAATCTATAAGTGATTTAAATTATGTATTTGTAAAAATATAAGCTTTTGAAGAATAAAATATATAAAATACTTACAATATCTTGAGTGCGATGCCCACTTGGATTCAATTTTCCCACCTTGAGATACATCAGTTCAATCATGCCTTTTCTACTGTTTTGCATTCGACATTTCTGTAAAGACCCAGGCAGAGCACTCCACTCAAAGCTTTATCTCTTGTCAGATTGTATTTTCCTCAACTCGAAACATGGTGTTCTAAGGCGCAGTTCATTTTCCAATAAGTGGGGTCTTGAGTATTTCATGTAAATTTCACAAAGGTGGACATGCTTCATAAGGAGAGTATCCCAGAACTACGGATTATTTAGACATCAGTGGGTTTCAATGAAAGAGAGATTTTTGATAAGCATGGTTGAAATGAGATGGCGGCCATTGAGCGGTTTACATATGAGGCAACTCAATATTGAGTCAATGTGCTAGAATATAAGCGATTTGAATAATGAAACACTTCCAGTCACAAAGCAGAACGAACAAACTCGATACTGGCATATATCTGCCTAACATCGACCGTCGGATGGATTTAACAGCATCAAAACGTCGTGTTGAGTTTCATGCTATCGAAACCTGTCTGCATTACTGGCTTTCCCGTCCTGATTGGATAAGCGATTTAAATAATGTGGCACTTCGATGCAAGAAGATGTACAATTTGACGAATAATAGACCACCCCACGATGCAAGAAGACAGAGCAAACTCGATGATACGCACCTGTGCTCTTTTCTATCGGCCGTCCAGGATGGATTTCTTGACATCAGACCGTTGGATTTGGGTTCGTCATGCTCTGACCCTATCGATGCTACAGTATCAATAAGATAAAGCAATTTAAATAATGTGGCACTTCCCGATACTTGAGAAGATAAAGCAATTTGAGATAATAGCAGCTGATGCAGAAGACAAAAGCGAAACTCGATGATGCGCACCTATGTCTTTTCTACTCGCCGACCGGATGGTTCTACCACATCAAAACCGTTGGGTTTCGAATTATGCGCCTCAAAGCCTATCTCATTACACTTTCAGTACAATAAGATAAGCATGATATTCAGTTAAACCTGGAAGTCGTTTGAACTGACCGTCGGTCCCATGGTGGCTCTATTCGGCCATTATTTGATTTATCGATGTTCGTGTCGAGCGGATCGCTTGATTTGATGGAATGATTACTTTTCGGAGAACCCGCGATGTACTCTCGAAAATGTTTCGTCGAAGATATCGGATGTCAGTTTATTTCTTCGCATTATTGAGGCGATTAGAGCATGATAGTTACTTTCTTGACAGCGGTTGTGGTGAGTGCTTGAGTCGAGGGTGGGTTGTCTGCTTGCACGAAAATTACTCTTTGGCTCTGCGTCTGTTGGCGTATGGTTTGCAACCCGATTACTCTGAGGCTGATATCATCTCGAAAGGTGGTGAATCGAGCGCAATTGAAAGCTTGAAAAGATGCGCGCGCGATCGTAGAGATTTTATTTGAAGTCGATATCTTAGATGCACCTAATGCTAATGATATTGCAGACTCTCGCTTATGCAATTTGGAGAACAGCGTGACTTTCGGGAATATTAGGAGAGTTTAGTGGCATGTCACGTTGGAAGTGGAGATGTCAGCGGCGTAAAGTGGACATGATATAGAGGAAGGTGTAGATGCCCGACCATTAGTCGTGAAGCGGTGGCAGTTGTGATCGTTTAGATATGGCATGCTGACTTTTGGTGTGCCACGTAGACGTTTCGACAATGGCGTCAGTTTTTGGGTGCTTTCTAATTTTGCTCCTCAGCAGCCCTACTTTGCAATTGTGCTTTCCTCCTGCTCATTACATCATTGAGGAAATATGTGAATACTGATATGGGATATTATTTAGCCCGATAACATATATCCAAAATAGTCTACTATTATCTGAAACTGTTCATCAACCACGAGACTCAAGAAGATATTTTCGCGATAGACTGAAAGCTTATGCAGAAAAGATGTTGAGAGAGAAACGTTTGGTGTTCTACTGATCTCGTTTTGCTACAGGCCTTTGGCGAGGAGTACTTGTGATTTTACTGGAGTAAAATGTTTCGGACACGAGCATAATGGCGCATGCATTATAATGCGACATGATGATGGGGATGAGCGAGACCATCGATGCTGGCGATCGTGGGTTGTTAGGCAAAGTGGCGGGCGATGGTTAGTTAATTTGCAAGATTAAGAAGATTGCTCGTTGAACCGTTTCTTGAGTGAATTCTGAGACAGGTGAGGACAAAGAGCAGCTCATATTGCGCCGCGTAGCATTTGATTGAACATTTATGGTTGCTTCAATCACAGGTAACAAAGATAATTAAAAACTTGTGTGTTACTCTAGTCTCAATGATACTATGTGTCTACCAATGGTGCTTGTCTGTAATTTGTTTCTATTAAGATAATTATTGTAATATTTGTTTTGTATTTGCATTTTAACAATTGAATTTTTATTTTATATTTAATAAATAATTTTGTAATAATTATAAAAATTAAAATCATATTTTTAAATAATTCAAATTTAGTTAGTGGAAAAGATTTAAAAGATGATTAGAATTTGTGGATGAGTATGAATATATAGAGAATTGTGAAATATATTCATAGAATATTCTATTTACAGAGGATTAAAAATAAGAGATGATGGTTGAAAGAAAGCTTTCGTTTTATGCGAAATGTGTATAGTGCTGGCCCGCTAAATATAGAGTTTTGGGTTGGAGATAGCCTTAGTAAAGGCGAAACACCCATCTTGGCTATGAGGATACTGAAATGAGTGAAATGCCGAGGTGATGTTACGTTAATCCTACTAAGGTATAAAATCACACGTTAATGTTTTGAACAATCACCCAACTTTTGTTATTTTGACGGTCCATCCAGACTTCGAAATATGTCGAGTAATGAGTAGCTCAGAGTTACAAAACTTTCATTGGAGCGATCACGAGATACGGCACCCTATGTCCCTCTCGTTGACCACCATCTTTGAATCAACAACTTATTTCCATCATCCGGTTTACATGGCAATTCTATTAGGCGAGCACATGAGCTATGTTGAAAAATCTCGAGATAAGCGCACGTTGAAAGTTTTTGTAACTTGAATAACTTCACTGATATGTTTTGAGAGTTAAATGGTGAAAAGCGAAAATATAAAGGCAAAGTTTAGTGACTTCATTAAAATTAGGTGCTCACGATCACATATCTAATCGAGAGGAAAAGTGCTTGGCCAACCTACGTGAAAATAAACTAAATATGGTTTAGTAACAATAACCGCCCTTACGCATTCCATATAACTAATTATGAAAAGAATAGATCAAACATAGCTAAGTATAGAAACACTTCACTACGACATTCCATCAACAACAAATCTGCCCACAAACAGTAATCACTTGATACGATTGACTCATGATTGTGATCTTAGCTGGTAAGAGATTCATCGGAAAACCAATGGACCACCATCGAATTAAAAATAAATATCACATTTTAGCGAAAACAAAGGATAACCCCAAATTCTCAAATTCTAAATGAACGGGAAAACATTTTCATTTTCAAATTAACTAAAACAACTAGTGTGCATTATCTCGAGTTCTAGAGAGAAAACATGGCATAGAGAACCAGCCTAGTTTAAGAGAAACATAAGCTCAAGTTCAACCAACCAACTTTTTTCTAGAAAGACTACAACATTACAAAAATTGAAGTGTACGGATAACGGAGACAAATGCACAGCCCGCTTCGATTTTATAAAAATTATTCTAAAACCCCAAATGCTAACGACGATAACCTCCACAACCTAACATCTGGCCTTCTTATCTTATAATGTGACATAAAATCCTTTTGTTTAAAAGAATACTGCAGACACCAAGCATATATGTGAATTTGAAATTTCGCACGATATAAACCAGTTGGTAATTTATCAAAACAAAAACCAAAATCAAACCCATTACCCATGCAAACATGTTCAAATAAGCTAATATATCAAGCATAAATCAAATCTAGCTTCAAATATGAAAATGATCCAATCCCATGATTTAACCCATATTAATTATCAAATAAAACCATTACCATGCAGACATGTTTGAATAAGCTAATATATCACACACACATCACATCTAGCTCAAATATAAAAGTGCTCCATTTAGACTCGAGAAAACAACCTGATGATTTAATGACAACGCTTTCTAAACATGAAAAAATAGGGATTTATCAGCCAACTTATGCCACATTGGCAACAGCAAACCTGATGTATGAAAATGACATACTGAAATCATGTTATTGCATTGACAAGAAACCCCCTTTCTAAAGATGAGAAACGGCTGATTTGTCACTCAACTCTTTGCCACATTGATAACGCATGACTGATGTGATGAAAATGGAGTGAAAATACATAGATCAAAAACCGAATGGGAGAAATCATGCTTTGAGTGCGTTTATATTATAAGCAAAGTCAACTTTGAAAGAAACTAGTTATTCTTGTTGACCAGTTCAATTGCTAACAAAGCGAATGGCCGAGAATAACTTCTCTCGAAACCCCGGTAAAAAGACACAGACACATAGTGGCAAATCCTCACTAACACAACAAAATATCTAGATCACACTATAAAAAGCATACCAAACATTGTTGATAATATTGTCCAGTGTCCTTTCAAAAAATAATAAACCATTGATAACTACAAACAAGAAAGCACAAATCAATAATATTTGTTCAATGTCCCTTCGAAAATTAATCAGCTTAATAATCGCTATAGCTGCAAAACTGCGTAGAGTACAAAAAATAAATAGATCTTTAGAAAACAACATAGTAAAATCATGCTATTGCATGAAATAAAACCTCTTTCTAAAGATGGCAAACCACTAATTTATCAGTCAACTTTTACCACATTGATAAGCACGCAGCATCATGAGATGATGGTCTGCAATACATAGATCAAAACCCGGTTGGGAGAAACCATGCTCTCATCGGTGATAAAGCAAGATTCAACTTTGAAAGGGAACTGAATTCTGAGGTTTGAAAAGTGCGGCAGTTATAAAGTGTAAAAATAGAGAATAGAAAAACCACGCTTTTGTCTTCTCTAGTTATGAATAAAATCTCCCTTTGAAAGGTACTAGATCGCATAGTAAGAACCTTAAAATTCTGACAAAAGACAATTTCCACAAACCAGAGTCTTCTGCCTTAGTTGTTATGACATATCACACAATAGCTAGGAGCGGCTTACCTTGAAAAGTATTTACGTGTGGCTATAAGAAATCCTCTTAGGGATAAGCACTAAGTCACAGAACCCACATGATCGATTTCCACGGTCATGAGACTCTAAATTCTAACCAAAGGCAATTTCTACAAGCCCATAAGTTTTGGTTTTTACTGTCAAAATAGGTCAAAAATAAAAATAACATCTAACGAGCATATATTGGGTGGTGACGGAAACCCCTCCATGAAAACAAAACATCAAACAATAAATTTCAGTCGAGTAGTCTAGCCATTGGCAATGCATCCTACAAAGCACAAATATACATAAACATGATCAAAACTTCAAAATGGCCAATATTGCAGATAGTGACCAAAACTAGTTAAATTTTAGTGATCCAGAAGCTGATTTCTCAAGAAATCAATCAAATAAATCCAGCAATAATGAGAATCTCTTGAATCCTTGCTACCCGATGTAAGATTCGAGCTATGCAAGCTCCTTTGGTAGCGAGAAAATATTTTTGAAACTTTCCATATAGTTCACCTAAAACCATCTTTTTGGGAATGTCAAAGGCCTCCATTTCTTGCATCAAATTCATCTTAAAAGCGACAATTCCTCGAGCATCAAAAGCTTGGGGGTTTAACTAGAGATCTCAAAAACACAAAAGTATAATAAAAGCATAGAAATTTAAAATAAATAATATCTCTGCAGACACGAGATATAAACCAAACCCAATCGGGTGATGCACTTGGTAGTGTATAAGACCCTCATTCAATCTAAAAATCATCCTACAGTAAAGGCATACAACACAACAACAAATGTATCGAAATACAAAAGACGGCTGGTTGTAATGATAGCAGATTTTGTCTATTCATAAAACACCCTTTTGCAGACACTGAGAACAAAGTTCATAAGACAACTTCTGACACATTGCATACCAGAAACCTGAAGTTCAAAAACATCACCAAAAAAATTGATATCCAAGAAGCTTGAAGTAAAATTATATTTCTGCCAAATATGAAACCCACTTGAAGAGATAATAAGACCCATATTCTGACAGAACAGAGTTACTTCCGGAGGTAAAAACGATCAGTTATTTCCAGATTCTCCCCTGTAAGAAAGATCATTCTAATATTAGTGACGAGTTATAATTTCCCATTGTTAAAACAAAAACATGACAAATGCGCCAACAGACAAAACAAATCTCTCATTTCATATTAAGTTCATGGTTGTATAGGACTCGCTTCCTTTCCATCTTAAGATCATCCAGAGCAACACCCTACAAAGAAGCAAAGGCAATAGTTCAAATTATAGATATCAGCAGACTTCTAAAATAAAAGAACCCAAACCAGCCCAAGACTGGAAAAATAAATAAATAAATGAACCATGCAAAATTTTCCACCCAAAACCTTGGAGGTACTGAAGATAACTCCAAACATGAACAAACCAAACAAAAAACAACATAAACAGCACCATACTGGCATAAATCCTTCTTACCACCTGAAGTTCAAAAATACCAACTATACATAGATCAAAATACAAAAACAACTTTCTGCAATAAAATCTTGTTTCACTTGTAGTAGTAAGTAAAACATTGAATTACAAACAAAACAGAATGTGTAAAGATCCTACATACTGACATAAATCCTTCTTACCAGCAAACCGATCACTAGGCAGATTAAATGAATTTCCAATTTTTCTGATCAAACAATTAGATAAGTTTACCCTAGAAAACTGAATCACCACACGCATTTACAACCAAGGTAGCAAATCAAACAGTAACCAAAATGAGCAACTGTGAAGTGATTCAGAAACCCCTTTCTGAAAAGATCTAATCCTCAATTGGATCGTCTAGACAACAAAATGAAGTCTCTAGAATCCAAGCTACCAAGTGAGCCCTACCTTAAGACTATTAAACAATAAAGCACATGGCCAAAAAACACTATTAATCAAATAAAATACAAGAACCACTAAAGTAAACTTCCTTCAATATTTAATACCCACAATCCTCCTAGCCAAATCAAACCTATCATCCAGAAGCTCTTCAAAGCAACAGCCATTTTTCAGAAAGCGACACTGAACTATATAAAAAAATCAATAATGATGGTTTACCATCAATTCTCTATTTCTGTCAAATTACCCAAATCATCAACACAGACAGATCACCTGTCAACTGCTTTCATCACCCTAGAAATCCAGTTCACCAAATAGAATTATTTCAAATTCAACATATTGAAAAAGAAAATACCTATTGATAAACATGCAAAGCAGAGTACCACTCTCATCATCTAAAATCATCCTAAAGCCACACCATGCTACATAAGTTCTTCTAAATTCCATAAAGAACAATGAGATTACAGAGGATGACTTTACCCATTGAACCCTATAAAAAATCCACATATTAAATAAGTACCTCAAAAAGCATCAACAATGAATTTATACCCCAGACCATAACAACCCTGAAGATGACTCCAACCACTGAACCCTACACAAAAACCATACAAATAATATATTAAATAACATACTAAGCTAAGTACTTCAGAAATGCAGATGCCAAAATGAAATGGGAAAAAGAGCTTTTTAAAAAACAACCAACTAAGAACCTCTATAAATAGATTAACCTATAAATAGATTAACCACCATTGTCAATAATTCTCGATTTCTAAAAATAAAAAAATCAAAATTTTCAGGTTAATAAAAACAAGTTGCAAGTACTAGGTTCTAGAGATCAGAAAATAAAACTCCCTTCAGAAGATACCAAGTTCTAGAACTAACAAACCTAAGATTGTGGTAAAGCACAAGCTCCAAAAACCAACTTTCTATCAAAGATCTGAGAACTAGAACTAGATACCTGAAGCCCAAAATACCAACAATGATAAATACATAGGTTAACAATAATGAAAACAAGTTTTGTTTAGTGATACCAAACCCCCTTCAAAAGATACCAAATTCTAGAACCAAAAAACCTTAAATCCCAATTGAACAAAAGCTCCAGGGAGAACAATCGCTCCCTCATAGACAACTAGATACCTGAAGTTTAAAAATACCAGCAATAAATAAATTAAAATAGAGAACAGTTTGTTGTATTGAATCACATATTCTTTAGTGATAACCCTTAATAGATACTCAATTATAAGAAAAGGGATCTCCTGCAGCAAACAAGCACCATGAACCGACTTCAACAACTACAAATTCCAAAATACCAATAATATACAGTTAACAATAAAAAAAAAATAATCACTTCGATGAACAAAATGTTTTGTAGTGATACCAAACTCCCGTGGAACAAGAAAAAACTGTCTTCCAGAGTTTAAGTTCACCTGCTTCTGATTTAATGATAACTACAAAACTGAAAATTGAAAATACAAAAAATAAATAAACCAAAATAAAAAATGTTGTTGTCAAACAATCCTGTATTTAGTGGGATATGAGAATACAAAAAATAAATAAACCAAATTAAGAAATCAACTTGTTGTCAAACCATGCTTTATTTAGTGGGATATAACACATGTCCAGGAGTAATAAACCCCAAACTCTGAGAGCCAAAAGATCCAGAGACTCATTTTGGCCTCCTGCATGGCTACAACCCCGAAGTTACAAAATACCAAACAATAGACCAAACAAAATCAAGGCCAATATAGCTAACATAAATCAGAACAAGTTCAAGTTTGAAGTGATGAAAAACACCCTTCCAAAAAAATTGATTCCTAATCAGAGCCTCCTAACACCAAGTCTAAAGTTCCCTGTCAGTGCAACATCCCATAATCACCATCAGTTGAAAACAATGGTGCACATAGATGCCTGTCAGACACTCATTACGACTTATCCAAGCAGGCGCTATTTAACAAAACAACCGACTTACAAGCTACACATCGAGTACCACCACTGTCAATGATTCTCAATTCCTAAAGATAGGAAAATCAGAATTAAGTTTAATAAAAACAAGCAGTTGAAAAGTAATAGGTACTAGATATCAGAAGATTGGAAGATACCAAGGTCCAGAACTAACAAGCCCCAGATTTCGGTAGAGCACAAGCTCCAAAAACCAACTTTCTGCCTCGAAGAGAACTAGATACTTAAAGTCCAAATCCCAACAATGAGTACCTAGATATCAGAAGATTGGAAGAAACCAAGGTCCAGAACTAACAAACCCCAGATTTCGGTAGAGCACAAGCTCCAAAAACCAACTTTCTGCCTCGAAGAGAACTAGATACTTAAAGTCCAAATCCCAACAATGAAGTTAAGTGCAATGAAATCAAGTTTTGTTTGGCGATATGGACACCCCCTTTAGAAGATACCAAATTCTAGAACTAACAAACCTTCAATTCCAATAGAACAGAAGCTCCAAAACCCTACTTTTGCCTTATAGACAAACTAGATACCTGAAGTTCAAACATACCAACAATGAATACATCCATTCCTTAGGTGTATGGAAACTCTCTTTTGGAGACACCCAATTCTTAAAAAACGGAAGTTCCTGTAATAAACAAGCATGAACTGCCATCAATACTTACAAATTCCAAAGTGCCAATGATATACAGATCACGATAGAAAAATAATCACCGAGATAAACACAATGTTTTGTAGTGATATGAAACCCTCTTTGGAACAAGAGGAAATGTCAAAGCTTTAATTCACGTACATCGTTTTACTGATAACCACAAACAGGAAAGTTACAAATACAGAAAAAAAAATAATAATAAACCAAACCAAGAAAGCAGCTCACCTTGAAACCATGCTTTGTTTATATAACCCTTTTCCAGTAGTAATCAACCCCATTGACAGATTTTGGCCATGCATGTGTGTACAACCCTGAAGTTCCAAAATACCAACAAAAAACTAAACAAAATCAAATAGGGCGTAAATCAGAACAAGTTCAAGTTTGAAGTGTTGCAAAAACCCTCCCTTACAAAAAGATAGATTCCTGATCAAAGCCTCTAAACACCAACCCTAAAGTTCCCTATATTGGTTGACCATCGCATAATCACCATCAGTTGAGTGTAACAAACAAAGAGCCTCCCATCATAGGTTAATGCTCCAGACTACCTCCTTGAGGAGACATAATTATGAAACATCTATGAAAAATTATGAACAGAGACTCATTATGGCTTGTCCAAGAAGGAGCTATTTAATAAAACAACCAACTTTAAAAGCTACATATCATGTGTACTGTTAGTACAGGGACTCACCACCCTAACTTCTCCATAACTTGAGTTAGAGGGAAGGATTGGCTTAGGATATATAAGGCTAGGGAGATTGGCTCTCACAGGCAATGTGGGACTATGGACCAGGTTCACCACTGTGTCCCAACATGTACCACCATTATCAATGGTTCTTGATTCCTAAAGCTAGGATAATAAAAATTATCAGTTTAATAAAAACAAGCAGTAGAAAAATACTAGGTCCTAAAGATAAAAAAAAATGCACCCTTTGGAAGATACCAAGGTCCAGAACTAACATGCCCCAGATTTTAATAGAGCATCTGATGATTTCAATTTTCCAAAAAAATAGCCAATTGATAACTTATCCTGCAAAGAAAACATATTCACAACTTCTAAAAGGTCAATATATCAAATAGAAATCAGCTCTAGTTAAATTTTGAAGTGATAAAGAAACCCCCTTCCAAGAAAATTGATCAGGTCATCAACCAAACAAATGAAATCTCTTGAAACTATGCTACATGTAAGCTTCCTAATACTACACCATATCTTGGAATTCCTAAGTACCTCCACTTCACTGCACCATCAGAATCTTAAGAGAGCAGCAATTCCTTAAAAAAAATCAAAAGCTTAGTGTTGGATAAGACTATGGAGATCTTGGAAAGCCAAAAGTAGTTTGAAAACCTTGATTATAATTTACCAGAGTGATCAGCAAACAGTACCCCTCTTACATTCCATTATTGCATCATGCAAATCTCAAGAAAGAAGCAATTCCTTTCGACAATAGAACTACACCAGAACACGTTTGAAAGGCTTAAATAAACAAAAGAATACTGCAGATTCAAGGTAGAAACCAAAACAGCCACCAAATTACAGCAATCATTCAAACAGACCAATGGCTACATAAAATCAAGATCAAACAAAACACAACCTGAGAGTGATGACCTTCAGCAAAACAACAACAGACCTTCAGTGCTATCTGCTAAACAGAAAACAGTAGTAACCTTTGATATTATATCCTGGCATAAAACCAAAGGAGCTGTCATCTCTAACTATCTGCGCAGTTGTGTAAGTCCCACAGCAAGCACCCAATGACCAAAAGAAAAAAAGCATCAAGTTATCTCCCCCAATTCAAAGTACAAACTAAATCATTGAGAAAAGCAAAGATTATTGAACACAAATACCAACTCTCAAATTCCATCACATAAGAACCAGTGCGCTCACATTGAGTAAAAGGAGACAGCTAGTTTTAACCATCTCCATTAGCAATAAAAAAAAAGCCCTAAGGATAAACTAAAAGCCATGATAATCATCATCATTATCATCAGCTGAAAAAAAAACCATATTGTGAATAAATCCAGACCGATTACACAATCCAAGATGCACTTTGCAGCAGAGGCCTCTATCCCATCTAAAATCATCCCTGAAGCAACTGCATGCACCAAGTTTCAAAATTTATTTAAGAACAATGAAGCCAAACCAATTGATCAGATTAAAAATTTAATTATGAGATAGAACACCAGAGTTTCCAGATTACCAAAACCAAATATGTGTATGAGATATAATAAAACAAAGGAATTAATAAATGAATAAGTGGAAAATCCACAACCATATTCCATCAAAAGACTATGTCCACTACAAACAAAAATAACATAGAAGATGACTACCAGCCATTAAAGGCCCCAAATAAACAACAGAAATAGCACATTATCATAAAAAACAAGCTTAAATAAAAGGAAAAGTGTGGAGTTAAAAACCAAAAGACAATTATCCCATTGCAAATCCAGGGCATCCACCCTCAGACAATTCTCATTTCGCAGACACAGGAAAAAAATAAGTTTAAAAGTGCAAGTTCCAGAGATAAGAATCACCAAATTCTACTAAGAGTGCAAGTTCCAAAAGCTAATTTCTTCCTTATTGGTAAATAGAAAACTAAATTTCAAAAAATCCAACAAAACAACTTCTGCCATGCTGCTTACTACAAATGCTTACTACAAACCTGAAGTTCAGGAACAACACCAAAAAATGATAAATATACAACAAGCTTGCACCACAGACAGTGCAAACAAATTTACAAAAAATTCTAACAGTGCAAGTTCCACATGCAAAGTTCTTCCTTATTCATAAATACAAACCTAAATTTCAAAAAATCCAATAATAACTAGATCTAAATACAAAAAACAACTAGCTGCTTCGAAAGCACATTTTGTCTAGTGATAGAAAACCCCTTTTAAAGACACCAAAAAAAGAGCATAATTCCACAAAACAACTTTTGGCACATTAATTACTAGAAACCTGAAGTTCATGGACAGCACAAAAAACCATCAATATACAAAACACTAGCAGTACCACAAACAGTTACTTACAGATTCTCCTTCTAAGAAAGATCGTCATAATAACAATCCAAAAGTGAGTGCAACTTTCCCATTGGTTGCCATATTTGCTAACTGAAGCAAACAAATTTACGAAGCAAAGCAAATTCCACCAATCATTAGCAAAGTGAACATAATATGAGTGAACTGAAAGATACAAGTGTCATTAAAGATGTTTTATCGTTTTTTCCTAACAATGAAACATCTCCATTTCTAGATCTGCATACCAGGCATATCACTTGTCTGTAACCTACATTAACTACGTAGATAATATCACAAAAGAGCAATATGTCAAATACATAAACAAAAATAAATAAATAAATAAATAAATAAATAAATAAATAAAAATAAAAAAATCTCATTTCATACATATGTTCACAGTAGTATGAGACTCCCCCCTTTCCATTTAAGATCATCCACGAAGCAACACCCTACAATGAAGCAAAGGCAATTATTCAAATCATAGACATCAACCCAATGATTCTTGACTTCTTATATAAAATAAATCTATCTAAAAAAAGACTTAATTCAAAAAACTAATAAATGAACCAACGGCCAAAAACAAAAAACGTACTCATCCAACCCATCAAAATCAACAGTGATTTCCCACCGAACCATAGAGGTACTGAAGATTACTCCAACCATGAATGAACCCTACAATTAACAAATAAATAAATACACCTTAAAAGAAGGCTAAATGAAAGAGAAGATGAATTTAAAACAAATTGGCAAGCCACATCCAATATCGAAGGAAGCCGCAATTGTCAACAATCCTCATTTCCTAAAAACAAGAATATCAATGTTTTCAGATTAATTAAAACAATTAGCTAGCCTATAGAAGAAACCAGGTTCTGATAAGAAAACCCTTGCTTTGGTAGATTCCAATTTCTAAAACACCAAAATTCCAAAAAGCGCAAATTCCACAAACAGACCTCTGCCACCTGAAGGAAGCCGCAATTGTCAATAATCCTCATTTCCTAGAAACAAGAATATCAATGTTTTCAGATTTACTAAAACAATTAGCTAGAAGAAACCAGGTTCTAATAAGAAAATCCCTACTTTGGTAGATTCCAATTTCTAAAACACCCAAATTCCAATAAGCGCAAGTTCCACAAACAGACCTCTGCCTCATTGGTAGCTACACCTGAAGTTCAAAAGTACCAAAAATAAATAGATCAAAATACAAAAACAACTTTCTACACTCAAATCTAGTTTTGTAGTGATAACTAAAAACTTGAAGTTCAAAAATACAAACAAAGATCAAGCACAACAAAACATGGTGGTGAAATAATTAAGTCCGCTGACATGAAACCTTTGTATTAGCAATCCAAGAGCCAGACATATAATGAATTTACAATTTTCCTGATCCAACCAGTTGTTCACTTTATCCTACAAAACTGAACCACCACACATATATATTCAACTAAAGCAATATATCAAACAATGATCAAAAATGGTTTCAACTATGACGTTATTCAGAAACCCCTTTTGAAGGGCTCAAGTCCTCAATCAGATCTTCCAGACACCAAATGGAAGTCACTAGAATCCAAACTACCGCATGTACCTTACTTAAAGCAATTAATCAATTAAGCACACTTAGTCAATAATGAGTATTGATCAAACCAAATAAGACGTACTATCAAAGTAAACATCCTTCAATAGTTACTACTTATGTATTCAACATTGTTAAATCAAACCAACAGGGCATGATGACAACGTCATCTAAACACTCAAAGTAACACAACCATTTTTCATGAGTAACCTGGAGTTATATAGTAAACAATTTTTCATAAGAAACATTGGGTTATACAGTAAACATCAATAATGGTGATTTACCATCAATTGATTATGACTGTCCAATGACTGTCCAATTACAAAATTTTCAACACACTTGACAAACTGCCTGTCAACTACTATCATTACCTAAACAAAATCAAGGTTAAAAAATATTAACATAGTAGCCCAAAACACAAACACAAATTATGGTAAAATCTGGAATGACCACCTTCAAGCAAACCAAGTACCAAGCACTAAAATTTTAAATTTTACATAATCTACCCAGATGACAATTTACCTTGAAAGACCAAATCGCCACAACATTAATCTAAGCTATACTGTGTATAAGTTTCTTAAGCACATGGATCAAAAGACACCTTATCCAACCAGATAAAGTAAATTCTATCAAACTAAACCCATCCAACAGAATGAATAAAGAAATAAAGTGTCACTAGAAATACTGATCTCCAAACTCATCCAATCAGCAGCAATTGGCCACCATCAATGTCTAATTACTTCAGCCAAACTGTACCACCAAATAACCTTGAATAGAAAATCTAACTAACACATAATATCACCAAACTGATCCTTCAGAAAACACACAAAACTACCAAGATTATATAAATTATAACCAGCGAACAATCAAGCGCAACAACAACACAAGGTCAGGCCCAAACTTAATCTAAAAGTTTTAAATCAATTGTTTCCACAACCAAAAGATCATTGAGTGTTTCAGGACAATACGGATGTCAAATTTCCAAATACCAGTGTAACAACTTAATGAAAAACAGGATATGTGTGTACAAAAAGACATGAATCACAAGGGTTTTCAAAAGATGGAAAATATTTGAATAAAACAAGCTTTTTTTCAAATGTGTATAAATACCATGAATCATAATGGTTTTAGAAAAAATATAACTTCGATGTAAATCATATTATAACTTAAATTATAGTAAAATAGAATTTTTAAAATTATGAAATCACTATTTAAAAATAAAAAAAATTATAAAGATAAATATATAGAAAAGATAAAGACAATCCAAAATTTTACAAGATTTAAAATGTAAATTAAAAAGAAAAAAAAATATATGATGGAGAATGATATGGTAAAGAGATACTAACGACCGTTTGGTCTATTGACATCGGATTCATCCGTAGGGTGTTTGTATCTTGTTGAGGAGGTGGGACGGAAACCTTATGGGCAACGAGTAATATTAAAACCATATGGACTAAAATAAAAAACCTCTACCAACAGCTTGAGTTGTACTGAAGTTCCAAATCAAGAACTGAATTGCATAAAGAGAAAGAGAATTAAAAATAGTTGTATAAAACCAGCCAAAATAAAAAAAAGATAGTCCAAGAAAGAGCTTTAACCTTCCAAAAAACTTGCAATACCATTCAAAGGTCAGACAATTTTAGAACACACAATGAGAATTAAAGTAGAGGGAAGGTCTCTACCCCCAAGATCATAACAGGTTTCCCAACCCAATCATTAGGACCATAACAACAATTGATAAACTTGAAGAGAATATTTAGACCAAGATTTAAGAGTAAACAACTCTTGCATCAGAGTCCAATCCCAAGAGTGATCAAGGAATAGGTTACTCAAGCTGACAGCATCAATGTCAAAGTTTGTATTAATATAAGTAGGTTAATAAACAAATGAAAATCTCAAAGCACCAAGGTGTAAAACAGGAAAACGGTGTAAGAAAAATAAATACTGATAATCCAAAACTGGGTATAAGAAGCCCTGTTAAATTGTTCATGGACAGAAAGTCATAGAGCAATCAACCAAGTTCTTGGTCCTCTGCGTACTCCTGGCCTAAAACAGGTTGGTTGATCATATTAACCACTCAAACATGTTTTTAAAAGTCAAAAAAGCATTTGCAAATTGCAAGTTTAATAATGCTTCATAAAACTAGGTCAAGCCACATATTGAATGCCACTAGAATTATGACCTTCAGAGAAAAGAACCCTAAGCCATAGCGAAAGAGTGGAAAGAGTGTAAAGAATAATGTTGAGAGTCTAATGGTTAATCATATAAACCACTCAAAAATATTTTAAAAAATCAAAGAAGCATTAACAAACTGCAAATTTAAAATAAAAAAAACCTTTGTTAATACTGGATTTCCTAAAATTAGGCCAACCTACATATTAAATGCAACTATGATGACAACATTCAGAAAAAGAAACCTAAGGTATAGGGAATGACAAATAAAATCCATAATGGCAGCATTAAATCCATAGATTTTGGCCTCAGAAAGAAAGAAACCCAATCAAAACGACCTCAGCTAAACTAGTTTGTTCTTGAACTTAACCACTGGAGCAAACCAGTTTGTGAGGCGAAATAAGTCATCACCCATCTAAGTTTGCTCTCTAACTTAATAACTGCAAAAAAACCAATTAGTGAGGCAAAATGAGGAAAACCAATGATTAAGGTGCCATGACATTATGAGTGAATTATGATGTATCATTAATCCTCTAAAGGTAAAATCACCCAATCACATATATAATCATATAATCTGTTCACAAGAACAAATAATGCTAACTTCAGTGGGTAAACTTAATGTTTAAAAGGCCCTCGAGGCCCGCATCAAGGTGAGGCAGGAGAAAACAGCTCCAAGGTAGGCTTACGCCTGTTCTATATGAGACTGTACGCCTCGAGGCGCAAGGGGTCAATGCCTCAATTAGTTGGGTTATAAAATATGGATAAACCCAGATTTTTAAAACCATCCAAGTTTTCGGGGTGTTTTTTATAAGAAAAACATTGAAATTATCAAAGGTATCATAGAAGAGAGAGATACAAGAGTTGTCGCCAAGTTAAAAAAAAAAGGAGAAAAAGAAAAGGAGAAGAGAAGAAGAGAAAGGACTAGTATTATGGTAAAAGAAAAGGACCAGTGGCCTTGGTTGGTGGATGAAAAAAGAGCATGTTGATGTTAGAAAAAGAAAATGATTTTGCGGATTTTGTGGAAAAGTTTGATAGTGATAATGATTAGTGAGGGATGGTGGTGTTTATGTTATATTTTTAGGGGAGACTACAAACCAATTATTTAGAATCAAACAAGTTTAAATTAAAACTATGAAAAACTAAAGAACTAATATTTTTATTATGAATTTCATGACTTACTACTTATTTTCTTATATATAGCTTAAGTTGAGGCTTACACCTTGCCTCACAAAGGCAAAACACCTCGAACCAAATTACAAAAAGAATAGATTAAACATGCCTGAACTAAGGAAACACTTTTACAACCGCATACATCATAAACAAATCTCCACAAAGAATAATAGAAGTTAAAGTTGACTCATGATTAAAAATCAGCATATCAGAAGGGATTCATCAGAAAACCAGTAGACTAAAGCAATGAAAAGCAAACAAAAGATTAACAAATTACGCAACAAGTGTAACCGCCATTGTCAACAATTATTGTTTCAAGAAATCATGAAAATAGTCCAAAAATTTTAAATTAACTAAAGCAACCTAGTTAAACGACACTGAGTTCTAGAAAAATTCTAAATAAGCCATTTGTGATGGAAACAATGTTTTATTTAGAGAATCAAAATCCATTTTTAAAGATAGCAACACAAGCAAAAGTTCTGCAAGCAATTAAATTATTTTTTAATTAGTGACTTATGGTTACATAAGAGCCATCGGCAACAATCCTTATTTCCAAAGGAATAAGAAAATCAAATTTCTTATATTAATTAAAAAAAAGTTTAAAATACCTCTTTGGAAAAAAAAAATTAAGTTCTAAAAACCCCATATGCGCAGCACAAGCTCCCCGACACAACATCTGCTTCATTGGTAACTACAGCCTTGAACTTGGAAAAAACCAATGACAAACGCAAAACGGCTTAGAATGAAAGATTCGATTGGTGATATAAAATCCTATTCAATACTTAAGAGCTAGCAAACCCCAGGATTCTGGGAGAGAACCGTGGTAGCTTGAAGAGAACTCACAATTTGTCAACTGAAATGAAAAACCCTAGGGAAAACATTAATAAAAATACTAATTTCTAGAGAGTCCCAAAGTTATGAAAAAATTCAAGTTGTACAAACTGATTCTTAAAAAACCACAAAATATATCAAGCATACAAAAACGACATGTAGTGGCATTATTTATTTTATTTTTAGTGACATCAAATCCCCTTTCAAAAATACTAAGCATATGATGAATTTCCAATTTCCCATGATCTAACCAGTTGTTAATTTATCAAACAAAACCAAATTAAACCAAATTACTATGCGGAGATGATCAAACAAGCTAATATATGAAGCACAGATCAAATTCAGCTCAAATATGAAGTGATCCAAAAAGAGCTACAAATAAAATCAAATTGGAGATTAGACTCTCCATCATGGACACAAAACTGAAAGTGTCTAGAATCCATGCTACCAGATGCATGTTTCCCAAAGCAGTACAGCACCTAATAAGTCCCATCACTTCAAACCCACTGGTCAAATCACTGGAACTCTATTAAAATACCAAGTTCAAATTTTTGCTAACTAAATGGCCAGACTACCATCAGCAGAAAATCTAATAAAAACCATAACATGAACCAGCAAATCCTCAACGAACACAAACAGATATCTAGATCATACAACATAAAAAGCAATATCAAACATAATCTACTGATGCTTGTCAATAATACTGTTCAGGGTCCATTCAAAAATAATAAGCCATTGATAACCACGAACAAGGAGTACAAACAGTTGAATAAATCTTAAGAAAATTATATAGCAAAATTATGTTATTGCACTGACACAAAACCCACTTTCAAAAAATAAGAAACCCCAAATTTATGAGCCAAACTTTTGCCATATTGATAATCCCAGCTCATGTATGAAAATGGCTGCAATACATAGAACCAAAATAGATTGGGAGCGATGATGCTTCGTCTGGTGATTAACAAAGTCCCCTTTGAAAAGGGCAGCAAAAAATTCATCAAAAACAAATTATAGAAAAATCATGCTTTGTCTTGCCTAAATTATGAATAGCATCCCTTTGAAAGGCACTAGCTTCCATAGTAAACACCAAGAACTTCTGGCCTAAGACAATTTCCAAAAAAACATTGTTTTCTGCCTAAGTTGTCGCAATAGAGCAAAAGCACTTTCTATGTGGCCACATGAAATCCCTCTTAAGAAATTCACACACCGAATATAAAGACCCCATGAGAGATACTGATTTCCTTGGTGAAGAAACTCCAAATTCCAACCAATCAAAACAGACCTACAAGGCATGACCACAAAAACTTGATGAACAAAAATATTAATAGACAAAGTCATCCAAAAGCTCCTCAAAGCAACAGCCATTTTTCATGAGTAACAATGAACTAGATAAAAAGCAACAATAATGATGGTGATTCTCAGTAATGGTACAATTGCCCAAATCATCAACACATTTAGACAGAATTATTTCAAATTCAATGGTTTAAACAAGAAAAGAAAAAAAAAACAAACTGGTTTCAGAAAAATGCACAGCAGAGTAAGACTTTCCATCTAAAATCATCTCTAAAACAACACCATGCTACCAGAAAACTTCCAAATTCATTAAAGAACAATATGGCAAAGGAAATCAATCAAATAAAAAATTGCTAACCAACTAAAACCAATATTCCTCGACTAATAGAGTGAAATAATGTTATCCAACAAAAATTAGATAAAAAAATAATGGTCTAAAAAGAAAATCTAACATCAACAATGTATTTACACCCCTAACCATAACAACCTTGAAGACGACTCCAACCATTGGACCCTATAATATAACCACATGAGTAGCATATAAGAGAAGTCCTTCAGAGGTGCAGATGACTAAAATGAACAGAAAAGGGTGCAGTTGGAGAGGGAAAAAAACAAACAAATAACTCACAAGCTACATATCAAGCGCAACCACCACTATCAATAATTCTCAATTCTTAAAGATGTGAAAATCACAATTTTTAAATTAATTAAAACAACTGGTTGGAAGGTACTAGGTTCTAGAGATTAGAAAGAAACTTCCTTAGTAAGATACCAAGTTCTAGAACTAACAAAACTCAGATTTTGATAGAGCACAAGCTCCACAAGCCTACGTTATGCCTCACAGAGACCTAGATACCTGTAAGTCCAAAAAACCAACAATAAATAAATACATCAAAATAGAAAGTTTATTGCAATGAACTCAAGATGAAACCACCATTGGGAGATACCAAATTCTAGAACTAAGAAACCTTAAATTCCAATAGAACACAAGCTCCAAAAAAACCAACTACTAACTTGTAGACAACCGGATACCGGAAGTCCAAAAAAGACCAACAATAAATACATCAAAATAGAGGACAGTTTGTTGCAATGAAATCACGTTTTGCTTAGTGACATGAAACCACCTTTGGAAGATATTCAGTTTGATAAAAAGGGAGTTTCGGCAGTAAACAAGGACCATGAACTGACTTCAACAACTACAAATTCCAAAATGCCAACAATATACTGATCACAATAGAAAAGCAGAATACTGAGATAAACTCATTTTGTAGTGATATCAAACCCTCTTTGGAACAGGAAGAAACTCTGCTGGAATTCACAACTCATGCAAAACCACACTTGTTTAGTGGTATACAACCCTTTTCCAGTAGCAACAAACCCCAAATTCTGAGAGCCAAAAGATCTGCAGACTAATTTCAGCCTCATGCACGGCTACAAAACCTGAAGTTCCAAAAATGCCAATAATAAACCAAACAAAATCAAACAAAGGCCAATATAACTAACACAAATCAGCACAAGTTCAAGTTTCAAGTGATGCAAAAACCCCCTTCCAGAAAGACCACTTCCTGATCAGAGCCTCCAAACACTGACTCTAAGAAGTTCCATACATGCTACCCCATGTAAGTTTCTCCATAAGCACCATTAGATGAGCACAATGGACAGAGACATCCATCGAAAGTTAATGCTCCAGACTACCACCTTGAGAGATAATCACAAAAATTCTATGAGAAAATTAACAGGCACTCATTACTGACTTATCCAAGCATCAATCATTGATCTCTTCTTCCAAGGTGAGAAACTTGGACACCAACTCTGTCTTATTAATTCTACTCCATGAAAGTTCCCTACACCAGTGCAACATCCCATAAGCACCATCAGTCGAGCACAATGGATAAACAGATACTCATCAGAAGTTAGTGCTCAAGACTACCTCCTTGAGAAGCCATAATCACAAAAAATCTATGAGAAAATCATTAACAAACACTCATTGCCAACTTGTCCATACATTAGTCATTGTCTCTTCTTCCAAGCGAAGAAACTTAAGGAGCAAACTAGCTTAACGACCAAATTCAATAAAAACCATAAAATTGGCAAACAAATCATTCATGAACACAAGCTACCCGGGCATAAAACCAATAGGCACAAAAGGAATTCCCATTGATTGCCACACTTCCTAATTGAAGCAAACATATTTATAAAGGAAAGCAAAATTTCACCAATAAAAAATGTAAGTGTCAATAGAGATGTTTTACTGTTATTGCCAACCATTCCCTGGTCAATACATTACACAGATCACTTGGCCTACCTACATGGCAGAGCAAACCAAGTTACAAAACAGGAACATATCATATGCACCAACAGACAAAACAAATATCTCATTTCATATTAAGTTCATAGTACCATATCGCCTCACTTCCATCTTAGATCATCCACAGGGCATCACCCTACAAAAGAAAAGCCCAAATAAACCACCAACAAATGATTCTGACTACGTAAAAATAAATGAAGTCTATACCGGCAGAAGACTTTTCGATATTCAAAGAAAATAAATGAAGATGACTCCGACCATTGAACCCTGTAAAAGAAAACACATAACTAACATATTAAGATAAGTACTTTAGAAATGCAGATGACTAAATGAATCAGGAAAAGGTGCTTTTCAAATAAACAACCAACCAACTTGCACGCCATGTATCGAGTGTAATCGATTCCTAAAGGTAGGAAAATCAAAATTTTCAAATAATTACGACAAGTGGTTGAAAGGAACCGGGTTATAGAGATCAAAAGAAACTTTATAAACAAAGGTACAAGGTTAGAGAGTTCAGAAGAAACTCACTTCCGAAGATACTAAGTTCTAAACCAAACATGCCCATGATTTCAGTAGAGTACAAACTCCAAAAAAGACTTTCTACTTTGGTAAAAACTAGATAATTGAAGTCCAAAAATGCCAACAATGATAGATACATCAAAAAAGAAAAAGTTAACTGCAATGAAATCTAGTTTTGTTTAGTGACAAAAAACCTCCTTCGGAAGATACCAAATTCTAGAACCAAGAAACCTTAAATTCAAATGGAACACAAGCTGCAAGAAAAAAATTCTCCCCCATATAAAAGTAAATACTTAAAGTTCAAAAATACCAACAATAAATATATTAAAATAGAGAACAGTTTCTTATATGGCAATCACAAATCACATTTTCTTTAGTGATATGAAACCACCTTGGGAAGACACTTGGTTCTAAGAAGAGGGAGCTCCAATAGTAAACAAGCACATGAACCAACTTCAACAACTACCAATTCCAAAGTGTCAACAATATACAGATCATAATAGAGAAATAATCACTAAGATGTACGTAAAGTTTTGTAGTCATACCAAACCCCTTTTGGAACAAGAAGAAACTCTCTGCCAGAGCTTAAGTTCACTTGCTTTTGCTTTATTGGTAACTACAAACCTAAAATTTGAAAATACAAAATAATTAAAATTTAAAATAAAACAAACAAGAAATCTCATCATGAACCATGCTTTGTTCAGTGGCATATAACCCTTTTCCAGTAGTAATAAACCCCCAATTCTTAGAGCAAAAGATCCACGAACTGATTTCAGCTTCATGCATGTCTACAACCCTGAAGTTCCAAGATATGAACAATAAACCAAACAAAATCAAATAGACCAATATAGGTAACATAAATCAGGACAAGTTTGAAGTGATGCAAAAACCCCCTTCCAGAAAGACCGCTTCCTGATCAAAGCCTCCAAACACAAACTCTAACTTTTATCCATGCCACCGCATGCAAGTCCCCTACATCAATGGAGCATCCCATAAGCACCATAAGTTGAGTATAATGGGGCAAGAAGCCGCCAATCAGAAGTTAATGCTCCAGGCTACCTCCTTGGAGAGACAAAAACCACAAAAAATCTATGAAAGAATTATTAACACACACCCAATACCAAATTGTCTAGGCACCAGCCATTGATTTCTTCTGCCAAGCTGAAAAACTCTTAGTGCAGATTAACTTCACAACCAAATTTGATTCAAACCATAATAGCAGCAAAAAAATCCTTCACAAATTACCTAGATCGAATATACCCCAATTAAAATCAATGCTCAATTATATGCAGCAGATAGATAACATTCAATCCAAACTTCAAAACTCAGCGTTCTCATAACAGAAAAAAAAAACTCAAGCAAACCTACAGCATTCAAACGCTCCGATCACACAGATTTTGCATCAGCAGATCCTCTACAAATTGAAGCACCAATACCATACACTCAGGAAAAAAAGAATCAACCAAAAAGAACAAAAGGCAAAACCTGACCAATCGAATAAAATGGTCAACAATAGCACCAATGATCTGAAAAAAAAACAAACAAAAAGCTTCTGGTCGTGTTGAGTGTTATAAAAACCTCTTTCTAGATATAAGAAAAGACAAGTTCTGACGAGGTCCAATTTTCAATTGGTTGTCACATATTCTAAAAGAGATTGAAGCAAACGATTTGTGGAGCAATGAGTATCAAACTGAAAGATGTCTTATTTATATTCCGAAACTATCCATGTAACAAATAAATCAGACATAACTGCAGAATATGTCAATCCCCAATCTGCCGATCAATCACCAAAACAGACAATAGAATATCCAAACAATTTCTCTCCAATGGCATCAGTAAACCAAGGAAAACCCAAAATCCGATTTCCAAATGGCAAGAACAGTTGCCTTCAGAAGCAAATCCAATAAAAACAATAATACGAACTTACCCACAAACACGTCCTCAAACAGAAGGGACTACATAGATCATATAAAAAGAAACCAGCGAAAAACCAGCGTTAGACTACAACTTCATACTCTCCCCACCAATAACTCCACGATCAATGAAAAATGGGGCTATGGGCAAAGCCAAAAGCACAAAATCATGCAGCAAGACCCAATGATCAAAGTTATAAGTAACATCAGAGATCAATCCAAACTTACAAAAACATCAACCACTAAATCTTCAATCAAACCAGAGAAAAGAAAAGCGTCCAATAACTCAAACCAAGACAAAAACTCAGAAGATCATCGAAGACAGATTAACCCAACATATACCTCTCCAATCGCATAAATAAACCAAATCAACCCAACATATATCTCTCCAATCGCATAAATAAACCAACAAGGAACAATCTGATCGCCCAATCACAATACCAATCGCAGTAGAAGCTTTCTATAACTCCAATAGTATCAACAACCAACAAATCCCCAAATCGGATTGCCAAATTGGAAAACAATAAGCTCCGACGATCAAATCAGAACAACATCCAACAATTAGGTATCAAAACTCAAATATGATCGAATAAGACCTGAAGTTGATCACCAAAATCCGAAGAACATCAATCTACGAAAACCAAACCATAGAATAGAGATGATCAACGCTAGACCACCAACACGCAAGCAAGGCTACGACCTGGGCTTCAACCCCCGATCATCTCCGCAAAACCCAGAAGCCACAGGGCGAAGCCAGAAACTTACGAAAACCGCATTGCGTTTTATAGATGTCAGGTGGTAAACGAATGGTGGAGATTAAGCGGTTGGAGTGGGATTGAACGGTCAGATTAATTATTAGGTTTTTTTAATAATTATTTAAGTCGATTTAGAATATGAAGAAGCGTGGAAGCTAAGAATTCCGAAACCGCTCAGCGTAGACCACACGCTTTCTTTGAACGTTTCATCGCGAATTCTTTTTAACACGTGGCGTCAAGATAGCCGATTTTGGGAGTATTTTACCAGGACAACCCTGAAGACTTTCATAATTATAATTTACAAAGGTTCTAGATTTTTCATATGTGTACATGATTAAAAATCTATACAAACAATTAAGAAAATTACATAATTCCAACGAGAAAACACATTCAACTTACCCTAGACTTCTTTTTTATATCTATTAGGTTTAAGTTCGTTCATATATTTTTTTTATTTTAATTTTTTCATTTTATTGTTTAGATCTTTTGATTGTGTTGTGTTAAAAATTTAAAAAAATAAAGATTTTTCAAAAAATCTAGAAAAAAATTAAATCGCAAATTTCTCACCATATATAGTAGTTGCAATTCCTATGGAGATATACATGTTATGAAACATGTGGATGTTTATGCCACTAAGGCACCAACCATATTATGAAACACATGAATACCTTACAACACCATTTATGTGTAGAAATCAGCGGTAAATTTTTTTTAGTGAGCACCTAAGTTTGACTATATATCAGTTTGAGCACTAACTTTCAATTTGTATCAAAATGAACATCAAATTTTAATTTCATTTCTCCAGTTAGGTAATTGGGGATTTTCGGTGGATTTTTGGTGATGTGGACGCCGAAAAACTTGCGTAGATGCCCTGGGTTCACGTCACTGACTCACCAACTCAAGCACTTAACCAATGTGGCTTTTTTTGGTCCACGTAGGACGTACACGTTAGCTTCTCTCCTATCATCCTTTTCTTTTCCTCTCTCTCTAGAATACTGTAGCCATGATGACGTGGACCCAGGACATCAACAAAAGCTTTCCGACGTCAACTTCATAAAAAATCCAACGGAAATCCCCAATTACCCTACCAAAAAAATGAAATTAAAACTCGATGCTCATTTTGATACAAATTGAAAGTTAGTGCTCAAACTGATATAGGGCCAAACTTAGGTACTCACTGGAAAAATTTGCTACTACAAAGACAAACAAAGGGGATGCGGGAGAAGACAATTATAAGATTTTCAATATAGATAGGTTTTCTATATTTAAATCAACATAGTAACACCTCATTTGTTCTTTGGAAATGCAAAATGTGATGTGCATGAACTATTAGTTGCCATGACTTTAAAGGGTCGTTTGATGAGTAATAATGATATATTCCCTACAATAATATGATTACTGTGATAATGAGGTAGGAAATGTTATATGCCCAGCAAATGTCATGGTAATTTGTGATAGAGTAATAATATTTTTACCAAATAGATTTCTCGAATAGGTTTTCCCAATGACATGGCTGTCAAGTTGGCATCTATATCAGCATCCACGTCATTCTTTCTTTATCTCTTATTTTTTTAAAAAAAATCTCTTTATTATCTAAATCCTAAATTTAAACATTTAATCGTAAAAGATAAACCTGTAAATGATAAACCGAAAACCCCCTCTATAGGGGGTTTGTGATTTCCAATTTAGGGTTTAGGGTTTAGGCCATAGGGTTTAGGTAGGGATACCAACGTGTCAAGTCGGGTGAGTGTTTTGCCATACCCGTACCCGCACCCTCTATCCCGAACTCGAATCTGAATCCGAACCCGACAGGTTCTCAAAACCCAAACCCACACCCGCACCCGACGGGTAATTGGGTAACCGCAGGGATACCCGCCCCGCCATAACCCTATTTAAAAATATTTAAAATAAAATTAAAATATAAAGTAAAAATTAAAAATGTCAATCCAAAATCATAATTTTTTTGTTTGAATGAACACCATAGAGTAAGAATTGAAAATAAACATGCAAAGCAACACAAAATAGACAAATTCAACATCATAGAGTGGGAATTTAAAAAACCCTAACAAAAAAATTTGAATATATATACTTGGGTATATTTGTTAATTGAATTTCGGTTCGGGTCTGGTTCAGTTCGGGTATCAGAATTTCTATACCCGCACCCGTACTAGTTTTATATTAGTCATGCTTTACCCGAAACCCGGTCAAACTCATGTCGGGTCGGTCTGGTTTGGGGATTATTGTCATCCCTAGGTTTAGGGTTTAGGGTTTAAGTTTTTAGATTTTTAGGTTATAGATTTTGTAGTTTTTGGGTTTAAAGATTTTAGATATAGTTTTATAATTTTTTTTTTAATTTTAAGAATTTAAGGATTTTGAAGATTTCAATTTGAAGTTTATATAAAAAAAATAATGGCGCGGATGACAAGTTAGTCATCCACGTCATTCGGGAAACTTATTCAGTAAATTTATTAAGTAAAAATAGCATCGCTCTTTGTGATAACCATATGTGGTTGGTCATAGTAATCAACTTAGTAATGTTTCAAATTTCCTAAAATACCCATATAACTATAATTTTGAGTAAATCTAAATTTAAAGTAAAATAAAATTTTGGATCAAAATTCATAATAACAAAAATTAATTTTACACATTTTCCCAAAATACCTTTAAATTTTAAATTTTGATTAAATTTAAAGTCAAAATAAGATAAAAATTGTAAATTACCGAAAATTATATTCTCAAAAATTGTAACTATAATAAAAAAAATTATTTTTTAATTGAGAATATTCTCAAAATAATATTACTCTAAATTAATTTTTTAATGCTAAATTTTTTTTTATAAAAGGGGCATATTTGTTCAAAAAAATTTCAACATCTGCTTGGTAATCTAAAATAGCCACCTATTTTGGTAGTAATATGATTACCATCAATATTACCACTACTATTAATCCAAACATGGTAATCTGTACAGATTACCACGTAACAGGCGGTAATGTTTTCACATTACCGCGAACCAAACGGCCCCTTAGTTCTTGCGATGGTTGCTAGAGCAATTTCGAATCTTGCACCTTTGCATTGTCTACATTTCTATTTTTTCAAAAAAGAAATTTATAATGATTTCAAAAAGTTAATAAAAATATATAAGGAACTGAAAAAAAAAAGCTATTAAATTCCATTTCTTTTAAAAAAATTAAAAACTTTAAAAAGATAAGTTGATGTAGCATGACAAATATACTATAATATAGTAATGATAATATCAATGGTAGAGTTGTGTATATTTCGATGAATTTTCAAAAAATACAAACTTGTGTAATGAAGCATGTTATCTAGCATCATCAATGGGGCAATTCAAATTATGTTTATGTTTTTATGGTTTTTTGTTATGCATATTCAAATTTTGTTTATATTATCATATACCATTTTTCATTAAAAGCAATAGCTTTATTGAATGAAGTGTTAGTTTAAATATAATTAGGATTAAAATTATCTTAATGATAATTCAAAATTAGGGATGGCAACAGGTAGAGTATGGGTATGGTACGCCAAAACCCTTACCCGTACCCGTAACCACTATCCCATATCCGTACCCGTACCCTTACCCATACCCTTCAGGGTAAAAAAAAAATCATACACTTACCCTTACCCGCAGGGTACGGGTATACCCGCAGAGTACCTGCTTACCCGTTGTTTAAATTATCAAATTAAATTTAAATAATAATTAAAATAAATTAATTATGCATTGAATTACAATCTTTAAACACATGTCCATAAATTCAAAATTACAAGTTGATATATATTTGTTTATCTTAAATTATATAATCACATAAAAATGACGTCTATTTAGGACTCAATGGTAACTCTACCTTTTGTTTTGTTCATGTTTAACTATCTTAGTTTTTGTTTTAAATTTTTTTCATATATCTACTATTTATATTTTATATAGTTTCAAATTTATAAATATCTAGTAAGATTTTGAATATAAAAAACATTATAAGTAATTCTCATAAGTTATGTCCAATTGATTTTTTATTAGTATCTTATTTTTCAGGATGTTCTTATAATTTATAGAATAAATTAGGGAAAATTATTGTTCACCTCTCGTAATTTTCAAAACTTCTCAAAAATCCCCTCCTACTTTTACACACCCCGGACAGCCCTTCCGTTAGTGTTTAACTTCCCTTTTACCCCTACCGTTCACTTTAAATGGGTCCATATTGTGAAATCCCATTTTTGCCTTTGAAAATGGTGGGGAAAAAAGCGCCAAATCACATCATGTCCAACCTTTTCAAGGGCTTTCTGCTTGGTTTCTAATAGACAATGCCTAGAAGTTGCATTACATCTTGTTCTTCTCCTCATTTCTCCTCATTTGGTTTGTTCGACTTCAATTCTGCCGGTTTCGTAATACGGTGAGAATCTCTTCGTTGTTATCATTTTGACCATTCTGCGGGTGTTTATTATGGAGGATTTTTGTGGTAATGATAGATGTAAATTTGTTTCAGGAAACGAGTCTGGGTGAAGTTTATCATACCTGAAATATATAAATCGGTTTCTCCAACAGAAAATGAAGTTGATTTCCATCGGATTGGTCAAGTGCACTCCATCTTCAAATGAGTTATAGTCGATCTTGTTGTCGAGACAGACGATGTGCCATTGTCGAATCCTACTGAAAATGAGTTCATTTCGTTGTAAAGTTCTTCTCGTTTATGGTAGTTCTTCTCGTTTATGGTTATCTAGTTGTATATTTTAAATACTGTTTAACTCTTTGCTATTCTCTATTTAAATATATTACATATTTGTTTAATAATTGTCGTCTCCGTTTAAATTTATCTTTACCTGTTTAACTATTCATATTAACGTGTAAATTCTCAAAGTCTCTGTGTAAAATATTGATCTTTTTCGTTTGAACTGAAGTGTTGGGTGGTGCCAAGTGGCAGGTGGTAAGGTTATGGTATCCCGTGCATAAGAAATAATGACGCATTAATTCTTATGCGCGGTAACATAAATATCCGAACACCCGTTTGTTGTGATCAGTCAATCTCGGTTCACTGTGCGTTTTCCTTTTTTCTCGGATATAAAGCGTCAACCTGCTTGTGGACTTCACACCATAAATGACAAGGAAGAACCCTTCCCATGGACAACCACTCCTCGTCGTCCTCATCCTCGTCCTCCTCCTTCTCATCTGCTTCTTGTGTATGATATTCACTGAAGTGAGACGAAAATTTGAAGATCATCTCTATCTTAAAGGATATCTCATGATCCTCCTCATCTTGAGAATCAATCAGCCGTAACCACGCAACAAGTTAAACTATCTTTTCTTGCCCAAGTCGAAATTCCCGCATAATTGCCTAAATGTAGAGGATTCCCCAGCTGTGGATGATGGGCAAGCAATTAAGCGGGCATTTCTACTTGGGCAAGAAAAGAAAGTTTTCACTTATTGCTTGATTGCGGAGGATTCTCTAGAGGAGGAAGATCATGAAACATCCTTTAAGATGGAGTTGATATTTATCACTTGAGAATTGTTCTTACCCTTTAAGAATGTTTTGTCAGTGTACAAATATTACTTTCTGTGTTTAACTCTCAGGATCTTCACTTAAGTCAGACTATGACACATTGATTAATAGACGTTTTTATGAATGTGTTTGCTTAACCTTTTTTAACGTGTTGTGTTCTACGTTGTGCAGGTTCAAGTTGATGTGCATGTTATGCAACCGCCGTGAGCATTCGAATGTACAGATACTTGGTGAGTCAAATAGAAATCTTAATAGATGAACGAGGGTCGACTCGCGAGTGTCCGAGGTCCGAGAAGACGTTGTAAATGTTGTAAATGTTGTAAATGTTTTATTTTAAATGAAACAAGCTTATTTGAGTGTAAACTTCTGATATTTAATCAGATTCTCCATTGTAAACGTTTAAATATTTTAAACAAATAAACTTATTTGAGTATCAACTTGTGATAACTTGTGAAATTTAAACATAGATATAGTAAAAATAATTTGAGAAACAAAAAACGGCATTGTAAATAAAACAAATGTTAAACAATAATCGATTTACTCTTTAAACAGTGACAACGATGTTTAAGCAAATACATAAAGATGTTTAAACAGTGACCCAGGAGGTACCCAGGATGTTTAAACAAAACAAAATGTTAAACAATAATCGATTTACTCTTCAACGCGATGTCAGTGAAAGCATTCAATTTAAACAATAACATATATTTTAAAACAGTTAAATCACTATATTTAAATGATTTACATATTATTTAATTGATATAGAATTTATTTAAACAGTTAACCGTTAGTTTAAACACTGTATGTATCGGTTTAAACATAAAAAGCTTGACGTTTAAACAGAGACTCATGATAAGGTGAGAACTTTCCTTCGAGCGATGACAATATGGCTTCCTCGCGACAGTTATATATTTCCTTTTTTACCCTTGGGATGGAGGGAAAAATACCGCCCAATCACATCACGTCTAGTCTAACCTTTATGCATATAACTGTACACTTTTTTGTTTGCCTTTCTGATTGATGTTTATACTTTATATCTTCTTCTTCTTCTTCTTCTTTTTGTTCTTCTTTTCATTTGGTTTGTACGATTTGGTTTTTGGCCGATATATTAAGGAGAGTTTTTGTGGTATTGCTAGATACAACGGGAGGGAAGAGTGCTAATGTTCACGGCTCAGACTTCTTGGGAGTTGGTGTTAGCTGAGATATGTGAGCGATGAGGTCTCAAAGTTTTCCTTGTTAGGGTGAAGTTTATCACACTCGATGGATATTAAACGGTTTATCCAATAGAAAACGATGTTGACTTCCAGCGGATGTGTCACGTGCACTCCATCTTCAAATGCGCTGTAGTTGATCTTGTTGTCGAGACAGACAATGTGCCATTATCAAATCCTAATAAAAATAAGTTTTTCTCATTGTAAGTTCCTTCTCTTTTATTTGATCCAGTTGTATAGGTTCATTATTGTTTAAGTATGTCAGTCACTGGTTAAAATCTTATACTATTCGTTTAAGTTAATTGTTCACTATTTAACTATTTAATTTAACGTTTACATGTTTACTTTATCACTTAAACAATCTATTCTATGCTTAAAATATTGATCTTCTCATTTAACTGAAGTGTTGGCAGGAATTCAGATTCTGTGAGCGCTCCCGTTCAACCCCATGGTGACCCTAACGGTGTGGGATGTCTTCTTTCCTCGTCAGATCATTCTGAAGTCCTGTCGTGGGATGTCTTCTTTCCTCATCAGATCCTAATGACAACGTTTTGACGGTGTTGAACATTTCAGGGACGTGCTTTGAAATTTTGCAATCAAACGGAATTTTGACTTCAAATTCATAAAGAACGAAAAACATCGGGTGATTGTGGAATGCACTACCGATGGTTGTCATTGGCGCTTTCATGCATCAAAAGAGTATAATAAAAATACTTTCAAAATCAAGACAATGAACCCGCCACACACTTGCGGTGGTGGAATAGGTTTGGCGTCACATCCGAAAGCGTCCAAAAAATGGGTAAGCGCACGAGTGATTCAGAAGCTCAAATACCGGCCATTGTATAAGGTCATCGACATTCAGAAGGGCATGTTGCGGGAACATGGTGTCCAAATACCATACAAGCAGGCTTGGTTGGGAAAAGAGCATGCTCGGGTGGACCTCGACGGCAGTGACATCTCCAGCTACGATTTGTTGCTTTGGTATGTGGAAAGAGATGGTAATCGTTTTAAACGTGCATTCTTTTCTTTCAACGCGTGTATTGTGGGATTTAAGAGGGCTTGCAGGGCGCTGTTATTTCTCGATGGTACCCACCTCCTTGGAAAGTATCGGGGTACTCTACTGGGTACCACAAGGAAAGATGGAAATAATGGTTTTTTCCACGTCACCTTCGGTATTGTCGACAACGAGACCGACGCCAATTGGACTTGGTTCATATCCAAGTTATGTGATGCTTTATACGAGGAAAGAGATTATCATGAGATAATTATCTTCGTGTCAGACAGGTCCAAGGGCCTTGTGAACACAATTGCCAGAGTCTTCCCTTCTTCACCACATACATACTGTCTTCGACATTTGGAGGCCAATTTTATGAAAGCCAATGTCAGACTTGGGAAGGCATTGAGGGAGGAGTGCTGGTCTATATGCTTTCGCATAGCGTGGGCATTCACGGTTAAAGAATTCGATGATACCGTGAATGAACTGTAGGCCACATCACCCGAAGCCCATCACTGGTTGATTAATAAATTGGATATATCACATTGGTCAAATTATCTGTTCAGAGGTGATCGTTGGGGTGAGATGTATTCAAATGTCATGGAGTCATTCAATGCTTGGATCAAAGAAGCTCGTCATTTACCGGTAACGAAAATGGTCGACTCTATAAGGTCTGCGAATGTTGATTTACACTTAACATTTAGTGTTACCCTTTAAAAATTTCCATATTTGTTTAATTAACATTGTCTGGCTTTAAATATTAATTTAATCCTTTAAATATTTACCCTACTGTTTAAACCAGTTTATCAATTATTTAACCATCACTGTCTTTGTTTAACCTTATTTGTCAGGTTCAAGTTGATGCGCATGTTATGTAACCGGCGTGAGCAAGCGAACAAATGGGAGACCTACTTATGCCCAGACATACATTCGAAGGTAGAGATAATTGTCGAGGATAGCCAAAATCTTTGTGTTGGTCATTGTGTCGATGATCATTACGAAGTGATTGACCAATGCAGCAACTCTGTAGATCTTGCCATCAAAACTTGTTCATGTCGAAGGTGACAAGTTTATGGTATCCCTTGTAAACACGCTTGCGCTACAATAATGCAGATAGACACCAACGTTCATCGATTTATTAGCGGCTACTTCACCGTCGACAATTACAAACTGGCGTATAAGGAAGCTATATTCCCCATATCTAACGATGACAAGCCTTCAGACGGAAATCATGAGCTTCGTTTGTGACCGCCTATGATGAGAAGGCAGCTTGGGAGTCCTAGACGAAAGAGGATCGAGTCGCAAGCGTTTGATGTCCGTGAGTTACATTGCAACCGATGCCATGGATCCGGTCACAATCGTAGATCTTGCAATGAAACTGTCGCCGACTAGGCATTGTATATAAGCTGACTTCCAAAGAGAAACAATCTGAATTGAGTGGCAACTTTTCATATTTAAACAGATAAACTCTTATTCTTTACAGTGAACGCATTTATTTAAACAGAGATACTGTTATTGTAAACAGAGAAACTGTAATTTTTAAATATTCACACTGATATTTAAACGATAGCTGGTAAATTTAAACAATAAAACTGAAAGGTAAACAATGGCACTGTAAATTAAACAATGAAGTGAAACTGAATGGAATTTAACCTGATTTACAATTGAAAACAAACAAAATTTACATTGAGATATACAATTCATGTTCTTCAAAAACAAAAACAATTTATTGCATTTGTCTTGGTTTACATTCGAAAACAAAATTTACATTGACATATATAATTCCTGTTCTTCGAAAACAAAATTTAACCCGCTTGTGACGACCCCCCTTTCTCATGGACGCCGGCTGCCCTCTCCTCCTTAAGTATGCGGGAAACATACTTTAATCTTAGGTAAAGAACGTCTGTCTGTGGTAGCCATAGCTTCTCATCGAAAAGTAATTGCTCGATAAACCGCATGACATAGATGGCGCAATCGACGCTTCCTTGTTTTTGGCGTGGGGTTTCCATGTCGTGAATGAGTATGTAGTTTGCGGTCTCCGACTAGCCGAACTCCATATCGACACATTTGTCGAATAGATTCCGTCGTCAAGATATGCAAGTTGAGATTGGAATACCGATTAAATACCAAACACTATTAATCAGACATAATTAAAGAACTTACCATATCCAACGCGTCTTTATCGTACCCCATGCATGAAGAATAATGCCTATATTCTTGTTTATCATTGTCAAGGACGACGACATGGAAGTGGCCATTCATGATTATCGGGAGGATGACAATTTGAACTTCATGTAAGTTGCGCACAGCATCTCCGATCATAGCCATAGTGGTTTTATGTGCGTTGTCCTGCTTTGACATAAACAGCGCTAGCGGTCTTGTGATGGCGGCGCGCTTCTTGTAAGGATATGGCACTTTGCTTAGCGACTTTTGTATTATGACATGAAAAGCGCCCATCACATCATCTCGTGACCATCTCCTTCCCCTCAAGTAGAGTGTATAATTTGTCCTGTGAGTGCTGACAGGCGTCATTCTTCCACACGACAGTGTTGAGGTTAAACGATAACAGATATAATTAGACCATATTGTAAATATTTAAATGATATTATAAATAATTAAACGTTAAATAGATAAATTAAATGATAATATATAAATATTTAAACACTATCATAAAAACTTTAAACTTACCTGTCCATACGGCAGTTGAGGAAGATCCTCATCAAATCCTGCTAGTATTTGTTAAGATGCGATTGGCCAACCCATTTTTTCTTCTTCAGAACAAAGACTTTCCGAGCCGTCTCGTCCCATTGTTGATTGGCTATGATCATCTCTCTTGTTGCTCGGTCGGGGTCTTCATGGGGCACTGTCGTTGAGCCTTGACGGTGTTCAGCACTAGCAACATCTTCCTTCGATGCAGGGATGATGGCGACAGCATCAACCGTAGACACATCCTTACATGGTTGTTGTTGTTGTGGGATTGTGTCTGGCTTCGATGCGGGGATGACGGTGACAACATCAACCGCAGACACATCCTTACATGGTTGTTGTTGTTGTGGGATTGTGTCTGGCTTCGATGCAGGACGATAGTGACAGCATAAACCGCATACACATCCTTATATGGTTGTTATTGTTGCGGGATTGTATCTGGCTTCGATGCGGGTACGACGACAGCATCAACCGCAGACATACCCTTACATGCTTCTTCTTGTTGTGGGATTGTGTCCTGCTTTGATACGGTACTATCGGCCACGGCCACGGCCACGATAACAGATTCAACGATCTTCTCAACTGTGGCCACGGCAACAGCATCAACGGGAGACACACCCTTAGCTTATTCTTGTTCTTCAGGGATTGTGTCCATCTTTGATGCCGCACTCTCGGTAGTCGGTTCCACCGGGTCAGAGATTTCATTAACAAGAGAGTAAACGATCTTCTCAACCGCGGCAACGGCTACATCATCTACGATGTCCTCCACCGTCATGGCCATGTCATCAACGGCGATGCACTCAGAATACAGATCGACCACCGATGGTGTTGCTATTGTTTCATCGTCAGCCGGCGGTGGAGACAGAGGCAGTATTGTTCTCCTCTTTTTCGCAAGTCTCTTCGAATGTGGCCGTCTTGGAATGGCCACCCCGATGATGTTGTCGTTGTCAAATTCTGATGCCTCGTTCATCCCGTGTGCTTCATTTCTTTGGAGGGATGGCGCAGTCGATTGTGAACGTCCTTCCAATGCCTCAACACGAGCGACAAGCCGAGGAAACTCGGTCATCAATATCTGGCATGCCTGCACAAGAGTTGCAGTGACATCTTCGCCTAATGTCATCGATGGGGCTGCCACGGTCGGAGGGGCTGCCATGGTCGGGGGATTGCCACAATCGGGGGGGACTGTCGTTGTCGTGGTAGGGGGGGTTGTTGCAATTTGGCGGGGTAGGGGAGGGCTTCTCCGGAGTTGAGGAATGCGTGCGCATGGTGGGCTGGAAGTAGGAGAACGGCGTCGAGCGCGCAAGATAGAGGCTGCCCTCTCATCCTGCCTTCGAGCAAGTAGTTCCGGAGCAATAACATCCATCCATCGGTTGACCCCAATAAATATTTCTTCTTCAGCATTCGCCGGAACCAGCTCATGAAACTAACATATGTAAACCAAACAATTTTAGCGAAATCATTCATTTTAAACTATAAAAACTATATTTAAAGAGAGTTTTTATATATTTAAACATTATAGAATATATTTAAACGGAGAAAAAAATATTTAAACCTTTATGAATAAATTTTAAACTGTAAATAATAAAGTTAAATGCTAAATAATATGTTTAAACATTAAAGACTTCTGCTAAACATTGTCCATGATTTGTTACCTTTTTTCCTTCGAGCGATGACAAGCTAGTTTCTACCGTCGCTTGCTTCCAGGAAGTACTTTCACCGTAGCACAGCATCCTTGGGATCTTGCCGAAATGGACTTTCTTTCCTCGCTCCGGCCACCAGAAAACCGGACGTTAAGCGTGACCGAGCAACCCTTAATATATCCCGTGTTGGTCTTCTTCCCCGCTGCATCTATCTTGCACTCGAGCCTGCCAGTGGAATGTCCTCCATAAGCCACTTGTGCGTCGCTCGCCCTATGCGTATCGCCCTCCATGGCGGGTAGATCATTGACATAATCAATGATCCGAGCTCGGAACCGAGCATGATGTATTTGGGAAGAGGACTGTACCCATGAGGTACACCATCAGGAGTTTGACAAAATTATCTTCTTCTCCCCTCTGTCGAACAAGTTGCACAAGAGTGCTCTTGATGGAGTCTCTGTGTCTTTCGTAGGTTTTTGATAAATACCTCCCTTCGAATGCTGATCGGGTTTTCTTCTTCTGAAATACGAGGGCCATATCTTGAGGCCTGAAACTCAGCAAGCTTTCCCCGATCCTGAATTTATTGGTGCGGCCTTCGTACCTTTGTAATAGAGAATTAAGAAGGGCCCTCTCTTGGTATATAGCTTCCAGCTCAGTGAATGCTGCAAACGGTGTCATTCGGATGATCTCCCGGTGTCGAGGGGTCATGTTATCTTTCAATTCAACTAAGGTCTCCACTATCGGTGTCAAATAGCATCGCCCATTAACTAGGTTGACCGCCATAATCACAAGCCTGTGACAATAACAACACATTCAACATACAATATTCACAAATGTTTAAACAGAAATATAAGGTTTTAAACGGTAACCTTCAGTTCTTAAACAGAGATATCAATTGTTAAACAGAGACCTAGTTTATTAAACAGAGACAACAATACTTAAACAGAGACAACAAAATTTAAACTTCAATATCTCATTTCTTAAACGTAAACCTCATTTGTAAAACTGCAACCATATCAAATGAAAGGGGAAATGTACATTATAAATATTACATAAATCATAACAATCGAAAAAACTATTTTGATAGTGTATACAGACTAAAATGCAAAACAAAACAAAACCCTAGCTGAGAAATTGCCCCTACTGGGACTAACAAAAACCCCAGGTAGAAATCCCTCTCGAGACTTCAATATCTTCCAACAAAAACAGAGCACAAAACAAAAACCGAAAAAAATCTTTCTTTGTAAATGAATAGTTAACATAAACCCATACTCAATACCTTAGATTGCAAAACCGATGAAATGCCAACTACTTGCAGCTGGGACTTCTCCTTCGAGATACCGTGGAAAGGGAAAAAGTCTGAATTACGTAGAGTCGCACCCGTGAGAGACAACTTCGGAGATAACTTCGGGAAATGGAAAAAGTCAAGACGCGAGTTAAGAAAAAACAAGTAAACGGCTCCAGTAAATTCGTCTCTTGGGGTTACCCTACGGAAAACCCCACCACTTCCTTTCAAACCGCCGAAATGGCTGCAGCCATGACTCCCCATGCAAGGGCATTTTCGTCCATAAAATTTGAAAATCACTCCGTTGACATCCGTTACATGCTTTGGGGGTTTGAAAAACATAGAGTTTAAAAGGAAGGGGTTTTTAGGGATTGCAAAACTAACGAGGTGTTTTTGCAAAAATTGCAAACTTAGAGGGTTTTTTTGGCAATTTCCACAATAAATTATTACAACATTATTTTTTTATATTTGTTTATTTTTTTAGTTTAATTATGATTCTTAATATATATATCTAAAATTCAATTTTGATAATATTATCAAATATAAATATATAAATTAAATAAAATTTAAAATAATATATTAAGAGAAAATTTGAAGTATTATTTTCAAATTAATCACCATGAAAATAGATATTGAGTAAATTGTGAGTAAATGTTTAGTTTAATAAAAAATTATATATATATGAGAGGGTAAGGGTACGGGTACGGGTACGGGTTTTACCCGTACCATCTTCAACGGGTAAGGGTAAGGGTAAGGGTAAGGGTAGGGTAGGGGCATACCCTTACCCGACCCGTACACGCTCAAAAACTAACGGATAATACCCTTACTCGTAACCCTATTTGATCGGGTACAGGTACTGGTATACCGGTCGGGTAGGGTACAAATTGCCATCTCTATTCAAAATAAGCATAATTCAAAATAAGCATATTTAAATAACTATAGTGGGCCATAACAATGCCATTTGAATCTTATGAGTGTTAGCTTAAATTTAATTCGAATTTAAATTATCTTCATGATAATTCAAAATTAAGCAGATTTAAATAACTATAGTAGTCTCCATTTGGATCTTATATTAATTCTATATTATCTTAAAATTTAGAGTGGAGTTCTTTGATAGAAAGGATTATATATAGACCAACACTAGGGTCACTAATCTAACATTCTTGAAAATACCTAGCCCCTTCGACATGAGAGAATATGATGGATTGGAAGAGCCCTTTATTTCCTCAAGTGTACCTTTGTTTCTTCAAGTGTAGATCTCGGTCTCTGTTTTGTCCTATCTAATTTACTATTGCTAGAGGTAAGTAATCCTGCTTCTGTTATTTTTTAAATGTATAATATGTGTGACATATTAAATGTCTTGCTCTGGTTTTATAATACGACATATTTATATGTTTAGATGTCACATGTCATACTCTATTTTATTCCTAACATGAAGATTTTTTTTTATCCTTTACCTTCCGTGCCCTTGATTTTGCTACTCCTCGTATACCACATTATCAAGTGTAGTGCTATGAATACCCTCCACAATTCCTCTTGTACATAATGTAGGAAAAAATAATATGAAACCAACTTAATCAAGTTTCTCACTTACCATCAAGGGAAGCTTGGCTTGATTAAGCAATATGATGTGAAGTGTACGTAATGGAAAAAGGAAATTGTAAATAGAAGTTTTCATAAGATATATGCACATCATGAACTATCCAAAAACATTATCATTTTATAAACTTTATTTATTAATCTATAAATGAATATTTATCAAGTTATAGGATTTTTTTGTATTTTATGCAGTCAGGAAAAAAGACCAAAAAAAAAACTTAGAGACCAAAATTACATGCAATCCATGTACACATAAGAAATAATGGATACCCTAGTTAATAACTATCAAGATCAAATAATTGTTGTGTTTTACTAAATGTTTCTTCAGAAGAGATTTTGTTAACAATAAAAACTTCAAAAAATTATTTGTTGCAATATGAAAAATATATACCAAAAATGTGTAAACAAATAACTTTAGATGCATAATTTAAAATAAATAAATTTTAAAAATAGAAATAGTAAACAAAATTTAATATTATGAGTTTTGTATAATACTTTTTTATATATCTGTGAAAATTAATTTAGATTTTTGTTGGGGATTTAATAGTACAAAAAAAAATTATTATTTTATACATTTAGTAAAATTATCAATTTTGCAAATTGGTCCGAATCGAGACGGTGAAAAAATATTATTTAATTGAGCTTATTAATTTATCAAAAATTTATTTATTGAGATTTACACTATATTTAATTTTATACATTTAGTAAAATTATCAATTTTGCAAACTGGCCCGAATCGAGACGGTGAAAAAATATTATTTAATCGAGCTTATTAATTTATCAAAAATTTATTTATTGAGATTTACACTATATTTAATTTTAAAATAATATATCTCTATTTAGTATATATAGTATAAAATATACATATTTTTTTGAAAAAAATTTATAGTGTTGCTCTGCCTTTTTATAAATTAATGCATATAGTGTACAAAAATTATATTTTAGAAAAATATTTATAAAATTATATAGTGAAGCCCCTTGAGCTTTTTACAAATTAGTATATATATTGTATACAAAATTATATTTTAGGAAAAATATTTGTGAAAATCTATATTTAGCCCATGACGTTTTACAAATTAGTATACGTAGTATAAAAATGATAATTATAGGAAAATATTTGGCAAAAGCGAATGTTTTTTTCCTCCTAGAAAATAATTTTTTTTTATTGGTACCAACAGCCTCATAGCCTATTGATACTGGATCCCTTTCGTAGAGTGTTGGTTTTTGGGAGGAGCCCAATTCGAACCAAAGCCCATGCAAGGTGAGGGCACAAGTGCTTATTAAGCTTACTCTACGCCAGTGGATGTCCCTAACAGGGATAATAAAAATGAAGTGTTTACTAAAAATAATTTAAAGATGACTAATATCCAACAAATAATTGCCTCTGTTAGGTCTATTGATATGGATTGGCATTATATGACAAGCCAAGTAGAGACATGGCAAGAGGAAGGTGACGTGTCAATGATGACTCAACAAAAGAAGTAATGACTAGGATGATGATGTGGCAAAATATTGATGTCATGACATGTGAAGATACAAGGATTAGAAGATCAAAATAAAGATTATGTTTAGTAGATATTCGTCTCAATGGAGTCATGTGATGATCAACTATTTTTGGAAAATGCATCAAGTCTAAAGGATCTCTTCAATAAGAGTAATTTTTATTTAAAGTATGTTTACCTATTCTTGGTAAGATCCGGGATGATAAATCATATCTTTGATAGAACTCCTTTTTGGAAAGATCTATTTTAAAGAGGGAGAGGAATATTATATCATTGGCAAGAATAGAAGATCATGAAGATTACATGGAACTTAGTTTGGTGTGAAGCTATTTGAAGACACAAACTAAGTTAGGCAAAGACAAGCCAATGAGATTATCAATACCATATTTAGCAACACAATTTGAAGGAAGATTTAAGAGCTAATTATGGGCGGAGCTATTCAAGGAGACAAATCATATGCGGAGGAATGATTAAAGATTTGAAGATCCAAGCATGGATGATTGAAGATCATGCTTGAAGATATTGAAGGCTAAGCTTAGATGAGATAAGATCAAGTTTAGTAACAATATTTCCATGAGTCAAATGAAAATCATTTGGAAAAACCAAACTTGGACCAAGTTTGGAAAGAAGATCGAGAGATCTTCGGTGACCATCTTTGATGAGATGGTTGCGTGTGCCTTGGTAGGCATGCTCCTCGGGAGAGGAGACCTGCTGAAGTGACGTGAGGAAAGAAGCAGCTGTAGGCAGGAGGAGCTCGGGTCGAGTCGACTGCTACGAGGCGGACTGAAGGAACTGGGAAGGTTGAAGGTCGCAGACTTAGGTGCATCTGGCTAGAACTCAATCATGTTCAGTAAGGTGGGCAGTGTTGCAACTGGGTGTTGCAGCATTTAACTTTGGAAGGTGTCCAAGTTAGGAAAGCCACGGAAAATTCTAAAAGAGGAAGGTTTATTTGGACATCGGTGCATCTATATAAGATATCCTGTTTGAAGATTTAGGATGAGCCACGGAGTGAGAGACCCTTTGGTGAGGGTTGAGGAGAGTGGGCATCGGTCAATCTTAAGAGGGTGTTCTTTGTCTTGAGAGAGTAAGGGAGTGTTGTAGTTTTTATTCTATAACCTCTTTTAGTGGATTGTTTCTCCGGGCTTGGCCCCCCAGATATAGGCAAGGTTGTGCTGAACTGGGTTACTAACTTGCGTGTCTCTTTTCTCTTGCTTGATTGTGTGTGTGTGTGTCCAATCTTTGAGTGAGTTATTGAGTGACTTATCACTACACTACCCACCGGAATTATCACCCTCAATAGCTAATAATTAAAATAATACCCAATGTTGTTTCTAATCTCCAGACAAATTATATGTGGAACTTCATCAAAATAAGGCTCTTTTAGCTACATCAACTGTTATGACCAGTAAAGCGACAATAAGAGGTGCATGGGAATGAACACATCATACATGCCCTTAAACTCTATATGATGTTTGAGTATTCTCTAAAATTTTAGCTAAAATAAAGACAAACAACTGATGGTCTACTTATAATCTAACAAGATTATACTACAGTCATAGAAGATAAAAAAAAATCCAACAATAAATAGATTTAAAATACAAGAACAATATAGTGTAACAAGTCCATGTTTTATTTATTGGTATGGAAACCTCCTTTGCAATATATTAATGAGGAACTCTCTCTTTCTGATTTAATGGTGACATTAGGCCTGAAGTTCAAAAATATGAACTTTATTAAACATGTTAAGATATGATCATCAAAAATGCTGGGGAGAACATAACAATCGTAGCCACAAAATCAGAGTTTTCGGCAAAGTACTATAGCAGCTAACATGGGGGGTGTTATAACACTTAAGTACGGTATTTGTAGCAACAGTGCTATTCTCCAATCCAAAATCAGCACAACTCTATATGACCATGCCATTGTTCTTGTAACTCTTTGGGATTTTTTCGATACTATAGCAGTTGCACTGCAGTAACTGTACTGAAGCAATGTTAATGTAGTTGTATCACTATAGCATCGTGTGAAAATTTAGAAATATGTAATCTGCAAAGCACTGTAGCAACAATATTGATTCTAAATTTTCTTCATGACCTCTTTTCTTTTCCTCTTGGAGTACAAACCTGGATCAAAAGGCAAAATACTAACAAAGATAAATCGACAAAAAAGAAAGACATTATTTAGCATGGAAAACCGCTTAAATCTAGTGGTGAAAAACCATAAGACCCTGACACCACTTAAAACCCTTTTCCACTATGTCAACAAAGGGTAACAAAGTTTTCTCTAAATTCAACTGGAGGTAAACAAATTTAGAGGCATCAACACTCAACAAAATGATCTCAAAGGACACATTTCTTAAAAACAAAAGCACATATTATAAAACACCAATAAGGGATTAAAAGAAGGATCAAACTAGATGGATAAGATGAGCGTTTTCAAGGATTTACTACCCAAAGTTTTGGTGAAAATCGGCGTCTTATTGTCATCCAATTGTTTTGCCCTAGCTCACTTCCTTCTCTTCTTCTTAGTTTCACCTTTGCATGAGAGCCTTTTTTCCCCTTCTTCTTCTTCTTCTTCTTCTTCTTCTTCTTCTTCTTCTCTTCTTCTCTTCTTCTTCTTCTTCTCTCTCTCTCTCTCTCTCTCTCTCTCTCTCTCTCTCTCTCTCTCTCTTAATTTGCACAATAACATCTCTCGTTAACATAGCTTTATTTATTTATTTTTAATTATGGAAGAAAGAAAGAAAAGGGAAAAATGCTAGAGTAAGAACACAATTAACAAATTAATAGTACAAGAAACTACCATTGCTAACCAATTATCATTTCATAGAATGAAGAAAATTAGATGCTTAAAATAAATAAAAGATTTGGTTACAATATACTAGGTTGTTAGAATAAGAAACCCCATTCAACACCTACTAAAATCAAATACCACCAAAATAATAAAATAGCACAAGCTCCACAAACTAGAACCAATATGAAGCTAAATAATAGAGCATGCAAAGAGATGAAAGAATTATTAATGTATTATATATACTATCATCTCCTAGCCCAAACCATCTTCAAATGAAATCGATGTGCAAATTAATCAATGGATACATCAATATGATGAGTGCAAAGAAATTTACTAGGAGCAGTGAGTAATATGAAAACTGTATGAGTAAAATTAAAAACATATTACTTACCAGCTTGACCAATAGTATAGTAAAATAAATTACATAAAGGAAAAGCAGCTTGAGCACTAAGGCAAGCATCGTTAGAGGACATGAAAGAATATCCCTAGTAGTTAGGGTATCATTATTAGATTTTAAAAAATAACAAAAAGATTTTGTTGTCATGCCTAAATCTAAACTAATAATCTCCATATTTAATTGAAGAAATATAGTAAGCTATATATGTTGGAAGTTGGTTTTTGGATAAAAATAAAAAAGATTTTAGCTAAATTTAGTCATGTCCAAATCATCATTTTCAAATTAGGATAAAAATCTATGAATAAATTTTGTATGTTCTACTTCTTGTTCCACTATTACCTACATCAACCTATCAGCCTATAGTAACTTTCATTCAGGTCCTGTGTGTTCAACTTCTTGTTCCACTATTACCTACATCAACCCATCAGCCTATAATAATTTTCTTTTAGGTCCTAAGGCTTATATATATATATATATATGTTTATATAGTGGCAACATTGACCATGCTATCTATTGTGTGTGTATATTTCTGTAATATGTCTATTATAATTCAGCCTGTACTAATGGAAAAGAGAAGTGTGTGTACATATCTATTATATACTTTTATTTTTGTTTAATATTATTTGATTAAGTTAATTTCACTTCTTTCCTAATAATCCTATCTTAGATGGACCATTGCGAGGGTGATGATGAACTTTACCTCTTACAAATAATTGTCTTGCCGGTGGCCTATGCTGTGTTGTTACATGCATATAACAAAAATCATAGAATTTGTAGAGAACCGTTATGTGAAAGGCTAGAAACAAGGGAAAATTATTTGTCTAGATTGATAAATGGGAATGATGCCACTAGTATCAACATGGTTTGCATGGACAAGTCTAGATTTTTCAACCTATGTTCAATACTACATGTGAAAGGACTCATGTGTGACACACCACACATTACTGTGGAAGAGCAATTGATTAAAATGAATAGCTTAGTGTATGAATCATTTCAGTGGCCTAAGCAATTAATAATTGGTGTTGAATCCTCTATTTTGAAAAGTTTTTTATAACAGTATAAATTGTCTTTTGTTATTTATATAGTTTATTTTCACTTGATATGTGGAAAGAAAAAACCTTGCATATGTTCTTATTTGATTTGCTGCAAATAAAGGTTTGAAGAATAATTTTCAAATATGGCCTCAAAACTACCACCTAGATGAGTTGGACAAGGGACAAATGTGGGTAATGTGGATGTGATACCAAGTGAAACTAATATTAAAGCTAGATGGGATGACACAAACACTGAAATATTCCTACAGATATGTGTCGAGGAAAACCAAATTGGTAATAGACCACACTCACATTCTACAAAGGAAGGTTGGAAAAATATATTATCAAAGTTTGTTATGAGAACAAGGTTGAGTTATAACCATAAGAAACTGAAAATTAGGTGGGACTCTCTCAAGAAAGAGCTTGGCATATGTGCAAAACTAGTAGAGCACCAAACAGGGCTTGGTTGGGATCCTATTAAAAGGACAGTGTTAGCAAGTGATGATTGGTGGGAGAGAAAAGGACAAGTGAACATGTGAAATCTTTTTATATAATGATGTAGTCATTTATTTATTTTATACTTTTTATTTCACAAAATTAATAATACATTGTTTTTTTATTTAACTAAAATAGGAAAATCCAGAATATCTGAAATGGAGAAATAAGGGTCCAAAGTTCTTAGATATGATGGAGATATGCTTTAAGGATATAGTGGTGACAGGCTATATGGCATTGGCACCATATGCAGAACCATCATCAGAAAATGAAGTTTCTAATGAACGAGGAAGTGCTCAGATGAATGATGTTGACGTGGAGGTAAATAACTTTCATGATAATGGTGACACTCCTCAACAAGACAATGATACTCCATGGGGAGAAACAAGTACAACACAAGATAGAAAGAGACAAAAAAATTACAAAGACAAAAGAAAAAAAGTGCAAATGAAAAATTAAAGGAATCATTTGATCGTCTTCTCTCAGGAATGGATAATATGTCACGTTCAAGTAATGCAAGAGTTGAGAATGATGATCATTCTAGTATCACCAAATGTGTGGACTTGTTGGACATAGTGCCGGGGATAGAACGAGGAAGCCCACATTACTTTCTCATGGTGATGTTGTTTGCAAAAAAATATCATTGGGAGACTTTTGTGGCACTAGTGGAAAAGGATGCAACTCTTGATACGGGTTGGTGTCACACTTTCAACATGGACGACCTTACCTAGCTTTGACTTGGATAGATGCTTATTTTTCTAGTGGATGTTTGGATTTGTTTGTTATGTTTTTTTCTTATGCCATCAACTTGTTTGTTATGTTTGAATGTTGTACTCAACTATTATCTTGATTTTGTTTAATGCTAGACTTATATGGTATTTGATTTTGTTTATTATTGCATTTGTATATTGAGATTTTTTTTCATGTGGTAAAGGAGGCATCAAACATTTGTTATTGTTTATGTAGGGTGTAAAATCGAAATGAATTTCTTGCCCAATTCAGATATAGAATCAAAAGAATCAATGTCTGATTCAAAAGAAGAAGCTAGCAATTTGGGTATGCATATAGATGAGTACATTGGAATGATGTATGCATGTGTCGCGACTGTACAATACCAGTATATGAAGTCAATGTTGAAAAAAAAAGAGATGAGGACGTCTTCTTTAACTGGTCATATGTGGGTTTGTGAAATATTGAATAGATCAGATACTCATTTCTTTGAGCAAGTCCGAATGAATAAAACTATATTTAGAAGATTAGTGGATGAACTTACTCAAAAGTATGGTTTACAACATACCAAAAATGTCACTATAGAAGAATCAGTTGTAATGTTTCCATATATACTCGGACATGGAGCTACTTATAGGAATCTGGAAGAAAGATTTCAACATTCTGGAGAATTAGTGCATAGGTAGTTCCATCGAGTGCTAAAAGCTACCCGCAAACTTGGAAATGATATTATCAGACTTGTAGATGGAAATTTAAGAGATGTGAATGACTACATCCGTGGTGATGTTCGATATTGGCCTTATTTCAAAGATTGCATTGGCGCAATAGATGGAACACATGTAGCTGTTCTTGTCCCGACTGATAGTCAGATTCCATTTATGAATAGGAAAAGGTACATGTCAACAAATATCCTTGCCGCATGTGACTTCAATATGTGTTTCACATTTGCGCTTATTGGTTGGGAGGGATCGGCACATGACTCATGTTTATTAATGGCGGCTTTGAGGAATCCATCTTAGAAATTTCCTCAACCGCTCGAAGGTTCGCAATTACTTGAATTTAATTTTATCATCTATGTTTTATTTTTCATTTTTTATGGTATTATACTTTTGTAGGGAAATACTACCTTGTGGATTCTGGGTATCTTATAATGAAAGAAGTTTTGGGACCATACAAGAGTGCAAGATATCACATTCCACAATTTTGGATGTCTCATGCCTTTAGGTCTCCGAATGAAGTATTCAACTATCATCACTTAAGTTTGAAAAGTGTTATAGAAAGAACATTTGGAGTTTACAAAGCAAGGTGGAGGATTCTACAAAATATGACCAAGTATACATTAAGGTTCAATTCCAAATTATAAGGTCATGTTTTGCGCTCAATTTATTTGTAGAATGGGTGCTAATGATTTAGATGTTCTTGAAAGCATTGAAGATATCAACCAAATTCAAGAAGGAGAATGTGGTTTTGAGGGTGATGATTGTGGAAGTTCATTTGTATGGCAACAATCTACCAATGAGGACACTCAACAAATGATCACACTTAGGAACAATATTCCGGACCAACTCTCCAATCGATGTTTGCCTTAATTGTGTAGTAGTTATAACTTATAGTAATGGTTGTGGTGTCCAAAAAAAAAAATGGTCTCTTATCTTTTGTGTATGTTGTATTCATATGTTGTAAGCATGACAATGTTGTCGTATTTATAACTTATTGTAATGTTGTTCAAGTGTTGTAAGCATAAATATTGTGTATGTTGTATTCTAATGTTGTTCAAGTGTTGTAAGCATGAATATTGTGTATTTAAGGTCTAATGTTGTTCAAGTGTTGTTTTTTGGTTTCTCCCTCCAAACACAAGAAAGTAAACTTCACTCTTTTATTTTCTTTTAAAAAAATTGAAAGGGATTATTATGGTTAATAATTCTTTAAATGTATATATATTAATATACATACATATATAGATAGAGTGGCTTACAAACCACATATTCGGGTTAATGATAATAATAATAATAATAATAATAATAATAATAATAATAATAATAATAATTAATATTATAATTGTTAGAGTTGGGCACGGGCCGTCCGACAACCCGGCCTGGCTCATACCGCAAGACTTTTGAACCGACTCGCCCGGGTCATCGACCTCGTAGGGCCGAGCCAACAAACTATAACCGGCCCGTCATGGAGATATGCCGGTTACGGGTTGGGCTTGCCCCAACTTGTGGCTCGGCGGGTTGGCCTGCTGGGTCAACCCATCGGGCCAGACTTGGCTTAGAACCGGGTTGCAACCCGATTCCTAACTTGCCAGGTTGACCCGACGGGTTGGGAGCCGTTGGGCTTTTTTTTATTATTTTTTTAAAATTCAAATTTTGAATTTTGAATTTTGAAAAACTCAGTTTTTTTAAATTTTTTATAAAGTTCTATATATACCCCTCATCCCCATATTATTTAGTTTTTACCAATTATTAATCTTTCCCAACTCTCTTACACTCATGCTCTCTTAATCTCATTATTTCTCAACTCTCCTACTTTTATTCTCTCTTAATCTCACTCTCTCAAGGCATATTATTTGAATTTTTGGAGTTTAATTATTTCAAGTGAACATTATCAAGGCTTAATATTACAAGTTGGAGTATTGGAAACTTGGAGTGGTGCAAATTTGGGTTATCTCTTAATTTTTTATATTTTGGAAGTACCCAATTAACAAGGTTGGTCATGATTTATTTATTTTTATGTTTAGTTATAGTTTTGTAGGCTTGTCTTATTTTAATCATGCAAGTATTAGTTGTATTCTTGATATATTTATTTTAATTATTATTTTAGACTTGTGGATTTTAAAAAAATGCATGAAATTATTATTTGTAGTTTTGGTAGACTTTTTTTTATAAATATTTGGACAAAATTATTATTGTAGACATGAATAAAAGTATTGGTTGAAATTCTTGATATTTATTTTAAGTGGAAATTGCCAAAAAAAACCCTTTAAGTTTGTAAAATTGCCAAAAACACTCCATTAGTTTTGCAATCCCTAAAAACCCCCTCCTTTTAAACTCTATGTTTTTCAAACCCCCAAACCCTGTAACGAATGTGAACGGAGTGAGTTTCAAATTTTATAGACGAAAATGCTCTTGCATGGGGAGTCGTGGCTGCAGCCATCTCGGCGATTTGAGAGGAAGTGGGGTGGTTTTCCGTAGGGTAACCCCGAGAGGCAATTTATTGGAGCCGCTTTATTTGCTTTTTTTCTCAACTCGCGTCTTCAGCTCTTCCATTTCCGAAGTTGTCTCCGAAGTTGTCTCTACCGGCGAAGCCTCTGTATTTGCAGCTTTTTCCTTTTGACCGGTATCTCAGAGAAGAAGTCCCCCGCGCAACTAGTTGGCATTTCATCGCTTGCAATCTAAGGTATTGAGTATGGTTTTTATGTTAAGCTGCTCATTACAAAGAAAGATTTTTTTCGGGTTTTGTTTTTGTGTTCCTATTTTTGGAAGATATTGAAGTCTCGCAGGGGATTTCTCACTGGGGTTTTGTTAGTCTGCCGGGAGATTTCTCGCTAGGGATTTTTGTTTTTGTTTTGCATTTTCGTCAGTATACACTATCAAAAAAGTTTTTTCGATTGTTATGATTTGTGTAATATTTATAATGTACATTTCTCCTTTCATTTGATATGGTTGCGCTTTTTACAAATGAGGTTGACGCTTTAAGAAATGAGATGTTACTAGCTTAAGTTTTTCTTGTCATTGCTTTAAGTATTCTCGCCTCTGCTTTAATAAGTCGGGTCTCTGCTTTAACATTTGATATCTCTGTTTAATAACTGAGAGGTTACCGTTTAAAACCTTAAATTTGCGCTTAAACTTTTGTGAATACTGCATGTTGAATGTGTTGTTATTGTCGCAGGCTGGTGATTATGGCGATCAACCCTAGTTAATGGGCGATGCTATTTGACACCTGTGAGTGGAGACTTTAGTGAATTGAAAAATAACATGACCCCTCGACATCGGGAGATTATTCGACGGACATCGCTTTGCGGCGCTCAATCGAGCTGGAAGCTATATACCAAGAGAGGGCCCTTCTTGATTCTCTTTTGCAAAGGTGACGATGGTCGCACCAATAAATTCGAGGATCGGGAAAGCCTCACCGAGTTTCGAGACCTCAAGATGTGGCCCCTCGTTCTTGGTCTCATGTTGCGATGGCGACGCAGCTGGTCTTCGTAAGAAGAAAACCCGGTCGGCGTCGAAGGAGGTATCTATCAAAAACCTACGAGAGACACGGGAGACTCCATCAAGAGCACTCGGTGCAACTTGTTCGACAGAGGGGAGAAGAAGATAATTTTGTCAAACTCCTGATGTTGTACCTCATGGGTACAGTCCTCTTCCCAAATACGTCATGCTCGGGTCCGAATTGGATCGATGATCTACCAGCCATGGGGCGATACGCATGGGCGCAGGCGACGCACAAGTGGCTTATGGAGGATATTCCATAGCGATCAGCTCGAGTGCAAGATAGATACGCCGGGAAGAAGACCAACACAGGGTACATTAAGGGTTGCTCGGTCGCGCTTAACGCCTGGTTTTACGAGCTGACCGAAAGCGGGAAGAAAGTCCGTTTCGCAAGATCCCAAGGATGCTGTGCTACGGTGAAAGTACTTTACCGGAAGCAAGCGTACTGTGAGAAACCGACTTGTCATCACTCGATGGAAAAGAGGTAATAAATCATGGACAATGTTTAACATAAGTCTTTAATGTTTAAACATTTTATTTAGCTTTTAACTTTAGTATTTACCGCTTAACTATTATTCATACTCGGTTTAAATATTTTTGTTCTCCGTTTAATTATATTTTATAACGTTTAAATATATAAACACTCTATTTAAATATAGTTTTTTTATAGTTTAAAAATGAATGATTTCACCTGAAATTGTTTGGTTTACATATGTTAGTTTCTCGAGCGGGTTCCGTGAATCGTCGAAGAAGAAATATTTGTTGGGGCCAACCGATGGATGGATGCTATTGCTCCCGAACCACTTGCTCAAGGCGGGGATGAGAGGGCGACCTCGATCATGCGCTGCCTGGACGCCCGTTCTCCTACTTCCGACCCCATCACGCCGCACGCATTCCTCGACGCCCGGAGAAGCCCTCCCCTACCCCGCAGATTGCAACAACCCCCTACCACAAGAATGACAAGATCTCCCGATTGTGGCAGCCCTCCCGACCATGGCGCACCTCCGATCGTGGCAACCCCACCGCGACATTAGGCGAAGATATCACCGCAACTCTTATGCAGGGCATGCCGATATTGATGACCGAGTTTTTCTCGGCTTGTCGCTCGTGTTGAGGCAATCGGAAGGACGTTCTGACAACCCGGCTGCGCCATCCCTCCAAAGAACTGAAGCACCCGGGACGAACGAGGCGTCAGAATTTGACGACGACGACATCATCGGGAAGGTTATTCCAAGGCGGGCACATTCGAAGAGACTTGCGAAAAAGAGGAGAACAATACTGCCTCTGTCTCCATCGCTGGTGACGATGAAACAATAGCAACACCATCGGTGGTGATGTTGTTATCGAGGCCCGTCGCCGTTGATGACATGGCCATGACGGTGGAGGACATCATCGATGATGTGGCTGTTGCCGCGGTTGAGAAGGTCATCAACTCTCTCCTTAATGAATCGATGGACCCGGTTGCCGAGATTGCGGCATCAAAGATGGACACAATCCTTGCAGATCAAGAACAAGCTAAGGGTGTGTCTCCCGATGCTGTCGTCGTGGCCACGGTTGAGAAGATCGTTGAATCTGTTGCCGTGGCCGTGGTCGACAGTACCACAACGAAGCAGGACACAATCCCACCACAAATACAACCATGTAAGGATGTGTCTGCGATTGATGTTGTCATCGTCGTCCCCGCAACGAAGCAGGACACAATCCCACCACAAATACAACCATGTAAGGATGTGTCCGCAGTTGATTGTCTTGATTCTGAAAGTATTTTTGTTATACTCTTTTGATGCATGAAGGCGCCAATGACAACCATCGGCAGCCATTCCACAGTCACCCAATGTTTTTCGTTCTTTATGAATTTGAAGTCAAAATTTCTTTTGATTGCATGATTTCAAAGTACATCCCTAAAATGTTCGACACCGTCAAAACATTGTCCAATATCCAATGACAGCACTTCAGAATGATCTGACGAGGAAGGAAGACATCCCACACCGTCAGGGTCACCATGGGGATGAACTGGAGCACTCGCAGAATCTGAATTCCTGCCAACACTTCAGTCAAATGAAAAGATCAATATGTTAAGCGGAGAATATAATGTTTAAGTGATAATGGCAATATTTAAATGTTAAATTAAATACTTAAGCAGTTAACTAATAACGTAAACGACTAGTACAATATGTTAACTAGTGACGGACATATTTAAACACTAATGACCCCAGACAACTGGAACAATTAAAAGAGAAGAAACTTACAACGAGTAAAACTCGTTTTCATTAGAATTCGGCAATGGCACATTTTCTGTCTTGACGACAAGATCAACTACAGCACATTTGAAGATGGAGTGCACGTGACACATCCGCTGGAAGTCAACATCATTTTCTATTGGGCAAACCGTTTTATATCCATCTGGTGTGATGAACTTAACCCTGACAAGAGAAACTTCGAGACCCCATCGCTCACATATCTCAGCTAACACCAACTCCCAAGAAGTCTGAGTCGTGAACATTAGCACTCTTCCTTCCCCGTTGAATCTAGCAATACCACAAAAACTCTCCATAATATATTGGCCGAAAACCAAATCGTACAAACTAAATGAAATGAAGAACAAAAATAAGCCGAAGAAGAAGAAGAAGAAGAAGAAGATGTAAACAACAAACAGCAGTCAGATAGGCAAACAAAAAAAGTGCATATATATATATCACTGTCGCGATGAAGACCAAAAAGTGCATAGAGGTTAGACTAGACGTGATGTGATTGGGAGGTATTTTTCCCTCCATCAGAAGGGCAAAAAAGGAAAAATATATGCCACTGTCGCGATGAAGACGTATTGTCATCGCTCGACATGAGTATCTGTTTAACCGTCAAGTTTTTTATGTTTAAACAGATACATATAGTGTTTAACATAATGATTACCGGTTTAAATAACGTCTATATCATGTAAATAATACGTAAAACGTTTAAATATAGTGACTTAACTATTTAAAATATATGTTATTGTTTAAATTGAATGTTTTCACTGACATCGCGTTGAAGATGGGTACCTCCTGGGTCACTGTTTAAACATCTTTACGTATTTTCTTAAACACCGTTGTCATTATTTAAAGAGTAACTTGAGTATTGTTTAACTTTTTCTATTGTTTACAATGACGTTCTTTTGTTTCCCACATTGTTTTTACTAGGTCTCTGTTTAAATTTCAGAAGTTCGCATTCAAATAAAACATTCGTTTACAACATTTACAAAACATTTACAAAACATTTACAACATTTACAACATTTACAAGGACTTTGGACACTCACGACTCGACCCTCGTATAACGAAACAAGTGTCTGTACATTCGAATGCTAACAGCGGTTGCATAACATGCGCATCAACTTGAACCTGCACAACGTACAACATTAAAAAAAAGGTTAAACAAACACATTCATGAAAACGACTATTATTCAATGTGTCATGGTCGGACTTAAGCGAAGATATTGTTAGTTAAACATAGAACGATATAGTTGTACACTGACGTAATGTTCTTAAACGGTAACAAAAAGTCTCAAGTGATAAATATCAACCCCGTCTTAAAGGATGTTTCCTGACCTCTCTCCTCTAGAGAATCCTCCGCAATCACGCAATACGTGAAAACTTTCTTTTCTTACCCAAGTCGAAAAGCTCGCTTAATTGCTTGCCCGTCATCCACCGCTGGAGAATCCTCTGTATTCAGGCAATTATGCGAGCATTTTGGCTTGGGCAAGAAAAGATAGTTTAATTTGTTGCGTGATTACGGCTGATTGATTCTCAAGATAAGGAAGGAGGTTCACGAAACATCCTTTCAGATAGAGTGGTTGTCCATTGAAAGAGGAGGAAGAGGAGGAGGAGGAGGAGGAGGATGATGATGAGGATGACGATGAGTGGTTGTCCATGGGAAGGGTTCTTCCTGGTTATTTATGGTGTGAAGTCCACAAGCAGGCTGACTCTTCATATCCGAGAAAAAAATTAAACGCATACGATGTGGACCGACATTGACTGATTACAACGAACGGGTGTTCGGATATTTATGTTACCATGCATAAGAATTAATGCCGTCATTAATTCTTATGCACGGGATACCATAACCTTGCCACCGCCACGTGCCACCCTGCCAACAATTCGGATCAAACGAAAAAGATCACCGCTTTTACGCGAGACTTTGAGAATTTAAACGTTAACATGAAAAAGTTATACATGTAAAGATAATATTAAAGCGGAGATGACAAGTATTAAAGCGGATATGACAATTATTAAACATATTAGTAATATATTTAAACGGATAATAGCAAATAGTTAAACATTATTTAAAAATATACAAAAAGATAACCATAAACGAGAAGAACTTTTACAACGAAATGAACTCGTTTTCAAAGCGGAGACGACAATGGCACATGCTCTGCCTCGACAATAAAATCGAATACGACTCATTTGAAGATGAAGTGCACTTGACCAATCCGATGGAAATCAACTTCATTTTTGTTGGAGAAACCGATTTATATATTTCGGGTATGATAAACTTCACCCGGACTACCACAAATGAGTCGCCATAATAAACTCCTATCTGAATGGTCAAACTGATAGCAACGAAAGAGATTCTCACCGTATTCACGCAACCGGCGAATCGAAGTCGAACAACTCAAATGAGGAGAAATGAGGAGAACAACAAGATGTAATGCAACTCCCTATGCATTGTCTATCGAAACCAAGCGTGAAAGCCCTTGAAAAGGTTGAACATGATGTGATTTGGCGCTTTTCCTTTCCCACCATTTTTCAAGGCCAAAAATGGTATTTCACAACATGGACCCATTTGAAGTGAACAGTAAGGGGTAATAGGGAAGTTAAACACTAACGGAAGGGTTGTCCGGGGTGTGTAAAAGTAGGAGGGGGTTTTTGGGAAGTTTGGAAAATTACGAGGGGTGAACAGTAATTTTCCCTTATTTTAATTATTAGTTTAGACTTGTGGTTTTTCAAAAAATGCATGAAATTATTATTTGTAGTTTTCATAGAGTTGTTTTTTTAAAAATAATTGTATGAATTTATTTTTGTAGACTTGAACAAAATTATTAGTTGTATTCTTGATATTTATATTTATTATTAGTTTAGACATGTGGTTTTTTAAAAAAAAATGCATGAAATTATTATTTCTAGTTTTTGTAGACTTGGATTTTTTTTAACATTTGCATGAAATTATTTTTGTAGAGTTGAATGAAATTATTTTTTTGTATTTATGATATTTATTTTTATTATTAGTTTAGAGTTGTAGTTTTTTTGAAAAATGCATGAAATTATTTTTTTTGTGGACTTGAATGAAATTATTTTTTTAACTTGTGGGTTTTAAAAAATACATGAAATTATTATTTGTAGTTTTCATAGAGTTGTTTTTTTTAAAATATTTTCATGAAAATTATTTTTGTAGACTTGAACAAAAATTATTAGTTGTATTCTTCATATTTTTATTATTGGTTTAGTCTTGTGGGTTTTTTAAAAAATGCATGAAATTATTATTTGTAGTTTTTGTAGACTTGGTCTTTTTTTTTTTTGTAAATATTTGCATGAAATTATTTGTTGTAGACTTGAATTAAATTATTTGTTGTATTGTTGATATTTATTTTATTTATTACTTTTAGACTTGTGTTTTTTTTAATATTTGCATGAAACCATTATTTGTAATTTTTGTAGACTTGATTTCTTTTGTTGTAAATATTTGCGTGAAATTATTTGTTGTAGACATGAATGAAATTAGTTGTTGTATTCTTGATATTTATTTTAATTATTAGTTTTAGACTTGTGTTTTTTTTAATATTTGCATGAAACTATTATTTGTAATTTTTGTAGACTTGGTTTTTTTTGTTGTAAATATTTGCATGAAATTATTTGTTGTAGACATGAATGAAATTAGTTGTTGTATTCTTGATATTTATTTTAATTATTAGTTTTAGACTTGTGTTTTTTTTTAATATTTGCATGAAACTATTATTTGTAGTTTTTGTAGACTTGGTCTTTTTTTTTTTTGTAAATATGTGCATGAAATTTATTTGTTGTAGACTTGAATGAAATTATTTGTTGTATTGTTGATATTTATTTTTAATTATTAGTTTTTAGACTTGTGTTCTTTTTCTAATATTTGCATGAAACTATTATTTGTAATTTTTGGTAGACTTGGTTTTTGTAAATATTTGCAGGAAATTTATTTGTTGTATACTTGAATGAAATTATTTGTTGTATTTTTTATATTTATTTTAATTATTAGTTTTTAGACTTGTGTTTTTTTAATATTTGCATGAAACTATTATTTGTAGTTTTTTTGTAGACTTGGTCTGTAAATATTTGCATGAAATTTATTTGTTGTAGACTTGAATGAATTTATTTGTTGTATTCTTGATATTTATTTTAATTATTAGTTTTAGACTTGTGTTTTTTTTAATATTTGCATGAACTATTATTTGTAGTTTTTGTAGACTTGGTCCTTTTTTTGTAAATATTTGCATGAAATTTATTTGTTGTAGACTTGAATGAAATTATTTGTTGTATTGTTGATATTTATTTTTAATTATTAGTTTTTAATCTTGTGTTTTTTTAATATTCGCATGAAACTATTATTTGTAATTTTTTTGTAGACTTGGTTTTTGTAAATATTTGCATGAAATTTATTTGTTCTAGACTTGAATGAAATTATTTTGTTGTATTCTTGATATTTATTTTTTTAATAATTAGTTTTTAGACTTGTGTTTTTAATATTTGCATGAAATTATTATTTGTAATTTTTTGTAGACTTGGTGTTGTAAATATTTGCATGAAATTATTTGTTGTAGACATGAATGAAATTATTTGTTGTATTCTTGATATTTATTTTTAATTATTAGTTTTAGACTTATGTTTTTCCTAATATTTGCATTAAACTATTATTTGTAATTTTTGTAGACTTGGTCTTTTTTGTAAATATTTGGATAAAATTTATTTGTTGTAGACTTGAAAGAAATTATTTGTTGTATTGTTGATATTTATTTTTAATTATTAGTTTTTAGACTTGCGTTTTTTATATTTGCATGAAACTATTAATTTTGTAGTTTTTTTGTAGACTTGGTCCCTTTTGTAAATATGTGCATGAAATTTATTTGTTGTAGACTTGAATGAAATTACTTGTTGTATTCTTGATATTTATTTTAATTATTAGTTTTAGATTTGTGTTTTTTTTAATATTTGTATGAAACTATTATTTGTAGTTTTTGTAGACTTGGTTCTTTTTTTGTTAATATTTGCATGAAATTTATTTGTTGTAGACTTGAATGAAATTATTTGTTGTATTGTTGATATTTATTTTAATTATTAGTTTTAGTCTTGTGTTTTTTTAATATTCGCATGAAACTATTATTTGTAATTTTTGTAGACTTGGTTTTTTTTTTTGTAAATATTTGCATGAAATTTATTTGTTGTAGACTTGAATGAAATTATTTGTTGTATTGTTGATATTTATTTTAATTATTAGTTTTTAAACTTGTGTTTTTTTTTTAATATTTGCATGAAATTATTTGTTGTAGACTTGAATGAAATTAGTTTTTGTATTCTTACAATATGGCTTCACGTGGTGGATGCTCTAGAGGAAAAAGCGTTGTTGGATCGGCTTCCACTCTCACACCACCTACTCAAGAAAGCAATCCATTTCAGGATTTTGAGAGCCCAATGGAACAATTGGTACCGGTTGATGTACCCTCACAAACCGGACAAGCAAACAACTCCACGGAAATTGCCCTCAAATCTAACATTTTTAAAACTCATTTTACAAAATTGTATGATAATGATGACATTGCAACACATGGTAAATGTAATTATTGTGGTTCGGAATTTAAGTATTGTAAGGGTGGAGGATATGTCACATTCAACAGACACTTGGAGAAGAAGCACCTGGACAAGCTTGGACATGCTCGATCACAGTCACAAATTAGATTCACTGTGGATGAAGGTATAGGTTCTCGATGATCTCTATTTACATTTTCACAAGCAAAATATAGGGATAAAATTGCGGAGATAATTTCCGTCGATCGCTTGTCGTTCAACTTCGCTGAACGGTGTCCAGTGCAAAAATGTATCAATGACACATTGCAACCGGCGTGCAAGAAGGTTTCACAGAAGACAATTCAAAGAACAATATTCAAATAATACAAGAATGGTAGGGAACAACTTTGTGCGTATTTTTGTACTTTTAACTCTTCAGTTTCTTTATGTTCCAATGTTTGGACCGATGTTTTTCATGTAAATTCTTTTATGGGTATTACGGCACATTGAGTTGATGACAAGTGAAATATCCAAAAGCGCGTTCTCACTTTTAGGGTGTTCAACGAGTCTCATACCACCGATAATATTTATAGATTTATTCGTGGAGTTATCGAAAGAATTTGGTTTAATGTTTAAAATTTTTTTGATTTCTTTTGATAATGCCTCCGCTAATACGGCCTCAATTAGACCTCTAGAAGATTTTTTGAGGCCTTCAGGTGGTGGCAAATATTTTCATATAAGATGTGTTTGTCATGTTTTAAACTTATGTGTGCAAAGTGGTTTGAAAGAGCTTAAAGAATTTGTACTCCCTGTTAGAGAGGTCGTAGCTTATATGGGGAAAAGCATCACCCTCATGAAGCAATGCGCTCGCTATTGTAAAGCACATAACATGAGGGTCAAAAAATTCTCTAAAGATGTCAAAACAAGATGGAACTCTACTTATCTGCTTCTTAGTGCAACATTTCCCTATAGGACATTGTTGACTAAGTTTGTTATTGATTCATTGGTTGGTTTTTGTTTATATGAGTATAACTGGGTAGTTATTGCTCGTATTATTGATTTGCTTGCAGTTTTTAACACATGTACTAATTTGTTTTCGTAAGTTTATTTTCTTACTTCCTATTTATTTTTATATGGTGCTGTTGACGTGGCTGAATAATTTTGGAAGTTTAGATTAGATCCACAATTGTTTAGTGCGTTGATCACTATGAAAATTAAATGGTTATTTTATTATAAAAATATACCTCATATTGCTTTAGTTGCATTTGTTCTTGATCCAAGGCATAAGCTAGAAGGTTTGCAAGAATATTTGGAAGCATATTACAAATTCATAGGATTCAATGGAAGACAAGATTCCCAACCGATTGCCATGAGCTTGCCCATGAGTAACGTGGATACTCAAGATTCTGAACTGGACTCCGACAGCATTTGTGGATGTCAATAAAATTGTTGCTGATACTAAGAGTCAACTTGTTGAATTATATGATAGTTATTGTATTAGATATAGCCATATAGTTCCACAAGTTGCGAGGGAGACAGAAGGACAATCTAGCAATAGTGGAGGAGAATCATTCCGGCAGAGGCAAGCAAAGAAGAAACCAAGGAGATCACAATATACAGAGCTCGACTTGTATTTAAACACTACCTTCTGGTTCTCAGAAGAAATCAACACAGACATGACTTTCAATGTCCTCAACTGGTGGTAAGATAATGGAAATCCATACCCCTATTCTTTCACTAATGGTAAAAGGATATTTTTTCAGTGTCCTATGTCTACAATGAGCTTGTGAGCAGACTTTTAGCGTAGGTGGGAACATGTTGGATACGACACATTTGCAGTTGACCCTACAAAATATTGAAATTCAAGTTTGCATGGATGACTGGAAACGTGCTCAAGTTCGGCAACAAGAAGCAGAACAAGAAAGTCCCGATGCTAGTGATTTCTTCTACACAGATAATATGATGAGCACACCTGGCTCGACAACAATAGTCATTGAGTCTGACCAAGACCTAGATTTACCGATTAGGTAAGTTGGTGACCGGCTACACAAGGTAAGAGAACTACGTGGGCTTTGATTCCTCTCACACCCAGGAGGATACGTAGGCAACTTGATTTGACACGTAAACCAATTAAATGCAAGCCATTTATTTTCAAATTTAGTGTAATTTAAAATTTTCTATATTTTGTGAATTTTTAGTAATTAATTATCATCCTTCCCCAACTCTTTATCTTAATCTCAATATTTCCCAACTCCTATTCTTATTCTCTTTTAATATCATTAATTCCCAACTTCAACTTGGGACATCTCTTATTATTTGGAACTTGGGGTCTTAATTTATTTTTTTTTCTAGAAAATTTTCTGAATTTTCTTCTATTTTTTTTTTGAATTTTCAGAAATTTTCTGATTTTTTCCTTTTAATTTTTCTGAATTTTTAGTTTTTTTGAATTTTTTTGAATTTTTTTACTCGAGTGGGTCACGGGCTACGGCTCCTGTGACCCGGATCCGCCCGAGTTCGACGCAGCCAACCCTGGCCGACGAGTTCCTACAAGCGGTGGGGTCTGAGTTGGTGGGCGGTGAACCCTAACTTTCGGTGGGATTTGGGCCCGTCGGGCCGGTTAACCATAGGTTTGCAACTGTAGCAACAACAGTTTTACTGTTGAATGATATGCTTGTAATAAGTGGGTTTGGTAAGTGTCTTGTTAGGAAAATGTAAGTTTGGTATGTGTCATGTCTACTACATGATAGTTTGGTATTTGTCAAGTCATGAATAGCATGACTTAAAGGGTTAAGTCTTGAGCCTATATAAGGCCTCTTAGTTTGTAAGATGGGGATATAAGCACTCCCACACCATAAGGGAAATCCCCCTCATCCTTTATATCTCATCCCCCCTCACATAATGTAATAAAGAAGTCCTTCTTTGTTTATATATGTCTCTCTCTACCTCTCTTATCCATGCTTCTTTAAACTCTGAAAGCTTTCTGAGCAAAGCTTCCGCCCTCTAATCACATTTTCACCCCTGGATGACCCCAGCATCCAGAGTAAGTTGAACGGCATCCCCAACGACCTCTCCATCGTCTCAGATGCTGGCTTGACTAGGGCCTAGAGGTTCTAGTGGTATCAGAGCTACAGTAACTTTCCTCAACAACTTTAAGATAATATTTATCATGCAAGGGTAAAACCCTTAACGGGATCCCCAACATGTAGATAGTAAGTTTTATCTTGGTAGTATGACTTTTATTTGATCCATGAACTTTTATCTAAAAATCTTTAAAAAAAAAGAGTTTTGTACAGATCTTTTGAAAAAATATTTTGAGCTTAAAAATGAATCTTTTATATGAAAAGAGTTAATCTAACTAATATGAGGAGTAAGACAAACTGGAGAACACCAAAAAGTACCCGTCTAAAGGACAGGAGGCCCGTTTAGGGGAAAAAGAGTGTGGAGGTAAGTCTGAACTCTGAAAGTTGGACAGGATGAACTCTCACATATTAAAAGATAATAATTTGAATTGTTAAAAATTACTCTTCTAAGTAATTATGCAAAGTGGAACACTCAGGCTTTGGAAACTGGAGACTCTACAAGGGTGGCCTAGTACCGCTGATAGGGAAAGGTTAGTACACTCTAAGACGGTAAGGTTGAACGAGCCGATAGAGAATGTCCATTGTGAAAGAAAGTTTAATTTTTCAAAAACCCATAAAAATTAAAAAAACCAACAAAAACCAAAAACACAAGTTTTTACTTTCAATAATTATGGATCAAATAGAGTTATTTACTAAGTCTAACTTCTATCGTATTACATGTTGTGGATTTTGTTGTTGCATAAGAATTTCCTCTTACTTATTTCAAGTTATTACAAAGTAGTAGTAATTTTATTTTACTGCAAAGTAGAAGTAGATTATTTTTTCTGCTAATCTTATTTCAGTTTTATAAATATCATAAAAAAAATCAAAGTTTATTTTACTGCAACAAAAATAATAAAAAAAAAAATATCAAATTAACAACAAAATATTAAATCAACAATATCAACAAAAATATCAAAAAAGAAAGAAATTATAAATCATCAAATCAAACTAATCAGTTAAAAATAAATAAATATTAAGACATTAATAAACCAAATTCTTAAAGAAACAATAGAGAAAATAATTATAATACAAGTAATATGTATTACAATAATAATATTTATCCTGTTAAACATAAAGATAATATTAAGAAATATTAATATCTTAAAATGAAAAATAAAATAAAAAATATTCATAAAGAGATAAAAATAATAACTAGAGTATTAACGGTATTAAAAATGGCAATACAAATCATAGAAGAAATAATAGAAGATCTAATATTAACAGAATCGTAAAAAATAAAAATGGATGCAAAAATGGATTTAATTATTAAAAAACTAAACAATCTAGAAACACAGTTATTAAAATTAGAAACTATATTATCCAATCAAGATTATGTAAAAAATAGCATAAAAGAAAAAGAAAATCATAAAATTGAAATAGATACCTATGCAATTAAGTAAAAAATATTCAATTAGGAACAAATCAAAAAATAAGAAAACCAATAACACAATTTAAAATCTGGACTAAAGAAGAATTATTAAAGCCACCAGAATATATGTTAAAATTCCCAAGAAATGAAACATCTACTTGAAACAACAGAATATTATAAAATTGAATTAATAAAAAAAAAGATATTATCCTTTAGAAGAATTAAATCAATATAACTTAAAAGATAAAATAAAATATCAAAAATATATATGGCTTAATGAAGTAGAAGAATATTTAACAGAAAAATTAAGAATTATAAAAAATGGATCAGAAGAAGAACAAGAACAATTAAAAATTTGGAAATTAAGATTATTACAAGAATTTGATAAAATAGAAGTAAATTATGTCCAGAGAAAATCAAGAAAATTCAGAAGAAAAAACTATAGTAAAAAGTATAGATAATGTTAGAAGATTTTCAATCTTAAATCATTTAAAATATACTAATCATATTAATAAACACCATAAAAGAAAAGAAGTAACATACACAATTGAAGAACAACAAAATAAAGCAAGAAATATGAATATAAAACTAATCACAGGAGAAGAATTATATAAATTTGGAATATTTGAAACAAAAACAAAAATATATGAACATTATGATGAAATAGAAATATGCTGTACAAGTGATGATAAACAAATTATATTGGATTTAATAACAAAAGAATCATATAACAAACTTGTATCATCAGGCTATACATTAATCCATCTAGGCCTAATAATATTAGGAGTAATAAGATTACATAGAAAAGGATTAGGAATAAGAATTTTATTAAGTTTAGTAGATATAAGACAAATTAAAATATAACAAAAGCAACTATAGAATCTATGGAATTAAACATGAACTGTGATCATCCAGAAATAATTTATATGACCCCAGATTTCTTAGTTCCGTTAGAAAAATTTTATAAATATATAAAATTAGTAATAAATTCAAAAGGTTATACCATGATCTCAAATGCAGCAAATTTAATAATTGCAAAAACATTCACAGGACAAGTAACAAACAATTGTAGAATCAACTATGTTTTAACACCTAAAAAAGCAAAATCATTTTTAGAAAATCAAGGACTAAAAGGAATAGAAGGAAAATTTTATCAATCAGAAATATTAGAAGAAAGTGAATGGAACATCCAACCCATAGATATCCCAACAACATCAAATAGACTAAGTAATGCAGAATTTTATGAAAATATTGATGGAAGTACAAGTGTAAGAATGATAAATTATACAAACAAAGGCATAAAAATAGAAGAACTTCAAGAATAAAATGGATTTAATAAATATAACAGATCCAGAATTAATTGAAGAACAATTAAAACCATTAAGAAAATATCTAGGAAGTATAAATATATCCGTAATGCACTAAATAAAAACAAAGGAGAGCAATCTGGCTGATAGTGTAAAAGATTATGTAACAATGAAACAATTTTATAAAATAAGCTCAGAAATATTAATAGAAACCAAAACAGTAAAACATGATAATCAAGGAAATTGGATATGGAATATAAATTATATACCAAGAAGAGAATTATGTCCATTAGAACATCAACAAAGAAAAATCAGACTAGATAAATGGAAAAAATCCTTAGAAGAACAATATAAATCTATCGAAAGTTGTTATACATGAAAGAATTAATAGATTCAACAGATATAAAACTTAATAGATGATTTAATGAGTGATTCAATTAAATATACAATAAAAGAAAATAGAAGTCTAAAAGAAGAAATAAAAGCAAGACAATGTATGTGGTTAAAAGAAGTTAAAAGATATATAACTTTAAGAGGTCAAATTAATTATCAAGCAGAATCATTAATAGAAGTAAAATTTAAATCAAAATAAAAAGATGAAAATGGTAAATCTATTTGGAAACCAACACAAATAAAATATAAAGATTTTTTTATCGAGATAAATATTTAAAAAGAACAAAAATAGACTATGGAATTACAGATCAAGATTAAGAAATGAATATGATTCCATAAAATATTTGTTATGATTAAAAATAAAAATGAATAAACAAACTTATAATCTAGATAGAACCAAAAATATCTATTTAAACAATACAATCAAATTGAAAAATTTTGAAAAATGTGAACATAAATTTGAACCATTCAAGATAAATTATAAAACAAAAATGTGATAAATGCTATAAATTCCACATAACAAAGCATAGAGTAACATGTATAAAATGTGAATTATCATTATGTAGGAAATGTGTATCAGATTTATGTAATTTTACTTTTGAAGAACAAAAAATAGAAAAACCAAATAATAAATTTAGGCAAGATAAAGAAATAATTGAGAAATTATTAAAAAGAATCAAAACCCTTGAAGAAGAAATAGATAATTTAAAGGAAAAACTAAAAAATAAGAAAGAACAAAGTAAAGGAAAAAGTATAATTATCCAAGAACAAGAGGAAGAAAATATTTTAGATAAATCATTAGAAATATATGATGACTAAGAAAAGAAAAATAGATAAAGAAAATACTATAGAATTAGAAAAAATGATTAAGGAATTAAAAGAATTAAAAGATAAGATAATATTAAAATATCACATAACTCATTCTAGGAGTAAAATTGTAGATTCATTACAAAATACCATAGATTTAATTGTGGGAACTATTTAAACAAGTCCCAAAAAGAAACATAACAGACAAAGGTTTGTTCATCTGAATAATAAGAGCTGTGGCTACAAAACCAGTAGGTCCATACGCGTCTCTTGTTATGGTGAAAACCTGGTTATCTTTATACCCCCAATACATGCAAAAGCATGAAAAATTATATCTCCAACACATGCAAAAACATGAAAATTTATTTAACTAATAAGCTTATTTTTTGCAGAAATGGCAAGAAAAAATATCTATAACCTACCATCGTCCCTTGAATCCCAGTTAAATCTCCCAATATTCCCACCAAACTCCACTCTAAAATTCAGAACACAAGACAATCTAAATCTGTCACAAGAAGTTATTCTTGACAACCTTTGGGCCAATAAACATGACCCAAAAACCCTCATCTCGCTATTCCACTCCTTAGCAAAATACTTTCACCAGACAAATGAAAAAATAAAAAATCCACCACATTTACTTTTACCTAAAACACCAAGTGTAAAATTCTCTGTGAAACCCCAAACACTTGACTACATGGTAGAACAAGAAAAGAAAATCAAGGCATTGGAAGTTGAAATTTCCAATTAGAATGAAGAAGTTATTCTGGTTAAAGCTCAACTTCAACAAATTACAAAATAAGCTGAAGAAATGAAGAAAATTATGATTGAAGAAAGACAACAAAGAACAGAGAAATTTGAACTATTCCCAGAACCGATAGAAGATGTAAAACAACTCATTTTCAAGAAAGTGATGACAACTCAATATGACCAGTTCATCTTTGAACAAGAAGTACCGAGGCAACTTGCAAAAGATGAAATTCTTCCAGCAGGATTTGCAATAGCAGGAAATGTACTCAGAGCTAGCCCATAAGGATTCTGGATGCCAATGTGAAGAAGGATTTACTACAGTCAAATGTTCCTTAGACATGTCCCAATGGCATGATCAAGAAATTAATGGTATTCAGATAAAAGCCATCAATCTCTTCAAACATGGATACCTATCCAGAGTAATGCTGACAAATCCAGAGCAGGCAAACTTTTTAAATGACTATTGGCAGCTGATATATCTTCTACATAAATTCTTCAAAGCTTTTGGACCACAAATTGATGGGTATGTCAATTTAGAATTAAATTCAATTCCTTCTTGCTATGATGAAGGTTATCCTGATGAAGCATGGCATCATATCAAGATCACTCTCCTTCACCATCATAAACCTGAACAAGAAAGAATAACTCCTATTCGATTAGAAGACATGATTATTCCAGGAGATATCAAGAAACAAATGAAGCTATAACGAGCATGTGTAATCTCAACTGATTGGAAGAGAACTTGCCCTAAAATTGCTGATAATCAAAGATCTTAAATGGTGCTGGAAACTAAAACCATGAAGGTATATGTTGATCAGTACATGTTCCCCATGTACTGTCCTTTTCCGAATCTTATTTCACAAATGGCAGCTACAGAACTAACTACACATGAAACAAGTTTGCTCATGGGCAAGAGAATGCCGTTTTGGGGATTATTCAAGACTAAGTCTTCCAGTAGATATACTAATGTTACTAAGTCCGGCTGACTATCCAAAAGGTTTAGAAGACATTACTGAAGAAAACTTAGCCAACATGATGGAAGGCTAGGAAATCTCTACCCGATTCATATCTAAGTCTCACACCATCTTTTGGTGGACTAAAAGCAGTGTTGTTTGTTCTTATTATATAAAAAGAGTCGGTGTTTATAGTGTGTAAAAATAGGTTTGCAACCGTAGTAAACAAGTAGTTTTACTCGATAAATAATATGCTTGTAATAAAGTGGTTTGGTAAGTGTCTTGTTAGGAATAGGTAAGTTTGGTATGTGTCATGTCTACTACATGATAGTTTGGTATTTGTCAAGTCATGAATAGCATGACTTAAGGGTTAAGTCTTGAGTCTATATAAGGCCCCTTAGTTTGTAAGATGGGGATATAAGCACTTCCCCACACCATAAGGGAAATCCCCTCATCCTTTATATCTCATCCCCCTCACATAATGTAATAAAAGAAGTCCTTCTTTGTTTATATATGTCTCTCTCTACCTCTCTTATCCATGCTTCTTTAAACTCTGAAAGCTTTCTGAGCAAAGCTTCCGCCCTAACCGTTACTTCACCCTGGATGACCCCGGCATCCAGAGTAAGTTGAACGGCATCCCCAACGACCTCTTCATCGTCCCAGATGATGGCTTGACTAGGGTCTGGAGGTTCTACCGTGGCCACCACTAATAATTGTAATAAGAATTGTATAAGTTATTATTATCAATAACATCAATATCACTATCAATAACATATTCGGGTTAACCACATATTCGGGTTAATAATAATAATAATAATAATTATTATAATTATAATTAATATTATATTTGCAATTAGAAATGTAATCATCATACAATAATTATTATGATCATTACAATTACAATTATTATCAATATATAATAGTAACTTAAAAAAACTCAAAGAATACCCATTTTAGTAATTTGTCATCTCCAAAAGTGCTTTTACAAATCCACATCCAAACAATTTCACACATATAAAATCACTTCTGCATTAAGCTATCCAAACATAAAATGCACAAAAAACACGTAGCTTACTCTGAAAAGCACTTTTTTTAAAAGTGCTTCCACAAAACTTTTAAAAAGCACTTTTTTTAAAAATCAATCCAAACAAGGCCTTTGTCAACTTGTTTTCTTCTCTTATTCATTGGTGTGGGCAGAAACATGATTAAATTAAGACTGAACTTCTTATTGAATGAAGAAAAAGAAAAAAAGGGAAAAAAATCAGGAAGCCAGATTGAAAATAAGGAATATTAATTGAAAGAAAGCATATCGATAACCAGGGGATATAAACACTGTGAATAGCCTGAATAAAAAGCTGGGTTTACTCTTTTAGGAATAGGAATATGCTTCTTCCTTCTTCATAGTTGCTACCAAATGCAGTTCTAGAGATGGCATCTTGTGTGACATTTTGAAGGTCTGGAAACACATCTAATTCTAAATAGCCTTCATTAGGAATCATCTTGTCCCATTTTCTAATTAGTTCAGCACAAGATGTAGAAAATGATGGCACCATCAGCTGCAAACCAGAAAGTTTCGCGCATGATCTCAATCCACCTCTTTTTATTAAACAAAAATTTGCTAACCATGTACAAAAATACCACTTATAATTCTATAAACTATTGGTTTCTTGAAATATACATATATAATAGATTGAAGAGCACATTACAATGATTACCTTTAACTTGTCAAGACTGAAACATTCATTGATTGGTGAAAAACACAAAGTACAAGGAACTAGCAATTAAGGAAGCATCCTTCCTATTTCTTCCCCTATTTTCTAGTGCAGTAAAACATGGCTGATGATGAGGTGGAATAGGGAATTAATAGTGTTGTGCTTGAAATGAGTAGCTCTGCCCAATCATTGCCCCTGCCATAATCTACAAAACTTTTGGGTAATCTTTGCTTCCATGTATTGTAAGCTATGTTCATTGGTGAAATGGGGAAGAAGATGACGCTGACATGGCCTTTCACTTAAAATGATGTGGCATTAATTGTTGACATGTCCATTCACTGCTAACCTGGTGCCATCTAAGCATGTTTAGTTGGCAGTCTGAGTATGAACGGACTTTTTTAGCTACCACAAAAGCAAAGGGTGATGGGAAAATGACCAGTGATTTGTCAGTGAAACAAAATTAAAGAATGGTGACCAAATTGATTCAAATTAAAGCTCGATGACCAATTTGAAACAACACTGAAGTTAAGTCACCACCCAAAAAATTACCCCTCCAAAGTTATTTTATGCGAGAATATAAATCGACGAATCAGATCTATTATGCTTAATTAATCAATACAATTATTAACCAATTACTACTCCCTATTAATCTAATTATCATAGTATTTTGTTATTTATTTAATAATATTTGTTACGACTTCCATCTTCAACAAAGTACAAACTTTCGATAGTAGACATATCGACGAAATGTAACACAAATTCCTCAAGATATGAACAAAGATTGAAAAATTCACAAGCATATGCGTAAAATAAAACCCTAAATCCAAAATTCACATGGATTTATGATCTTCGATTGCACTGCTTGGAGCTTATATTCAAATTACCCCTCAATTTATTTTTTCAAATAGGAACCTCAGTTTTCCATAGAAAAGTTTTCTTTGGGTTGGGAGAGGAAAACTTTTCCGTAAATTTGAGGAAAAAGTGGTCACATGACCAGCTTTGTGGAAAAGTTTTTCATTAAAAAATTTTACAATCAAACATCCCATTTGACTGGAAAATCCTTGATGGAAATGTTTTTATGAAAAAAATGGCCAATCAGACACAACCTAAATTTACTCTAATGTTTTTAATTAAAAAATAAAATTTTAAATCAACCATTGGATATCCCAATGGTATAACACAAGAGCGCAAGAGGGAGGGCAAGGGTTCAAATCCTTCCTTTTGTAGTGTTGTTTATGAATTATACACTTGAGTCCAGTATTGTTTCTGTACTGTTAATGGGCCTGGGTGTGGGTCCTCTATAGGTGAAACAGTAGTTTCACCCTTCTAGGATTTTTGGATGAGGATTTTTCTAGTAGGTATATGTTCCTCCGTACCTTTTGTATGTCGCTTAATAAAAATAAATTAAAAGTTTAATCCTCTATTTATTGTATTTCATTCTGTGCCACTGAAGAGAGTTTTGATAGTTTATGAGCTATCTATTTTCAAAATGAAAAGGGATATTTCTTCGTTAAAATCAATTATATATCCCACTATTTTAATAAAAAAATGATGTCATTAAAACAACAGAATCCCTACGAAAGAAAATTTTGTACTATACAAAAAATAATTAATTTTTGATTACGTACTTCACAACCATTAAAAAAAAAAATTCTCGTTAGTGTAAATCAGGCCTATTAATGAAGAAACCAAAGCACTGATCATCTTGTGCTTAATTGATTTTTTTTTTTTTATTAAGAAACATAAAACTAAAAACCAAAACCAAATAACTGATTGATTTAATATACTTATTTTTCTCTTAAAAAATATACAATATGTTAATATAGATATAAAAAAATAAGTAACTAAATTTTTAATATTGTGTATTTGAAAAATGTAAAAAAATAATTTATATTTACTTACTAACTACAAACCTCATTTTTAAAGAAATACTCTAGACCAAAAATATAAAAAATTCTTCAATCAAATATGTAACCCTCGGTAAATCAAATAATATGAAAGATTAGTATATCAAAGACTTATAATTCAACTGAAGAAAGGCTATTTCTAAGTCTCCCTGAAAGTTTCAAACACTAAACATTAAAGATGATTGTATTTTATTTCAACCAAAAGTGTGATACCTTGCTTTTATGTTGTTTCTCTTCTAGTGTACATTGTTGGGGTGTATGTGTTATTTCTTTATTTGTTACGTCATTCTTGACCTTTTAGTAGTATAATGGCATGGTAGTGATTTATTGGAAGTAGTGAGGTAAAAGGGTTATTTTGCCTCAAATTTTATCCTTTATCACCTTATTTTCTCCAATGGGCTAGACTTAAGAGAAATTTTCCAACTCTTTGGCATTTCATCTATTCCTTAGAGTTTCCAAAAAATTTTCAAGCTTCTTTGGCATGAAAGAGCCAATCTTCCTTCAATGAAGTTGATTAAAGTGGGTATCTTTGCAAGTTGACATTTTTATTGTCTTGTTTATGCTCTTTGGCACTTTGTAGTCATTCTTTAAGCTTTCTAAGTTTTAGCTTTTGTATAGAGGTTATTGGGTACTTGTTTTGAGTAGAGAAGTGTTGAATTCCATGTTTTCTTTATCTTGTTCTTGATTCTATGTGAGAGTTTTGAATGTCTTCTTTTAAATGGAATATTTGATTAAAACCATGGGCTTTGAATGCTTTAGAAGTTGTCTATACATCCCTTTATTGTTTTTTTTAAAATACTATTAGATGAGGGATGTATTCTAAGAAGACTTGTAGAGTTTTAACTATTTGTTAGTGTAGCTCACCCTGGAATTAATGTAGACACAAAAAATTGTTATGAGTATTGTAGCAGTTGCGCATTGCTGCATGTCGTTTTGCAATATCTGAAGTTAGGGTTTGAATTTTCATCAAGTTATCATTCCACCACCTTAAGTGTAGGCTGAAATTCTTAGTTTTTGAAATCTAATTTGATTCATTTTGTTTGTTGCAATTGTATTCTATTTTTGTAGTTTGTTCTTATGTTTTCATATTTGGAATGCTTTCGTATTTTCACATTTTGGGCTTCATTTGTGATTGAATTTGTGTTGTTGAAACACATAATCATGTAAGATTTGAATGATAACTAATATGAGTATTTATATTTTGTGCATGATTTTAATCTTGAGGTTACATAACTCATGTTGGGTTGAGATATTTTCTTCCTTATTCTTCTTTGTGAAAGAAAAGGTTGTATTATTGAAAATGTGGTACTTCATGTGAAGGGAAATTCTTGTGCTCTATTATACAAATGTTCTGAAAATGCTTTCATGTAATTTGATGGTGACATACCTTGTGCGATTCACTGCAGTGGAGGTTCACACAGTTGGCCTGTAGAGGCAGCGTGTTGACTATTATATTATCCATAAGCATGTAGAGAGCCTGAATGAGACAAATATTGATTAAGACACTCAGGGTCACCATACGAGGATCTTAGAGGCAAATGCCAAAGAGGCCTATCTAATTGATTTTGTTACACTTAAAGCTAACCTTGGCTGATCCAAACCCTAATTGCGACCACAATTAGGGTGAATATTCTTTGAGGCTAGCCGATGAGTTTTCTAAAGAATGATTTGTTGAGGACTTATGTAGTCTAAAAATGCTTTTCTTTTCTTAATCTATTTTTTACTATGATCGTGATTATACCTAAGTTAAAGCTAAAAGTACATGGTTTTCATTTTGATTTTATTGTAGGTATGTGATTCATTCACTCACTGAGTAATAACATTTCTAATCACTCTTCTTTTTCCCTCCTCAAGTTTAGTAGTGTGTGCGACTTTTTCGAATACTCGGACAAACTGCTTTGTGTGTTGTTTTGAGTTAGGTTTGCACGCATCTTTTGGAGCATGTAGTGTATTAAACATTCTTGTATAACCTGATCCATTGGGTAGTATTGAACTATATATATCACATCTTGTACTTGCATTTTGGTTGTATGTATGTATATCCATTGTGTTTTTTCCAGTTTTTGTTTGGTGAAATTCCTTTAGTCGTATTTAGATATAGGTTTGTCCAGGTTCATTGTTAGCCTTACACTAATTTAGGAAAAGTGTTATTCACCCCACTTGGATTAACACGGCGGTTGTCTCGTGCCTGACTGTGAATCGGGGCATGACCAAAAGACTATGATGTTGAGAATTTTATTAAAAAAAATAACTCAATACAATGCACAATCATGAATCTATATAACATAGTACATATAAGAGAATTTTGGAATTCTCTTTATTTAAGAAAAAGTTCATTTTTTGCAATGAACAAATTTTTCTTTTATTTTTGTTGAAGTTTACCACCATAACTATATATATCTACATATATCCGATCAAACATATCATCTAAAAATTGAAAATATATGAAGCACCACCTCCTGCTTAATATTAGTCCACTGCAAAATCCCAAAGGTCCAAAAGCATATCTGAATCCGATAGTTCCGACAAAACCATCCTTTTGCGTCATCTTTAGAAAAATCTTCTTCGTCAGTTCGGAGTATTGATGATTGAGATGGCCCATCCCTAGGGATGGACATGGGCCGGGCGACCCACGGGCTGGCCCGAATCCAGCCCAAAAAATACAGGGCCTGGGTTTAGAAAGTTGGCCCAAAAAACTGGGTTGGGCTCAAATGTTTTGGCCCGATTGAATTTCGGGCTGGGTTTGGGTCAGATGAATTTTGACCCGACCCGACCCGGCCCGACCCGAATAAATAAATAATATATATATATCATATATTATTTATAATATATATAATTATATATATAATATTTGTTGATAATATTACTACTTATTTATATAGAATTTATTTGAACCATTTATAATACTTGTATTGTATTTTTTTAAATGTTTGAAAAAATTTTAGGGGTTGTAGTAGTAGTTTTATTTAGTTATTTCAATTATTTCATAAAAAAATTATTTATTTTTTTGGGTCGGGTTACTGGGCTCAGGGCCTAATGAGAATCAAATGGGTCGGGTTTGGATCAAAACAATTTTGCTCTAATATGCCCGGCCCAAATTTCAAACCCTAATATATGGGTTATATTTTTAGTCTAGCTCAAACCTGCATCCCGACCCACTCGCCCCATGTCCACCCCCTACCCATCCCCATGCTCATTACACTTGACATCTAATGAAAACCCACATAGATTATAATTGTTACTATAAATAGAGGCATTAACGAATGTCTGAAATTGTCGACATGATGGAATCCTTCCAAATAACTCATTAAAGGAAAGGTTCAATTCACTCAATATAGTTAATAATGTCATACTTTTGTGGAATCACACCTGATAGATTATTCATTGATAAATCAAGAGATTCTAACCAACATTGTACATCAATATTATCAGGAATCTTTCGTGTTAAAATGGTTTTTTTAGAGAAATGTAGGCTTTGCAAGCCTCGTCAAACTTGTGAACTCCTTCGAGATCTTCCCCTGATAAATTATTGTTGGAAAGGTCAATAACCACAGGAAGAGTATTATAGCTAGTGCCATAGGAAAGCTCTCAACCTTTCAACTGCACTTCAACACTATCTTTAATATATAAAATTTTTTGTGAAGTATTGAAAGAACTCTTCATGATGGGAGATGGAGCATGGAATTTTCGTTGTTAAATTTTAAATTACTAAACAAAGGGAGACAGCATTAGTTGGTGATTTGGCATTGTATGGCTTAATAAACTCATTTCCAATTCAATTTATATATTAATTTTACCAAACCTATTTATTTTGGATTTAAAGACCAGAATTATTTCCCTGGCAACTCTTCGGCACTAATGAAGTAGTTTTTTGTACATTATTTTTATTAGATCATGTCCAAGACTTAAAATTCAAGTCATGATGCCACAGTGAGATGCATAACATTAAGAAAATAAAAAAGAAGATACAAGAGAGAATGAGGAGAATGAAAGTGTGAAATTAAAACATTCAAAGAGTAAGGAGCATGTTTCACTTTTTACCTACAAAAAAATTAAGGGCCCTCTTTTTGCTCATTTGATACTTGACTTTTTAAAGTTGGGAAAGTATTGTTTGGAAAAATAGTAAATTGAAGACCATTTGATACTTGATATTCAATATTTGAAGAGTGTTTTTTTTTTTGGGAAAGAGGAGCGGGGCGAACCCACTAAAGACCCAGTGGACGTGCACAAGCCTCGGTGGAATAAATGGGGATGGGGCTCAGCGCCACGTGGTCTGGGAACCACCCATACACAACCACTATTCACAACTCCCTAGAATGTGCCTCACTGAGAATCGAACTCTCACCACTCGGTGAGAGCTCTATCGGCGACCCGTGTACCAATAGACCCAAAGGTCGTTGGTAAGAGTGTTGTTTGTAAAAATAGGAAAATCCATTCAACATCACAAGCTACTTATTGCATGTCATGGAAAGGTAGGCTATTTTGGTACTTTTTTTTTGTGTAATTTCCTACGCTTCACCCCACATGGTCCCTACAACCACTATATGTGACACACATCATATGCTAAGTGAAAGGGATGGTTTTGAATAATGATACACCGACATAGGGGTGGCAAAAAAATCTTTGATCCGGACAACTAGTCTTATAAGTAACTAAATTAGATGCATAGACCCGGCCCGGTTTTAAATTTGGACAAATGTGACTTGTCCATACCCTGGGTTTTTCAAAAACCGGGTTGTCCAAATTTCCGAGTTTTATTTGAATCCTGTAATATTATTTCTTCTTAATATTTTGAGTTGACGCTTAGTTAGTTAAGCTTCTATTTATTATTACTACTAATTATATTGAGGTGGTTATTAGTTATTTAAGTTCCTGTTTATTATTTGGCTTTTTTGCTTTTTTATTTTGAGTTGATGTTTAATTATATAAGATTTTGTTTATTATTTGGCATTCCACTTATTATTTTGAGTTGGCGTTTAGTTGTTTAAGTTTATTATTTGGCTTTTTCATACAAAGTATTACATCTTATATTGTACGCCCATACTTATTATTCTAAGTTGTTACTCATTATTGTATGTTTATCTGTATTGTTATAAGCTAGTACTTATAGAACACATGAAAGCTCAGCTCGAATACACCACCCCTAGTAATATACATTTAAAGTTCATTCAAATACTAAACTATGTAGAGATAATTTAATTCACTTCAAATGGAAAAAACAATGTTCAACGATTCGAATTAATTCATACAATAGTCCAAGTTTTATTAAGTATTAAATAAAAATACAAGTCTTGATAATACAAAATTCAATAACCAGCCAAAAATAATACCCAAGAAACCATGTCTTAATGATATAAAATCATATGTAAAACTTAAATGCATTAATCACGATGCAAGCTTGAATCAATGCCAAATTGCCAATCGTTAAGAATGAAGGGGCACACTGCACACATGTGACACAGACGCACTAATCATGATGCAAGCTTGAATTTTTAAATCACAATTCAATCAATCAATGAATTTCCATTATATTTTATATAATTATATTAATATTTAATTAATAATAAAAAAATGGGCTTGTACAATTGGGCTTAACATTATGTACATCAAAATTTTAAAACTACAAAGGCCCAGTTGTCCGAATTTCCTAGGCCGGACCCGGCCCCGATTTAAATCCAAACAACTAGACAATATTCCGACCGGTCCATATGAACAAACTTTTGTCCAAACCCGGTTTATTCCAGGTCAGACCAAACAAGGCCAGCAGGCCCAGATAGGTTATTGCCATCCCTACACCGACACATGCTTTGTTTCTATATGTTTAGGTTAGATGTTAAATTTTATATTACTTGTAAAACAAAAAAATTTTAATATGCCACATTTGTTGTCTATTTGAAAATTTTTTCAAAAATAATTTGCCCTTTGTTTAAAAAAAATTATCATAGTTAACGGTTTCTAAAAATAATTACATTTTGATTCATGATAAATTAAAAAAAAACCTATGTTTTCAATTAAATAGGCCTTGTATTTTTAGATAAATTAAAAAAATTTACATTTTTGATTCATGATAAATTAAAAAAAAACTATGTTTACGATTAAATGAGCCCTGTATTAAACTTTAGAAAATTATAATAAGATTATAACAACATCTTATGAGTGTCTATAATATACATATCATTTTAATTATCTTGTATATCAATTAAATAATGAAATTTTTTTAAACATATAAAAAAATTTAAAATAAAAATACATAAATAGCTTCCTCAACTTCATGAGTGCTAGAGGAGTAGACCTTGCAGGCGATTTAGAGCACAACAACCCGGAGTAGTCCTCTACTCCTCCCTCTTGGCTCAGGAAGGCCTTTTGGTTCCAGACGGTAGTCTTTTGTCGACTCAAGAGTCTCCTTCTTCCGGTTCTCTTTGTTCCCGTCTATCTTTTTCTCCTTTTTTTCTACTCACTTATGGTGAGAGTATGTTGTTCGCTTTTTTTCTTTACCTGTCTTTTCTTCATCTTGTTTCTGTACTGCTCTTTTACTTTTTAATTAACCAATGCTTTATCCATTTTTATTAAAAAAATACCCCATTAATAAATAAAGAATATTTTTTTCCCTTAAAACAATGACAAGAACATGCATTTAAGAATCACTAAAGGATGTGAAAAATTGAATAGCACTCAAGCCCTTGGGTCCACTTGTTATTGAATCGAGTGAATCACTTGTTTAAGTGGTCCAAACATAATCCATCCTGTACTATTAAAGGGGTTTTTTCTTCATATATATATATATATATAGACATGTGCCCCCACAAAAAAATCATATACTTATTTTTTAGCAAATATGTGATTTATTTTTGTAAACATAAATACACATATATATGTTTCATAATTTTGTTTAGCTATTGGTTATTACCAGAGGACAATGCCAAGGTTTGTGTTAGTTTCCATCATTATTCTTTTTTATGCTTCTGCTTTCCAATTAGTCTCCGTAGGGACATCATTAGCAAACTAATAATGACAACCACTTGTTTTGCTATAAGGTGAAACACCCAATAAAAAAAGTAAAAGTTTTATGAATAAAAATGATTGACTTAAACATTAACTAAAAACATTAAATGAAAATTCTAAATACATACCCCATCGGTTTGCTTAAGCTAATTTATTAACAACGATATATATATTTAGAAAAATTGATCGGGAAGAGTGATATGTGAATCATTGATTTGTGCCGAAGTTGCATGTCATGAAAAAGGAAAAAAGAGAGTTATATATACATATGAATGCAATAACGCATGCAAGTAGGCTTAGATGGTTGCATAGTTAGGCTATTAGTTATTGTCAAAGTACAGGACCAAGGTTTGAGTTGCTTTCTATCATTACTCCTTTCTATATTTCTACCTTCCTATAAGACACAATAGAGACATTATTAGCAATCTATACATATGTTTAAAGTAGATGTATAATTTGGCGAGAGACCCGCACACTTCAAGGAGAACTCGAGCAGTCCCGCTGCTTTCCATCCAAAGGTCGCCGCCCTAATGTGATTGTTCCCCTGAATCGGGCGAGGATGCTCGCTGTCGGGGAGCACCAAGAGTATCTCGCATTTGAGAGGCTATCCCACCCTAAAAGGGTAATTTCTATGAATGATGATGATGATGAACCCGCTTTCACTATTACAGCCAAAGGGCGGGAAAGTGGAATTTTTCACTCATCTGATGAAGACACACCAAAGAAGAAAAGTGTGTTTTCAAGGCTCACATAAAAGGAAAAATTAAAATTCCAAGACAAAGGTCGGATTTCCTATCGTCCAAGGACACGAGAATGATCAAATAAGTACTTTCAACAACTCATTTGAACCTCTTAACCTGGTGAAGAAGAACGCAACCACTGCAGACCTGCGCCCCAACTGAGTAAAAACAAGGTTGGTCGACCTCCAAAGTCTTATCACAAGAACTCATTTGGTCAGAATCTCTACAAGACTTACACATCATCAAGGAAACTGCAGTCAAAGAAGATAAGACCAAAAGAATTTTATCAAAAGAAGAACCAATTGATTTCAACAGTGCAGAAGATGGTGTTTGACTGTTTAGCTCCTACAAGAAATCAACCCAAGGTTAACATGTCTAAATTTCAATGGAGGAGGGAAATGAAAGATGAAGAAATGTCTGATGTAGATGTGGAAGTACACACTTGCCAGATGGTTACTGAAGCAAGAGGAGATCATGCACCCGAACAAGAATAACCGGGACCTATTACAAGATCCCGTAGAAGAGCAGAAGTTCCCTGAATGGAGAAGACGGTTCTAGCCATGTGCCAGCACATGAGGAGCAAGGGATAGGGATTAGTCTTCCACCACTCCATATACCAAGGAAATATAAAGAAGTACATCCTCTAAATGATGATGAAGAAGATGAACCCATTTTTGTTCTTCAAAAGGAACATCATGATGCTGAATATCAAAGACTCAATGACAACATGGCAATGTTGATGGGGTCAATGTTATAAATGCAGAAACAAATCAAAGTCCTAATGGAAAATCGACCGGAGCAAATAGGAAGATCGTGGAGTCCAACCCGACGGCCGAGAGATGCCTTTAGGCCAGTTGAGCAAGGGGTAACTCCACGGTTACCTACAAAGAATGTGCAGAGGTCGAGAAGTCCAACACCTCATCCAAAGGAAACCTTCAGCCCGGCAGAACATGGGGGAGCCTCTTTCGTTCCCGTTCAGGAACAATCAGCTGTAATGACCCGAGAAGAGATACAGCGAATGGTAGTTGCTGAATTAAATCAAGCCAAGGAAATTGAGACAAAGGCAGATGGAGACAAGCCCTATCCCAGCTACCACGACCTGGTGCCTTACCCCAAGGGATATAATGTTCCTAAATTTAATCAATTTACTGGGATTGGAAATCCTGACCAACACTTGGCTCATTTTGTCACTGCTTGTGGAGATACAAGTGCGAAGCCATCACTCCTCCTCAGACAGTTCTCTGCAAGTCTTGCAAGAATAGCATTTGAATGGTATACAAATCTGCAACCCGAGTTAATTCAAACATGGCAGCAGTTAAAATATGCATTTCGAGTATGGTTTGGGGGCATAAGTGACAAAATCATAATTGCTGACCTCGTAGCTACTCGCTAAAACAAAGATGAAAAAGTTGATAGTTGGATGTCGCCTTTCTTGAGCACATCTAGCATCACTACATTCCAAGGCTTAATTTCACAAGCTAAAAAATTAGAAAGTACCAACCCGAAGGTGTTGTCCAATTTCCAGACCACTTCAAGGAGTGACAAAGACAAATCCAAGAAGACAGAAGGCGTCAAGTACACTGCTATCACCTTCAATGTTGAGAAGGGGAAAGGCATAGTGGAGTCCCATAAACCGGAACAAGCTAAGGTACCTAGCTTAGGTGCTACTGATAAGGAATCAAGACCTCTTCCTTCCTTGAAAGATAGGATGAATAAGAAGTATTCCTTCAGAAGAGATAAGGTACATAAAATTTTTCAAAGATCTTTGTGAGAGAAGGACTACAGCTTCCCGAATGCAAAAGGCATGAAGAGCAAAGCAAGACAGATCATCCCTATTACTGTCCATATCATAGGGTGTTGGGACATACAATAGAAGATTGTTATGTTTTCAAGGATTGGGTCGAGCGACAATATAAAGAGGGCAAAATCACTCTCAAAGAATGTCTTGTCCGAGCAACCAGTGAACATATACGCTTATGTGATCGCTCTAAACCCGGAGGAGTCATCTCAAAGGGAAGTCACGAGTGGTTGGTAACAAAGTGATATTTACATTGACAGAAGATGACAAACCTTGTGCTGCTCTAAAAGAGTTAGGAAGTATTTATATCCAAAAGATCAATGAAGATGTTGAAGAAGTTGACTGAACTTCCAGGGATCGTGTGGAAACGCTCTCGACAACCCTCATAAAGGGTCACTGGACAAAAAGCAGGGCAAAAGAAGAAGAGCAGGAAAAGAAAGCAAAAGCGTGAACAATCAAAGCGCTAAGAAATCCATTATTGAGGGAGTATATAGAGACCCTTGAAGAATATGAGCGGAAGGAAAGGGTTCCGATTACCCTCGTAGATTATTTTTCCTCGAAGAGTCGAGGAGTTATTCGAGGAATTAGCGATAAAATTAAAAATGAAGAAGATGTGCAAGTGGAGACTTGCAGGGTTATTTCAGGAGGGAAACCTCTATATAACCCAAAAGATAATGACTGAATATGATAGCTTCTCCCGAGCCGGAAGAGTCATGTATGATCATTACTGACGGCCCTATGTCGATAAGAAGCGGAGAAAGAAGATAGCATTCGGGGAGAGAGTAAAGAAAGGCGAAGCCAAGCTCTTGGAGCCCCTACCCACAAGTAAAGTCCAAAGAACCATATTACACCCTGAAGACCCCCAAAATATAAGGTCTTGAAAGAAAGTCATGCCATTGAAGACATCCCGCTTTCATTCAAAGGGTGATAAAGGAGTCGACTAATAGGCTACTGACGAGTTACATATTAAAAGATCTTTGAGTGGGATGAATCTGGGACATAGCCTCCAGAATCATCAGGACAAAATTTTATCTCAGAGGTTGTGGATTCTTCGGCCCCTGCCAAAGCAACAAATGCTAAAGAAAGACTTATCAAAAAAGATAAAAGGAAAGAGCTCTTTGACCAAGCCATAGAAAATGGATTGGATTTGCCTAAACCCAAAAGGCGACACCTGATGCATCTTCATAGTCATCCAAACTACTGCCAATATCACCGGCTTGTAGGACACACTATAGAAGAATGTCAAGCTTTCCAAAAATGGTTGCAAGGATAGGTTTCTCTGGGTAATTTGACACTCCCAGAAGACTACTTTGAAGAAAGAGGTGAATGTTATGCTATAGTTTCTCATGATGAATTCGAAGATGAGCTGAACTTCCCTAAGGATGAAGATGAGGCACCACAACAGGTACATCAGATGCACCTTAGAACTGGAAAGACACTTCAACCAAGACAGGTTCCCAGTTTAAATAACTGAGATAAAGGGAAGATGATTGAAGAGAGAATGTCTCCCCAAGAAACCCTCGAAAAAAAGCCAAACTACAATATTTTTGGCACACTTGAAGAAAAGTCACGAGCACTCCTCAGTATGTACGATGCATTGATGATGTCAGCTGAAGTCAGGGAGTCTTTAATACATGCCTTACAAAATCTTGAGAAGTATCAAGCATACTTTGTCGAGGTTAACATAAAAAAAGCCTCATATGCATCTCATACATCTTCAATGTCCTTCATGAGATGAGGACCTATTACTTGGGACTACGGTACACTGCAGAGACCACTATATGTGACAAGATTTTTGTGATGGAGTAAAAGATTAACCGGGTTTTGGTTGATCCATGGTCTTCTTTGAATTTAATGACCCTCAACACTCTTCGAACATTGGCTCTTGAAGTATGCCACTTATCTTCGGAGAAGATCATCATCCAGGGTTTCAATCAGCACAGCCAAAAGGCATTGGGATCGATCACTCTCCCCCTCAAATTTGGAAAAATATCATCTAATGTAAAATTCCATGTAATTGATCGATGGTCGTCCTATAAAAGCCCTCTTAGGAAGGCCATGGATTCATGAAAACCAGCTGGTTCCTTCAACATCTGTATCAATGCATAGAAAGTCGTGGTGGATGGGGAAGAGTTTAGAATTGATGGAGAGATCCAACCCTTTGGCATCCATGAAATACACTATGAGGATGCGAGGTATTACCTTAACGGATCCAAGTCAACCAAAGGGGTCAAATTGCCGTGCCCAGAAGAAGTGTCTTTGATCAAGACAGCCAAAACTACTCCTGTGCTCCAGAAAAGAGAACCAATGCCACCTCACTTTGGTAGTGACACTGAGTCATCAAAAGATGAGAGCGATGCGGATATACACCAAAGTAAGGGTCAAGTTGAAAGATCTACTGAAGAAAATGCATTGTATATTACGAGGATTCCTGATGGGCTATACAAATCCCTGTATGACTTGAATGTAAATACAGTTGAGCATCTAAAGACATTTTATGTTCCAGCTCGACATGAAAAGGAAAAAGTACTTTCTTTTATAAGGACAAAAGCAAAAAGATCTTGAATGATGATATCAAAAATATTGAAGAAATAGAAGATGATGAAGCTCAACCTATAAACTTCCCAAGTCATTATCCGAACAAGCTTAGGACAATAGTTGAGAGATATGGGAGCAAAATCAAGTGGTCAAGGAGGTCACATCAGGGCTTTCGTAGACTGTGGCATCCTGCACAGATAGATAAGAAAGGAATAGGCTATTCTGAGTTTTTTAAGCACTCATGTTACATGATAATATTGCAGGAGAAGGAAGAGGAAATAAAGATGAAGAATGCACCACTCGAACTAGAAGACGGGGGGGCAAGAAACAATTGATGAGTTGGTTGAAATCGACTTGGGAAGCGATGATGACCCAAGGCCGACTTTCCTAAGTGCACAACTATTAGAAGAAGAAAAAGCATCATTCAAGGCTCTTTTAAAGGAGCATATTGACTGCTTTGCTTGGAACTATAATGAAATTCTAGGGTTAGATGATGAGGTAGCTGTACACAAATTGGTCATTGATCCTAATGCTACTTCAGTCAAACATGCACCGAGGAAGATGAAGTTCGACTTAGAAGAAAGGGTAATAGAAGAGACAAAGAAGCTGATTGAAGCAAATTTTATCAGAGAAGAAAAATACTCTGATTGGATAGCTAGCATAGTCCATGTGAAAAAGAAGAATGGGAAAATAAGGATATGTGTAGATTTCAGAGTCTTGAGCAAGGCATGTCCTAAGGATGATTTTCCCCTCCCAGTTATAGAGATCATGATCGATAACACCTCAGGGTATGAGATGTTCTTCTTTATGGATGGGTATTCTGGATACAATTAAATCAAAATGCATCCAGATGATCAGAAGAATACTGCTTTCCGAACGGCCATGGGCATCTATTGTTATAGAGGGACTAAAGAATGCGGGAGCAACATATTAAAGGGCTATGGCCAAAATATTTGATGATTTAATTCACAAAGTTGTCAAATGCTATGTGGATGATCTTGTGGTTAAAATAAATTCTAAAGACCAACATCTTGATGATCTTATGACAGTTTTCACACGCCTCAGAAAATACAAGTTGAAAATGAATCCCATGAAGTGTGCTTTTGGAGTCCTCTCCGGAAAATTTTTAGGTTTCATCGTGAGACATCGGGGAATAGAGATAGATCCCTCCAAGATAAAGGCAATCCTAGAAATGCCTCCTCCTAAGACACTGAAGCAGCTGCACTCATTCCAATAGAGTTTAGCATATATTAGGAGATTTATCTCCAACCTCTCTGGGAGATGCAAGCCCTTATCTAAACTGGTCAAGAAAAATGCTCCTTTCAAATGGGATGATGAATGCCAGAGAGCATTTGAAGACATTAAACGGTACTTGCTAAATCCACCAGTGCTGGCAACCCCGATTCATGGAAAGCCTCTGATGTTATATACGTCCACATTGGAAGGGTCTTTGGGACCTATGTTGGCTTAGAATAATGAAGAAGGCAAAGAAAGTGCGTTATATTACCTTAGCAGGATGTTGGTATGAGCTGAGAGTAAATACACGCCAATTGAAAAGCATTGCCTAGCTTTGGTGTTTACTGTCAAGAAGTTGAGACACTACTTGCTAGTGCATAAAGTAATACTTATATCAAAAATAGATCCACTCAAATATCCGGTGACGAGGCTATTGCTTATGGGAAGACTTGCAAAATGGGCGTTGATTCTGATGGAATTTGACATAACATATACTCCGTAGAAGGCTATTAAAGGTCAAGCGTTAGCGATTTTTCTAGCGACACATCCTCTCCCCGATGATTCACCACTTAATCTTGATCTCACGATGAAGATACATTAATGGTGGAAGAAGCAAGGTGGCGGCTATACTTTGATGGAGCGTCATCTATTCAACTGCACTTATGTCCAAAGATTCCACAAATCAAAAGTCGGGATAAGACTTGTGTTTGTCACACGGGAAGGTGGAATCCTCGGATATGCTCTCTCCTCATCGGAGCCATGTACAAACAATGAGGTAGAATATGAAACTCTCATAGCTGGTTTGGAACTGATAATTAAAATGGGAATCCAAGACATACACATATTTGGAGACTCACAACTCATTATCAAGCAAGTCGAAGGAGACTACAAGATATACAAACCTGAACTTCTTAAATATTATAAGAAGGTCAAAAATCTGATGAAGAAAATTCCCTAAGTACAATTGAGGAGGGTTTCAAGATCAGAAAATGGAGAAGCTGATTCTTTGGCGAAAGTAGCAAAGGAGCTGGCAAATCCAAATTATGAAATAATCCATATAACCATAAGAAATAGAAGACCCATTAGTACGATCCCCGACGAAGTCGAAGAGGAAAGTGATAGGGGCAATGCGGAAGTCTTCACTCTCGAAATGCCAAAAGAAAATTAGAAGCAACCGTTCATAGAATATCTAAAATATGATAAACTCCCTGAGGATAAATCAAAAGGTCTTCAGGTAAAGCGAGGATCCCTAAGATTCACCCTCATAAATGATATATTATACTGCAAGTCATATGATCAATTGCTCTTGCGGTGCCTCTCATATGAAGAAGCCCAAGAAGTTATGCATGAAGTGCATTTCGCGATATGTGGTGCGCACCAATCCAGACCCAAGATGCGACTCAAGATCAATCACTTGGGATATTATTGGCCAACCATGGTCGGAGATTGCATTAATTATGCTAGAAAATGTCATCTATGTCAGATATATGGAGACTTTATTCATCAACATCCAAATCCTTTACACCCCACAGACTCTTCATGACCCTTTGAGATATGGGGAATGGATGTAATCCATCCTATTGAACCACCATCATCTTTGAGACATCGATTCATATTGGCTGCAACAGATTACTTTTCCAGATGGGCAGAAGTAATCCCACTGAGAGAAGTCAAGACTGAGAATATCCTCAAATTCTTGTGGAAAACATCTTATATAGATTTGGGACTCCAAGAAGAATTATTTCAGATAACGGCCCCGTCTTCAGAAGCTTCAAGGTTGGGAGATTCGCACAACATCATAAAATAGATTGGAGATATACCTCCATCTATAACGCTAGAGCAAATGGATTGGCAGAAGCATTCAACAAAACCCACTCAAAGCTGTTGAAGAAAGTAGTGTCTAAAAGCAAGAGAGATTGGCATGAAAGACTCCTGGAGATGCTATGGACATATCGCACTACCAATAGGACTCCAGACTACGATGCATGCCATATTCTTTGGTGTTTGGAGCCGAAGCGAGTCTTACCTCTTGAAATCCATATACCCTCCCTGAGAATGGCATTGCAAAATGAAATTTCTAATGAAGATAATGTTCGGCTCCGCTTGGATGAGTTGGACTCTCTTGATGAAAAAAGATTAGGGGTGCAACAAAATCTCAAAGTCTACAAAGCACAAATGTCTCAAGCATACAACAAGATGGCTCATTTTCGGACTTTTATCAAAGGAGAGATGGTCCTTGTCCTTAGAAGACCCATCATCACCAACAAAAAAGCCGGGGGCAAATTCAAAAGAAAAATTGGGAAGGTCAGTTATGTTGTGGAGATCGCTCTATGAAGGAGGCGCATATCAACTTATCGATGCCAATGGAGAAAGACCGATGCCACCCATCAACGACGTTTGCTTAAAAGAAATATTATGTCTAATGTAAAAATGTTTGCCCTATGACTGAACATCCGTCCCTCACGGAGGTAGACTAGTCATATACAATCAAAATGTATTTCTCGAGGCAAAACATTTATTTTTTTATGAATTTTGGTATTAAACTCACTTTCTGTACTAAAATTGCTCAATGAAAATAAAGGAGACATGTGCTTTGTCTATGAAGGACATCTGCTCCCATGTAGACCGGTCATGCAGTTAAGCGTGCTTCCCAGAGGCAAATACATTGGTCCCTATGTTTTTTAAACAACAACAAAATACCAAGAACACAAAAACAAAAACAAAACAAAAACAAAAAATCCTTATGCATGTTGAAGTGTTGAAAGCTAAAAGCTTCTTTTATAGTATTGCTACAATCAAGGTCTTCATCGGGCGACCAAATTATCTTTGATTGCCTTGAAATTTCTTTCAAATCATAAATACATGATCAGTATTTAATCTGAACGATTGAAATTTGATTTGAAGCTACATGATTTATAGAAGAAAGTAGGACCGTGGGCCATGATGTAGGACACCGCTTCTCTACGTTTAATGTTGATCAATGTGTTAATCAGACTATGCCAAAAATTCAGATTGGTCTGAAATTTTTTATGAAAACTCTAGACTTGACAATTCTCAATGTGAACAGTTACAATTGAGCATCAAGTCCATCAATTATCAAAATAAAATCACAAATCAAGCATGAAATTCATTGATGATTGACCTCACACCATATTCAAATTCTAGCTCAAGATCAGATGGTCAAAAGAGCTTCAATCCTTCTGAAATTTTTTCTATATAATCAAGGTGGTCTGGTCTTCAATATGAATGGTGACGATTAAATTCTAAGTTCATATGACTATCATAAAAAATTTGGTAATTTAGAGTCAAAATCTGCCTAAATTCCTGCCCAGCTACCTCATCATCAAGTCAAGCATCACCATATCAAATTATATTCAATTTTAGTGAAAATGTTTACAGTCATTTATAAGGTCCTTATCTCTAAAATGAATGATGGAGATTGGAATTTGAGCTCATTTGATTATCATAAAAATTTGAGTTCAAAGACCATGTCTATCTCGTTCTCTATTCGCCCATGGTGCTATCGAGTGGATGAATGGCTTATAAAATCATCCCAAATTTGGCTGAAAATGTTTTCAAGTAAAAGGCCCCTATTCAAAAAAAAAAAAAAACAGAGAGAAAGATGGAGAAGGTTCTATGCCAAGCTCAAGATATCCATTAGTAAGGAAAGGACTAGAACAACATTGAATTTCATTCCATTTATCGGATTAAGCTAACAACGATATAAAATAGCTGATGCCTAAAAAAAAAACTGAGGATTCGTACTTCTCTCACTCAATCTCACTAAAATTCTTCGTGTATCGAAAAGGGGCATTTGTTTATGTAAAAATTGCATGTCCTGATTCAAATTGAATAAAAAAATTTAAAAATTACATACAATAAAATTATAATCGAATTGGGACAACATATGGTTAAAATAAATAAATTTCATTATATTTGGATATATTCAAGATAAGTCCAAAGACATTTTTGAGATAATTTAAAAAATTTAGAATCTGAAGATCAGCCCAAAGCACAGATCTCGAGGCGATCTAAAATATTCAAATCACAAGATCAGCCGAGAGCACATATCTCGAGGCAATCTAAAATATTCAAATCATAAAATCAGCCGAGAGCACAGATTTCAAGGCGATCTAAAATATGTAAATCACAAGATCAACCGAGAGCATAGATCTCGAGGCGATCTAAAATATTAAAATCATAAGATCAGTCAATAGCATAGATCTCGAGGCGATCTAAAATATTTAAATCACAAGATCAACCGAGAGCACGGATCTCGAGGGTGATCTAAAAATATTTAAATCACAAGATCGACAGAGATCACGGATCTCGAGGCGATCTAAAAATATTTAAATCACAAGATCACCGAGAGCACTGCATCTCGAGGCGATCTAAAATATCCATATCACAAGATCAACTAAGAGCATGGGATCTCGAGGAGATCTAAAATATTTAAATCAGTAAGATCATCCGAGAGCACGTGATCTCGAGACAATGTAAAAACATTTAAATCACAAAAATTACCCTTGAGAACGTATCTCAAGGCAAAAATTACTAAATTACAAAATTGCCTTTAATAACATATCTCCGTGCATAAATGCAAAAAAATACAAAAAAAATATCCTGAGAACATATGTAGAGGCAAAAATCAAATTACAAAATTACCCCTGAGAACATATCTCGAGGCAAAATGCAAATTGCAAAATTACCCTTGAGAACATATCCCAAGGCAAAATGCAAATTACAAAATTGTCCTGAGATCATATCTCAAGGCAAAATGCAAATTATGAGATTGTTCTTGAGAATACATATCTTGAGGCAATTTCAAATCTTAGGTTAGCCCAAATACACATCTCAAGGCAATCCTAAATTTCATGTAGTCTGAGAACAAATCCCGAGGCAACCTGAGAAAATACAAATCCCTCGGGGCTCCTAAACACATATCCCTGAGTCGATTGAATTTTTATTAATTTAATTAAAATTTTAAATTTTGATTTTATCCTCTCTCGAAATTTTATTAATTAAATTTTAAAAATTTCAAAAAAATTTAAATTTTTAAATTTTAATTTTTATCCTTTTTCTCTCTTGGTCGACGAAGGGGTTAATGGGTTACGATCTCACGGGAGGAGTGGGGATTGAGGATAAGAATAAAAAAAAAAAGATCTTTTAAAAAGAGAGGAAGGAGGAAGCTTGGGGAGGGTAGAGAAAAAAAATCAAAGAGAGAACGAAGAAGGATTAGGAAAGGAAAAAAAAAGAATTTAGAGAAATTTTTCTAGGTTCTCTTCTCCTCTTGCGCTTATTTATATAATATATATATATATATAAAGAGATCGCTGGCCGCTCGTCGCCAGTGCCGCTGTTCATCACCGTGGCATGCTTGAATGGCTGAGATAATGCTGCCAAGCATGCCGCTGTCGCTGCTTGTCGCTGTTGCCGCTGTTCATCTCCGTGGCATGCTTGAATGGCTGAGATAATGTCGCCAAGCATGCCGTTCGACGCTGCTACTACTCGATGTTGTTGCTGTCATGTTGATGCTGTTGTCGTCGCTTGACACCGTTGCTGCTGTGTTGCTGCTTGCCGTATTCTCCATTGAAGCTGCCATCATTGTTGATGTTGCTACATTGTAAACCAAAACCAAAGACAGCCAGCCCTTCACTAATGTTGCTGCCGGAGAGGAATGGAAACTGGTGAAGAAAGTGGCACAAGTCTTTGAAGACGCCTGAAGACCTAAGATGACAAAGAACTGATAAAGAACATGGTGCCATGCTCTAGAAGAACCAGCTATGGTTTCCCTCCTCGCGGTATCCAATTGAGGTTTGGATGATCTGTGATTTGGATGCTAAGGAGCTTCTTTGAGCTAGGATCTTCAGGAAGTCGATGTTGTTAGCTATGCCGACCTTTACAGTTATCACGTTGGATAGGCTTTCGGAGCCCAGGTCTCGGAGCACCGCTTCAAAGTCTCCGCCTGCGCCAATGAAGATCGTGAGGCCTGTTCCAAGCTCTTATGAGAAGAAGAGCATTTCCCGATCGACTTGTGGTTTCACCAGCTCTCTATGCAATGCCTAAAGCGACCCCTTTTACCAGACTCTCTGTCCTCTTTCTCTTTGCCTACGTAAGCCATTCATACAATACTGTTATTGGATGTCCACCTCAGCTTGATGGTAAGAAGGTGGAAGCTATGAATGGACGGGAAGTTAAATTAGCTGTGGATGTTCTTCATGATGGAAATCTCAAGGAGGAGCAAGATTGTAATGGTTATTGTCCTAAGCCTCTAGGTGATGCTAGTTCAAATGGTGGTCCCGAGGACATGAGGCTTACTATGTTGTTGGAAATTGAGAAAAGGAAATGACAAGATCCCCTTGCGTATGTCCTGCAAGTACACGGGTTTGTCGAAGTAATAATAATCCCGGATGAGCGGGTATCGAATCCACAGGGAGTAGGGATTAAAAACACTTAATCTGCTTCTTAGCTATGTGAAAGATCAGTAGTGATAAGTGTGACAATGATTCAATTCTCAAAAGTAAAAAACAACAAGTAAGAGAGCACGAGTGAAAGAGGAGGTAAGGCAATCGATAAAGATGGGGTACTCGGATAATGCTCCGCCTAGGACAATCGCTCCAAGTGCAAGAACCCTCTATTATGCTTCCTAATCAATGCAATGGTGAGTCATGGAAATCCTTGAATACATAGTCCCCAAATCTAAGGTCAACTATGCCTAACTCTATACATGTCCGGGAGGAGAGTTAGATAACCTCTCAATCTCGCACTCGAATAGAGTTCTGCAATGAGCTCTAGGGATTCCAAGTGATAAATCTCTTCCTAATTATAGACCTAACCCCTTTGGTCCGGTGGAAGGTTCCTAACCACGATTAAGCCCTAGATACTAAAGATCACCTCAACGCTTCACTCGTTACACGCGTAACTAAGCCCCAGCGGAGGGTCTTCCCTTAGACCATTCACTCTATTATGGGCACAAAGAACTCGAGGAACGAAGGTAGAATCTATCACGCATGGAGGGAAAGGGGACGCTCCCTGCAGCCTCTCGACTCACCCTCTCAACCCTCTCTAACCTAGCTTTTGTCTAACGCTGCGTGGTGTGTCACTCACTCACAAGGTTACCAACAAGAACTCTCAACCCCTAGTGTCACTCTAGGGAAATGTTCATACAAACAAGCATTCAAGGTTGGAACTCACAACAAACATCAATTAATTGAAAGCATAATAAAGAGATTCAATGAAATAAATACATCCTAGGGTTCACAAATACCCGAAAGTACCCACTAGGGGTTTAGCTCTCCATGGAGCTAAGTGCAATCAAAGAAATAGAATGTAAAAGTAATGAATCCATAGAGAAACCCCTCGACTAGTCATGTCGATGGTCTTGTCGGAAAAGTCCTCTCACTGTCGTCCAAGGATTCCCTTGTCCGATATAGGATACGCCTCCACGGAAGCTCCCCTACCAACCTTCTTCCTAAGGAATGATGATGTCGGAGGCGTAGAACCTCTCAAAACCTTAGCCAATACCTCTCAAAACCCTAGTCGAAACCCTCTTTCAAGTTGGGGAAAAAGATGGAGAAAAGAACTGTGAAATCGGGATGAATCGCGCTTTTAAATAGGGTGGAATCGGGTATCCACACGGTTTTGTGGATTTTTCACATGCATACGTGGAATTTCCACCAGGGCGTGGGTAATTTCCACGGCCGTGTGGATTCTCTGAGTAGTGATTTTTCGGCCGGTTGTGAACCCGGCCAAAAATACTTCGAATCCATACTTTCATCGAGGTGACGCAAAGCGGGCACTACGTTCACGCTCGTGGATCGCTTTGCATCTTTAATGACGGACAAGTTGGTGGAGATCTTTGTTATATGTGCATAAAGTCGAATTCTTGAGTGTGACCTGCCCTTGTGCCCCTCTCAAATGGTTGTGCTAACTCAAATATGAGGAGGTTGGCTGACACTCTAGCATCTCACACCCGACCTATGTCTTCGGCTTGAACCTTAGCAAGATTTCCTCCAAAATCGGTGGATTATGATCCACATTGGTTTCTTTCCTTCATACTCGGCCTCACAACCTTCCTGCACGAAAGTAACATAAAAACACACATATTAGTGTAAAACCAGAGAAAAGTAATGCTCAACATAAGAAAAGAATGCTTCGCATTCATATCACACAAGCACTTATCAAACTCCCCCACACTTAAGCTTTTGCTTGTCCTCAAGCAAAAATTAAATATTCTGTGCATAGATGAAGGAAATATTGGAAGTGCTTTTCCTTAGGTTCACCAAAGTGTACAGAGAGAGCATTCTCCAAGTTAGGGAAATTTTCAACATTAAATACAAAAATCAAAGCTCTAGCTAAAAAAACTTGAATAAAAAGGACAACAAACCCGAAATCGTGTATGTGTATAAACTCACTCAAAACAACCCAAGGTATACTCCTCAAAGTTCTAAGTACAAGGGACTTATTTATCTACAAAAGTGACAACAATTTCAAAGATAGTAGTAGCTTCCACACATCCTCTAAGGTAGCCCTTTCCAAAGAGGCCGCTTAAGGTGGCTTTCACACTTTCTCAGGTGGTAGCTCTTTCTACTCGGAGTGGTAGGTTTCACTCATCCTATGAGATAGCTCTTTCTCTCATTAGGGCATAGCTAGTATCCGACTTATGAGAGTAGCTTCATACTTCATAGGTGGTAGCTCTTTCCACCCAACAAGCACAAATAAATAATAAAACTATTTTGTTCTTTCTTTTCATTTTCCTTTTTTTTTTCCACAAAACACAACTATAACTAGTCTCTTTAACATCGAACATGAGTTTCCAAAAAGAGTTTAAAGAGTGAGTAGTACAACAAATGTCAATTGGGTAAAAATTCCTAGAAATTCAAGCAAGAACTAGAGCATGAAAACATTCAATGTTAAAAATTCTCCTAAACTCAAGAATACAATCATTGCAACTAAGGTGAACTCGCCATTGGCTAGTGTGAGCATGTATAACAATCAAAACTAATATAAAAGACTAGTGCACTATGAAAACTCCCCCACACTTAAGTTGTACATTGTCCCCAATGTACACATGCAAGCTCACTCATAATGTATATCAATGAAGAATATATGTGGGAGAAGCAATCAAAACAATACTCCCCTGACTCCTAGTGTCGCGTTTGATGGAGTTGAGTCCTTGGGAGTAATGTCTGGCGGGTTGTGAAGCTCACACGGGCAAGTGCCTAAGCGCCATGTCGTGCCCATGACATGTAGTCTCAATTCCCATGATGACAAGACCATCTCTGCACGCATATACTGAGGGGGTTCGAGTGAAGCTCAATAAAATAAAAAATAACTCGGTATATATAAAAAGATAGACAATAAATACAACTCGAGGATGCAAAATGAAAAATAAACTCGGAAGGATAATCCTTTCTGAGTGAACAAGTCTAAAATAAAATCCAAAATAAAGAAAATGTAGAAAAATAAAGTCAAATATCGGTGTTACTCTCGTCGGCCCCTCCTGCTCATCAGCGTGGTGGGGAAACATAAGATGGATCCACCGTGTCGGTATAGGAGATGGGGTGCATGAGATGCCGAGGGGCTAAGGAGTCCTCGGTCACAGAGACAAATGAGGAGGCGACGCCTCGCTCTAAGATCTCGCTGTAATATGTCAAAACATGCCATGAACTCGTCGGGCTACTAAGTGGCCTCGTGTAGCCCTAATCTCGACAATCTCACGCCGAGGCCGTGCACTCGTCTGTAGTCACTCCCACCGCAGCTCTCGAGCCTTCCGAGCGACTCATGGGCTCGAGATGGTGAAACACATCGCACGGGGAGGCGTCCTTTCGTCCCGACAGGTGCCTCGGTCTCCATCGAGTGCTCGAGCGAGGTACGGAAGCCTCGGCATGATCACCCTCACCTCATCTATCTTGGATTTGTAGCACCAGCGCATAAACCCCCATCCGAACTTTACCGACCATGCCTCATCAATCTCGGTTCCAGAGCTTGTGGGATAGGTATACTCATCTTCTCAGTCCCACGAATCGAATCCAAGAGAGCACTAATCTCGTAAATGTAGGGGGCCTGAAAGATCGCCTCCTAGTCTAGCATAATGCCCCTAATGTCCGGCGTACTCGCCATGATGTATCCTAAGTGATCGAGCACGCGCAACACCATCGGTACAAGTATAGAAGCTCCCCGCCCGGCTCGAACACCGTGGCTATCACCACGCCATTCACCGATCCGCCTCAGCGACGGCATGTAAGTATCAGTATGCAGTCGGGAAAGGCTCAGATCCGACTCTAACCACGGCTGATCCCAGGTTTCACCACGCACACCGTACGGCTATCACCACGGCCATTCACCGATCACTACGGCCCATCAGCCTGATCGATCGCCACACATAGCGCCTGTAGACCCTCCTACAGGGGTCAAAACCGATAATTAGTCTGAACTGAGGAGTATTCCTCGGGTGTCCGTGGAATACGCCTCCTCATACGAGCCAAGTGAACAGAAACGCAGGTGATGCTCAAGCTATAGTGGTGTCCAGGTGCTCCTAAATCTGAATGGTGTCCTAAACTGCCGTGCTTCATGTCATGATCTATCAAACTCGAATGATGATAGCACCTCTGAGTGCAAATTCTCTGGATAGTGGCTCTCTAATCGCTAATAAGCGCCGCTTAACCACCATCGAAACGAGATCCTCGACCTCACAGCGAACTCATCTCCTACTGAGATCTCTCGAGTATAGTCATGTCCAGGAATCGAGTCTGTCTGAATCGGAGTCTCGACAAGCGCTCATAGCGAACCTGATGCTCGGAATCGTAAACTCATGTCCTCGTGCTCGTGGATGACTCAGGGATGACTCACACGCGGCCTCTTATCAGCTTGCTTCTTCGACCGAGGTGCCATAATCTGTAAAATTTGAAAGCGAAAATGATCAAACAAGTTGATAAACTAACAACTCGCAGAATTCACATACGTCATGTGGAATTTCGCACACCCCGTGTGGATCCACGGGGTGTGAAAACCACACGGCCGCACCACAAGAATCCAAAAATACAACTTAAAAATACTTCTAACTTTGTTCTAAACATAAATCATCTTTCTAATTGAAGAAACGAAGCATTATTAACCAGATTGATCTATTAAAATCATGAATTGATGAAGGAAATCACAAATAGGGCTTACTGATAAGTTAAAATGAAAGAACTACGAATCGGTCGAATAACCTTGCAACAATCCTACCAAATCGGCGCTAGGAGGTCGGGGGTTGATGTGAAAGTGCTCCCTGTAACGAATGAAGGTGTGAGGGAGAAGAGAAACGACTATTATTTAAAAGAACTACCGCACCTCTATGCTCACGTACATCCACATGCGTAGAAATTACCCACGCCTGCAGGCCCCTACAGAGAGAACTTCAAAGGTGCACGCCCCTGAGCGCCTTAGGGAAAATTCGCGACTCGAACGCTTCACACGTGGGAAAAATACCCGCCCTGTACTCGACACTGGGCAGCCGCACGTGGCTTCCGACATCCGAAAAATCGCTAATGTTCACGCCCGCGTAATTTAGACGTCAGCAGGCATGTGGGCACCCATGCCCAACCCAGAACCGCCCCTGTGTCTTCTCGGGCTATGGAGAGCTCTCTGCAGAGATTCGCCGGGGTGCAGATACACGCTTGCGTGCGATTTTCACAAAATCGCAGAGCTCCTATACGCCTTGGAAATTTGCACGGGACGTGTGAATCACACGGTATCCGCTGTGGGTAGTCACTGCGCTTCCGGGGATGAGCTTACAACTCACAAATACACTCACGAAATTTCCATCTGCCCACGGATGCTAGAAAAACCTGCGCATAAAATTTCCTCGAACATGACCACACACCCTGCAGCTCTAGTATACAAGTCTTACCACAAATCATTGAATAAAAGCTCAAACGACATACTTCGCCAATTCCATGAAAACACACGATGAATACTCTAGCCCATAAGAAAATCTCAGACAAGCATCCAAAAATCAAGACACCAACACTTAACAAATTATTTATTCAAACAAACTAAACTAGAAGATAAGAAAAATAGAAAACACTTGGGTTTGGGCCTCCCAAGAAGCGCTTGTTTAACGTCACTGAAAAGCTTGACATACCTTGTCTTACCTCACGGGTTCATAGATGAAGGTTTCCATCTTACCCATGACTTGAAAGCATGATGCAAAAGAAAGTCTCTTGAGGATAGAGTGAATTATCGGAGCTCGCACCACCTAGCGATAGTTCATCCAACTCCTTCGGTTTATGGGCATCTCCAATAGCCTTCGAGTGTTTCCGTGCGTGCCTCCTAGCCTCATTTCTCGCAAGACCTTCTTCAAGATCCTCAGGGTAGATGGTACTTCCGCCGAACAAGCGTCATTACTTCTTCATAATCCTCCTCTTGGTCGAACAAACCTTCATATGGGTCCGGATTGAACATTTCCTACATGTATTCATCAACAATCATGATGAGTGTCTAGAAAGTATAAAATATCATCAGATCAAGAGAATGCCGTGATGGCTTCAAAGCAAGGCAGTATGTGAGCTGTCATCTCCAACCCTCTCAAGAATTTAGCTCTCCGCGCCCATGTCAATCAATGCCAGCGAAAGTCCTGCAGAACGGTGCTCCTAGCATCAAAGGTACATCCACATCCTCATCGACGCCTAGCACTACAAAGTCAACCGATGTACTTGTCCTCCACTTGACAAGCATCGTCTTTCAATGATGCTTCCTCGGATGTCGTGTCACTGCTCGGTCCGCTGAGTTGCAAAAGTCATCATCCGAGTAGTCTGGTGGCAAAAGCCTAGCTTTTGAAAGAAGGTGTATGCCATAATGTTGATACTGGCCCCTGAGTCCACCAATGATCCTCACCTAGATTGCGCCAATATTACACGGATGATGAAGCTTCCGGTGGATCTTTCTTCTTGCTCGTTGGCATGCTCCTTTTGCAATACGAAAACAAGAAGGTGTGTATTGCATGCTTAGGAATTTGGGCCAATGCCCCAACAAAAAGGAACAGTGATGGAGCGTTTGAACAAACTCAGGAACTTCTTTGCACTGCTCATCCGCTTATTGGTCTTTCCAGTCTCTAGAGTCTTAGGGAGCCTTGAAAGCTTGAGCGCGTCTCTTTCTCTTCGTTTGTTCCTCTTCTAACTTCTATAACCTCGAGTGCGTGGTTGCTTTGGCTTCTCACTCCGGAAGCCTACACTTTCCAACCTCACGACCACTTTTCTGATCGCCTTCAATGGATCCTAGGGCTGGTCTCGTGATTGCTCCAAGCTCCATGGTCTTCAGGAGAGATCACAATTGGCCCACCCGATTTTCAAGGTTATGTCTAGAGGCTATGTGGTTAGGAAGTTTGTCTCGACTAATTCAAACCTTGTATTTGTAAATTGCATAAATCTAGTTATGCTCTCTAAGTCATTCATTCCGGCTCCAAAACCCCAGACTTTGTTTTCACCAGGTTTGTTGTTATGTTAAAACCAAGGGCCCCATGGCCTTTGTGACCCCGATTACTCCATGAAAATTGGGATGATTCTTCCAACCCGGATTGTAGGTATTGCTATATGGTTTCTTGAGGTCTTA
>NC_052479.1:11537886-11636444 GCF_009730915.1 Dioscorea cayenensis subsp. rotundata
TAAGAAAAGATGATAATAAATATATATAAAAACTAATGCTATAAGTTACTCGTGATATAAATCGAATAGCTCACAATAATGTAAAAAGCATGTCAAGTTAGCATTTACATCAATATTTACATCATTATCTCCTAAATTATAAATTTTAAATCTTGTAAATCTTAAACCCTATAAAACCCTAAAACCCTATCCCCTATAAAATCCTAAATTATAAATATTAAGTACAATAGAAAATCCTAAGGGGCAGTTTAGTTCACAGAATCTTATATTAGCATTTACATCAATATTTACATCATTATTTTTTCTCTCCTAAATTATAAATTTTAAATCTTGTAAATCTTAAACCCTATAAAACCCTAAAACCCTATCCCCTATAAAATCCTAAATTATAAATATTAAGTACAATAGAAAATCCTATAAGTGCGTTTAGTTCACGAGATCTTATACTATCTGTTGGGGAATAGAATTACTAAAAATGTGATTCCTAAATCATGTTGACGGGACTATGTGTAATTCTTGTTTAGTTGACAAGACAATCATGTGGCTGAGATGTAACATTAGTGTGTTTAGTTAGCTGGGAATATTTCATTACAAATTATCTTTTTACTAAAATACCCTTATCTAATAAGTATCAAATATATCAAACTTCACAATATTGCAAAATAAAATATCAAAAATTATTTAATAATAAATATTTGTTGTTATTTAAAATAAATTTTAATTTTCGGATATAGTTTTTAATTAATATTAATTAAGTCAAACTTATTTAACCAGAAGGTATACAAAGATGACAAATCTTTTTATTTTTGAATAGAAAGTTGACATCAGTTAGTCTGAATGTGAAATTACCACCTATTTGAGTTAGTAATCACATCTCGTAATATTGGATAAGTTGGACACATTCGAAATATGACATTCTCGATTATATATAACCAAATAAGATAATATAAGATTATATGATCCACATTCCGGGTAATGTGATATTATCTCACAACCAAATGACCCATAAACTTAACCTAAACCGGAAGACCTAGAACCTTAAAACTTATAAAAACCCCTAATCTAAACTACCATGAATATGTACAAGCTGGCTTCTCAAATAGTTTTCTTGAATGACGTGCAGTTGACATCCACATCAGCATTCATAGATTTAAGATTTTAGGATTTAATGTTTAGAGTTTGGGGTATAGTGTTTTACATGTTATGATTTTAGGGTTTTAGGTTTAAGGTTTTCTAGTGTTTAGGATTTATGGTTTAGGGTTTCATAGGGGGTAGGTTTTTAGGATTTTGGTTTTAAGGCTGTATAGGATTTGTGTTTATAGTTTAGTATAAAGAAAAAAAAAAAAAGTAGATGTTGATGTAGATATCAATGTTTTTAAAACCGGACCGGATAACTGAACCGGGTCTCATATTTGGAAAAGTCACGGGTCGACTTGATTCGACTCGGATGACCCGCTTTTGGTCGGACCGATGACGCTCATAAATAAATAATTATCTTAAATATTATATATAATATATATATATATATATACATATAATAACAAACTTTATTATATTTTTAATCATAATTATCTTAAATATTTATTTTTAATATCATTATGATTTTTATCAAAATGGTTGAAGATTCAAATAATTAATCTAGATAAAGCAACAAATACAATTCCCTAAACCTTTTTATTTCTTAATCTATTAATCATAAATGGATGATGATAACTACATAAATTAAACAACTAATTAAATTACTAATTATGTGAGGATGAGACAAGGCATGAACATTCAAAACTAAACTAGAACTAAGTATGATTAATTTTAATTCTCATATTTGATCATCATTACCATTAAAAATAAAAGTATAAAATAAAATAAGTCCCTAAAACGATCTATACCTCTTAAACAATCTTACAAAGTTTCTATTTTCTCACACCTCTAAACTCCAAAGTTCCAAAAATCCAAATAATATTTTTTGACAAATCAAGACTCGTAGAGTATCGTGAAATCAAGAAAAAGAGAGCAATTCATGCCCTAAGTCCCTTCCTTAAAACAAAAACAAAACAAAACAAAAACAAAAACAAAAACAAACAAAAATAAAAATTGAAAAACCGGGTTCCATCCGGTTTTGTCCAACCGGCCGTTCACCGGGTTTGGCGGGTTTGACCGGCTCAAGATTCGGTCAACATTAATTCTAAAACCCGGATCGGGCTATGTTCTGCCTCGATTTCCGGTCCTGATCGGCCGGTCCTGGGTCCATCAAAAACATGGGTAGATATCAATTTGATATTCACATCATCCCCGAGAAAGTTATTTGGAAAACATATTATATAAATATAAATATAGCATTATTTATATATAAATCCTAGCTCTCTTGAAAAAGACAAACTCTTTCTCTTAGTCCAAAAATTCACAGTGGAATTTTATTGGGTTTATCTATATTGATGGAATATTATTTATACACACCAAATATCAACATTAAAACTTTTTTGTACACTTGGGTTGTAGCTTCAACAAATTAAATTGACTCTAAATCAAATTCCACTCCTATAATGACATAAATAAAAATCATCTATTTTTTAATTAATCTAAAATTTAGACTAAAATAGACGGTGATATGACATGGCATAAACTGATAATATTTTCCTATATCAGTATTTCATTTTTAAAATAACTTATGAAATATTAATATGATGCAATTAAATTGTCAAATAAAAATAAAATAAAAATATTAGAATGATAATTAGCATTTTAGAATATAAAGACTAAAATAAACAACGCAATATAAAGATTGGATCCAAAATACACTTAAATTTCACTTACCATATATAGAAGAAGGAAAATAATTATTTAACCATGATCCATCTCAAAACTAATCTAAATATATGCTTATGAAATTATACATGCATGTTCAAATTACATAGAAGCACACTACCACATTACCTCCTTAGAGAAACAACACTATTCCTCTTGATATCTCTCTCCTTCTCCTTCTCCTTCTCCTTCTCATTGTTACTGATCTTCAAGCATGAAGACAAGGAACCCTTGATATTATCATCTTTAATCATCTTGGTATCATCTTTTTCATCATAATGCTTGTTTTGTTCTGGTCCAGTGGATGCATCAGAAGCCATAGAATCATCATCATCATCATCATCATCATCATCCCCACCACCACCACTATAACTACCATTTTTATCACCTTCATCTTCACTCTCATTGGAATCATCTTCATCATCATCACTCATATGGGGAAGAATGTATTTGGTCCAACCAGACTCACTACTGCTACATTCTTCACCATCTTCAATCACTTGTGAAAGATCCATATTTAAATATACATGGAACAAAAGGAAGGAAATAACTTCAGTTCAATGGCAAGACTTAAAAAGCTAGCAGCAGTGGAAAGGAATGTAAGGAACTCGTTTGGTGTAAAGGAGCTTTTATATTAATTCTATATTGTTATATTATACTCATTTTTAGTACTTGTTGCATGTTGCAAAACACTAGGTTCATACAATAATTGAAGGCATGGAATCTATTTATGTTTTCTTAGGTTTCACACATAAAGATGATAAGTTACACTGCAGCACATGGAAATTAGGGTTTGGGGGATGAGCCGCTTCCCACTACTAGTGGACTGAAGTGATTGCCTTAAATCTCGGTTATTCTGTCATTGAATTCTCATATTAAAATTTTTTCTCTTTTGAGTTTTGATTGATGGTTTTCATGCTGAATAGATTTTCTAGGTCATTTAATTATGAGGGTCTTTCCTGTCATGGGTTATATAATTTTTATGATTTTAAACAAGGCATTTATGTTTAAATAAAACTAGGTATTATGAGTTTTATGGCAAAGAGTACAACACCACCTTCAAATAGAAGAGCTGGTATTTCATTATTTTTCTAATTAAAAAGTCTAGAGTTTAAATTTACCACGCACATTTAATTTTTTTTTTTTTATTTATGCAAAGTTTATGGTCACCAATAGTGCAATAGTTGGATTGGAGTGAGTTAATGTTTCATACCAAAGGTCAAAATTTTGTTTTTTCTAAAAATAAATGGTGATACATTATCCATATTGTCAGAGTTTATGGCAGAGTTACAATACATGTTTAAATATATATGTAAAAATCAAATAAAACCAAATTGCACTATTTTTTTAATAAAAGAAAGACACCTTTTCTCATAATAATTTTTTATAATAGATACTCTTGCACTTTGGCATAAATCTATGGATGCCCCCTTTATTGAAGCACAAGGGAAACATAATCAATGAACCTAAGACCCATCCTCCAACTCTAGCATAATCATCCACCAAGTTTATCCTAGATAAAAATATATAACTTGTTTCATATGATGCAAAAGTCAAGAATGGCAAATAAGTGGAGATTAAAGTGGCTCAATACTCACCATTCATAATCATATTTAAATGCGAAAGTAAAAATATATAAATAAACATCCCTAGAAAAGGAGGACAATATCTTAAAGGAAATCTACATTCTTTTTAGTTGGAAGGAAATCATAGGATATTTAGAAGAAATCTACATCTTTTTCTTTTTGAGTATTAATGATTGTCTATTAAAAGCCATTTTTTTGATGGATTATTATCTCAAAACATCAAAAAAACAAATAAATTTAGTTGATCTTTATAAGGAAAAACATATCATTATTATTTAGCATCATATTCATTTACACTAAGATAGGTCATTATTAAGCTTGTTTAGGAGAACTTAAACTTGAATTCGGAGCCCGTAATAAGTGGACAAATAATTAATAGTATCAAAGCTAGCATTATTATGAAATGAGCCTTTTGTTACAATGATTCGCATCTTAAAAAGTTAGAAATTTTATCATGAATATTGTTCATGATGAAAAGAGTGCCTATTGGTGGCTATTGGCAATTCCATGTGGCCGGGAATTTTTTTGTCAATAATAAACCATCTTTAATCACTCTATTGAAATGACTGAAATGGTTTGTTATTACTAATTTATTGTCATGAATATTGTTAAAAAAATCTGTTATTGCAAAATTAAATAACTATTCATGATGAAAGTCTAACAAGGAAAGATATCATTGAGTATGGAAGTGTTGGGTTTCAGCCTATTTGTGGGTTGAGAATAAGTTGCGCTTTGGCCCAATATCCTAATGAAAAAATGAAAAAAAAAACTACATTAATAGTAGAAGTCACTTTAAGGAAAAGTGGGCATTTTGCTAAGCTAAGGAAAATCAAGTGAGAAAGAGGGTTGTGGTAGAAGGTTTAGGACATTGAGAGAGTGACAGAGACAAGAAACCAAGTAGAAGATGAAAAAGAAAGGGAGTTAGGGCTTAAGCAAGTAAGATAATTGGATTGTAAATTGGTGCCGGATCTTGCCCAAATTTTGGGTAGTGAATCCTTGTGGGTGGCTCTCCAAACCTACTGATTTGATCTTTCCTTAATCTTTTCTTGATATTTATATTATCTATCATAGAGTTGATAAGGTCTATGTGTTGTTTGTGAGCATCTTGTTGATGTGCATCTTGCCTCTTTGTTGTAATCCTCTAGTTGTATCCAGAGAGAAAACCCTATTGTATTCCATTGTTAATGTAGTGAAGTATTTCTAAGTGGCTCTAAGGAATCTCATGATTTTTCTCTCAATTCGAAGGGTTTCCACTCTAAATTAGGTGTCTTGCATGGTTGTATGCGCATTTGTCGTCTTTAGAATTCATTATCTTATTGTAGAGCACAAAGAGAGATTATTTTCACATTTGTAAGTGCTGCATTGTTACTAGGAAGTCATCCCCCCGCATAGGAGGCTGAGGCTGCACAAACTTGATAGAAGGATGTGCGGTTGCACAGATTCGGTAGAGAGTTGTGCAGGCAGTTCGAACTCGCATAAAGGCCGCACATGAACAATAAATTACTATAGTTGGTGAGATGATGCTTTTGCTATAGTAATCTTTGTTGGCGAAAAGTCATGCGAGCTAGTGTCATGCTCACAAAAGAGACCGCATGCGCTAGAGCGAGAAGGGTGTCTTGGGTTAATGTGTGCCCCGGAGAGGGTCGCATATGTGAATAATAACATTGCTACTGATACGATGAAATGGAATCTTTGCTATAGTGTTTCTGCTGAAAATTTCTACTATTGCATTGATGGGAACCTCGACAAGAAGGATCATTGAAAATTAATAACTTTCTTTTGGATAAAATTTCATCATTTATAAAGGCATGAAATTTTGATAAGGAAAAGTTTATTTTTATGGCCAAAATAACACATTATTAAATTCACAATTCGATCATAAAGTATTGTTTTCCCATTGTTCAAGACCAAAGTACTATTTATAGTACTGTTTAAATAGACCCCCGGTGGATCCCTGTGAGAGGAGTCGTATCCTCATTTCCATGATTGTACGATAGAGGGATTTATTAACTCGGATTAGTTTTTGTAAAATCCTCTGGGCATGCAAGCATGTGGAGGACTTTCGTTGCCCCATATGATGCTTGACCAAATTCATAAGTTCTTTTTTGTTGATAAGCCATTGTAACTGGTGTATTTTTATACATGTCTGTTCTTTGACAAACTCTTAAATATAGAGCGCTTGTTGCCTATTGATAAGTGCTTGAGTAGACATATTTCTCTATATGTTTTACACTAATTGAGAATCATTTTTATCATGGTTTATGTCTCATAAAGTGTATTTGGTGTTCTTTTGTGCAAATAGGTTGTGGAAGTCTTGAAAGATGAAAAGAAAGCAAAGATAGGTTATGGAGGCACCTTTTGGGAGTTTTTGTGCAACATAAGGATCAAGACACAAGAGGAGCTCATGTACACCATTGTGTGTGTGCCAACTTTCAAGAGAATTAAAGCCAAATTGTGAGTTGGAAGGGCACAAAGACAGTCACACTCCTATGTCGCTACTTGTGCAAAGAGTTTAAGAATCTTCCCAACGATAATTAGACGACGAGAAGCCTCATAACCTATCACATGGGCGTGTGCCCATCCATGTGGCCTCAAGAGAAGAGTGTTGGAACATTGATTATGAAGAATACTGTAGAAAAATACCGTAACATATCACTGTAAAAAAATATTGTTAACGCGATTGTGTGAAATTTCCATGCGATCATGTTGCCGATTTTCCAGGCCACACGGTCATGTGGGAGGCTCACATAGTCGCGTGGAAGCACGTAATAGACGAGGTTTTTGACTATAAATAGCCCTTTTGCACTATTTTTTGGAGACTTTTTGCTAGCATTTGAAAGGCAAAGCGGTTAGGGAGGGAAAGAACATCAATAATGGACAATCAATCACCAATATGATCAATTGATAAAAATACAAGTTCAATTTTCTCATGATCAAATAATTGCCAAAGAATCACATTCATATGTACCGACCCACAATGAACATGAAAATATACTTCTACCACCACGTGCCTTGTGTGTCAAGATATGGTCCAATTATTACATTCAGGGTTTTGATATGATCTATATTTCCCAACATAATGTCTCTACTCTCAAATATCAACATTAACTTTTTCAATTATAACTTCATTACACAGGTTTTCAAAAATTGATTTCTTTCTCATGGACTATATCATTATTCATGAACATGACCCTTTTTCATACACCATTCCTCCAACATTTTTATTCATCCCAAAAAGAGCCAATCATCCCAACTAATACAAGAGGTCTACTTAGTCCTTTTTACAAAGATCACAATAAATCTAACTCCCAAAGATCTTGAATTGCTAAAATCAAATTAACATCACTTATGAAGTTCACTATACTACACATAATAATTCTTCAAAGGAATTTCCATTGCATTAAAATAGGCACATCACAACTAGGCATTTCCATTCAATAATAATTTTAGTCATCAACACACATCCTCTCACAATTGTAGAATCTAACTATATTCAAACTTTGCATACTCCATTTGCAATATCATACCTCAAAACTTTAGAAAAATTAATATATCAAATTCATTGAATTGCTCTTAATCCACACATTACTAAATAAGTTGAAACTTCAACCTCATAAGGATCACCCGAAGTATGCTTCAATTAAACCAATGATCCATCATCATTAACTTCACGATTCATAGCCTTGTTTTCAAATTATTATTATGACAATACAACCCAATTGAAACATACATTATGGAATGTATCATAATTGATTCAATTTAACACAATCATTAAAATTTTTGATAATTTCTCAATCATCCATAGAGAGTATACACTTTATTATTTTACATCTACTCATTCAGACCCAATCACACCAAGTTGCACGTACAATGACTTAAAACAACATATCCCAGGCTAAGAGATGAGAGGAGGATGATAACTACAGTACCGCAGAAAATATAGAAACTTTCAATAGAAAGCACAACAAGAATACAACAATAAGAAAATCTTCTGCTTAGACAAGAAAAGAGCAGACTTACAGATTGGAGTAACAGCTTTGCGATGTGTGTGCAAGTGCTGTGCTGGCATAACTGACTAAAAAGAACACCAAGGTAACCTTAAAAAAAAAAAAATTCTATATGCATTAATGCTATATATAGAACTCTATTGGGATTCACTAATTACAAGGATGAAAAATCAAATTTCTGACCCAATCAAGAAACAAACTCTAGGTCTAGGTTATGTTGTCTAAACCTAAACCTCAGGCTCTGATACCCCTAACGTATGTCACGCCCTGACACACAGGTCTCATACGCAACATACCGCCACGATAATTCAAGGGAGGTTAAACACTATCTCAACCCTTGATCATCGTAAGGCTAACCTGCTCTCTGAACAAACTTAACAATAAAGTGAATGTAACAATTCTCTGCACAAGACTAACTTGACAAACTAAGGATAGGGGACATAGTGCTCACACTTCAAAATACAAGATTTTAATACAAACCAAACATTGAGTATGGTTTCTCATGCAACACTTAGACCACAACTAATGCAAGGGTTCTTAAGATACAGAAATGAATACATAAGTTAACAAGTTACTTATATTAAAGGATTCCACACTGTACATGGCAATAACTAAGAACATGCACAATTAACTCAAGTAACTACTCTAAAACCAACTCTTGCCATGCACTCCACGTCCGCATCACTTCACTGAACTGACACCTGGGAAGAGGAAAGAGATGGTGAACAACCACAGTTACTTAGTGAGGGGAAGTTAGCACAACCCCAGCAGAAGACACCAATAACAAAAATAATAACAAATCACCAACATAAATACTTTACCAAAAGGAAAATAATAGTTTAGAACCGAATCACATATGCAAGCAAACATTAACACAGTATAACAAAAAGATAGAGTGAAGAAAACATTGGGTTCAAAATATAAATAATGAGTTGACATCAAATCAATTACCAAACATAAAATATAATAGTCAAAATAGTTTGAAACATAAGTATAACAAGCTAAGTAATGTGAGTTTCAAAATAAATAAATATAATACTTGTGCCATATCAAATTTATGGGAGACTGCCCTCCTAAGAGCGGCAGCTGGGCTTTATCCCTTCACCACAAATTTGAGATGACACAAAATAAGGAACACAACGGAAATAAATCTCAAACCCAGCATAAATCAACACCCAACACTCACCCAGCATAAGGTGGTCTAGAAGCATCCCTAAACCTTCACCGTGGCCGCGGCTAGGTTCGGGGCCGTTAAGGTACTCAGGCCCTTGACGTTGACCCATCGGTTCACCGGTTGGTAACTCTGGCTAACCGATGAATATCCAGCTAGAGTTCTACACTCCCACCTGAACTAGCCCTCGCAGTAATTAGCCAGTTAGCACACCACCTCAATAAGCTAGTCGTGGAGACCTCCTACTACAGTAGGATATCACTATGCAATCACCATAATGAACACAACTCTACTCGGAGTATAATAGCCAGCCATAATAATCAATCAACAACACCTCGACCATTTACAAGAGGAAATGATAAAAGCATAAGCAAAGCTCAAACTTTTTAACACAAATCGATTTACAAATTCCAATACAAGAAACAACATGGAAATCTTTTCCTTTCAACACTTCAAAATGAGTTTCAAGTCTTAGATTTCATGAAATCAATGATTTTCACAACAAATCCCAAGTTTCACACAAACAAGGATTTCGCAAACTCGTTGAAAGATGTCAATCACAAATCCAACATTAACAATTCAAATACCAAATAAGACATTAAAAAACATTAACAATAATAACTATCATTCACCAAAATGCCAAACAAGTAAAAACTAGTAAAGATTTACTTAAACCATGATAGAAACATATATAAATGTATATATAGTTATCGGTATTCTTCTAATAAAGCTATGCTTTACAATCCCATTCACAAAAATGACGATTATCTTCCTTGCAAGCAAATCCTCGGCTAATTCTTTACCTCTAGCCAACGCTTCTTGTTTTTGCCAAGGCATATCAAACAACAATTGTTAATACAAAGACCAAGCAAGAAACCTTAGGTTTCTTCTACCAAACAACCCTAATAAACTCTAGGGCTTGCTCAAACTAACACCTTAGGCTACAAAAGAAGATCTAAGAGTTTTAAGCTTCTCACTAAACCAAGGAAACCAAGAAAACAAGAACTCACCGGAGCTACAATAACCCTAATTTCTATGATGAAGGATCTCCCCCAATCTTTAACAAATCAAGGGAAAAATACAATCATCAACACGTTCTAAACTCAAAAGCAACTAAACACCAAGATTTTCCACCAAGGAAACTTAAAGAAACACCACAAAAAGGGAGGGAAAGAAGAAGAAGAAGAAGAAGAAGAAGAAGAAGAAGAACCCTACCTCCAAGTTTCTTAAAACTCCAAGGAGATCTTCACAAGAGGGGAGAAAGGAGATCCTCAAGCTTCACTAACAAAGAACAAGGAGGAGAACAAGGCTCAAGCTCAAAATTGAGCAAACAAACTAACCCTAGCCTCAACTAACAAACCAAAGAAGAAAGAAGGAGAGAAGAAGAGCTTACCTTGAAGAGGCAATTGATTAATCTTTAAGATCCACAAACAAGCCCAAGAAAACCTCCAAAATCAGCCTTTAGGCTGCCAACAATGGCCAAGGATGAAAGGAGAAGAGAAGGGGAGGGTTAGGGAGAAGAAAGCACAAGAAAAGGCTTCAAAACTGGTTTAAAAAGGGCAAAACCGTGCGTGTGCGGGCTGGTGTGTGGCCCGCATAGTGCTCACACACCCTTTTTCCTGTGATGTGAGCCATAGTGCATGTGCGGCCCACACACCAGGCCGCACACCCTTCTGCTTGGGTGTGCGGCCCCCTATGTGGCCGCACACACCCTTGGAAGGGCTGTGCGGCCTGTGCACAGCCCACACACACTTTAAACCCTCGGAAACACCCTGAAACCCTAGCAAGAAGCCCTATACTAAAAACAAAAAGAATTAAATCGAGATATCAAATGAACTAACAAGGAATGGCCGAAAGAAAAATACCACTCTACTCAAGAAAGTAAAAACCTGAAATACCACATCTGTCTTGGTATTAACATGTCTTTTTGCTTCATCCATTCTCTTTTACTTCTTTACTAAATGTAATTCTATCAACTTGAGGCTAATGGTGTCAAATGAGCCGGCACGGCCTGGGCCCACTACGGCCCACGCACTACTATACGTGCTCGGTTCGGCACGGCCCGCCAACCACCAAGGTCGGCCCAGCACGTGGTCCGATCCGGTTATATTATATTTATATTTTTTATTTTAAACCCCAAAAATATAAAAAAATACCCTAAAATCGCTAAAAAATATAAAAAATATCCTAAAATTCAAAAAGATAGAACTAAAAGCTTTATTGACTAAAAAAACAAAAAGTATACCAAAAAACAAAAAAAAAGAAAGAAAAACTTTGCATTTAGGCATGTCATTTGGCGTATGCAGCGGGCCGAGCCATGCGGCCCAGCGTAAATTCCCAGCCCAAAGACGCGGCCGGGCACACATCTGTAGCACCATGCTTGGGCCAATCGCTGCCTAACTCGCGTCGGGCCGTGCTGGGCCCAGACCGGCATGGCCCATTTGACACCACTACTTGAGGCAAGGACAAAATGGATTGTTAAGCTTCATGAAATAGATTATTCTATCATTTTGTTGGTTCAAAAACTTCATCATATATTTCTCTAAGTTCAATCACTTAGGCGTCATTGATCAAGGCATTATTGTTGTTTAACTTCTTTAACTTTATTACACAAGAGGATTTAATTAATGTTAATATCAATTTGAAACCTTTAATTAATTGTCATGTTAAAAAGATAATTAAACACAATATATTCTTAGCTAGATTATTTGTTCAAACTCATTTTGGCAAAACCATTCACAAAAGTTCCATCCACACACTTTCTTGTCTCTATAAATGTCTGAAACGGATAAGTTCCTTGCATGCTCACTTGTCTAAAGCCAATAAAGATGTTATGGTTGCACATGTGTGCATGTGGATGTATAAAGAGCACATACAATCGAGGAAATTAAGTTGTGAATTGCACTATATATGGTCAAGTTGGCAAAAAGAGGTCATACTTGTGTAAGCCACCAGGTTTAGCTTTCCCTATTATGAGTATTTATATTACCTTATTTCCTCCCTATTAATATAAAATAATTAATAGTACTATTATATGGAATAGTTATATAATAAGTAGGCAATCAACTTCGTATACAACATAACTGAAATTTGTCATTATTCAGATGAGTGATCAAGTACTCCCAATCCTTTTTAATGCCTTGTCCGATACTTTGTCTTCTTTGGATTTGTATCTCTTTTTTAAACACTACAATTTTCTTATGCATTTTTCCTCAAGAAATTTGATTTTTAAAAGATTGCAACAGAGTAAAATGACATTGTTGCCTATTGTTTTTATATAATTTGAATTATGGGAAAGTGAAATGCATTAAATATTAAGGCTAGCTGCGGGCCTGCGGCATACACTATTTGTCTTCCTTTATCATTAGCAACACTTTCTTCTCCTTCTTATATATATATATATATATTTTTTTTTTCTTCTGTATAAATATATATATTTTTAATATTTTGTTTTGTTTCCCTCCTTAGTGATCACATCTCTATCATGCCGGAGAAAAAAAAATAAGAAGAAGATTATGATGATGATAAAAGATGAGAGAAAATGATAGAAGAGGTTGAAGTTAAATTTTTACATACTTGAAATAAGATCTTTCATTACTAGTTAGAGAGCCATTATCTAGTAAGTTAGAAAGCCATTTTAGCAAGTTAGTGCAATTGTCTTATATTCTTTTCTCACAAGCTAGAGCCATTGTCTAGCACAGAACTGCCGCTATCTAGTAGGTTGACACCATTACCTAACAAGTTGGCACCATAACTTAGGAATTCGGTGAGGATAAAACGATTAGCGGGAAAAGAAAATAACTTTTATAATTATATCTTACTCTCTTCTTTCGTCCACTCTAAAGCCTTTCTTCCTTCTCTTTTCCTTCCCTGCCATGGAAAAATTAGTGTGTGTGTGGGGGGGGAGCCTTTCTTCCTTCTCTTTTCCTTCCCTTGCCATGGAAAATTAGTGTGTGTGTGGGGAGGGTGTAGGATGCTCCATCTCCCCTTCTGAATCCTCCTTCACGATCCCCGGGCGCAAGTTGCCTCTCAGCACGCCCGTAATTCTGATTCTTCTCCCCTCCACAACCCACAAATCTTGGCTAAGCTTAAGTAATCCACCTCTGATTTCATCAAGCTAGATGTTGTCGATGTCATCTTTCATGCACGTATGAAATTTTAGAACTCTTTATATGGGAAGTTCTTTGGTAAACCTCCCCCATTCATTTAGGTAAAGTCTTCTCTAGTGTCTAAATGGGAGGAGTATGGTGAAATTCTGATTTTTGACCTCCCGAACGGGTTTCTTTTGATTCAATATCCTTTCTCATCTGTGATGCAATGTTTCCTTACTGATGGCCCATGGTCGATTAATGGCATAATCCTTTAGTTCTCTCCATGGCAGTCGTTATTTGAACTTTCTTTTACCAAACTCACCACAACCGCCATTTGGGCTCAGCTCCATAGCCTTCCAGTTGATTTGTGGGATGGTGAGTCCCTGGAATCAGTAATAACCCATCTCAGTCATCTGCTAAAAATTGATGATCTCATCCTCTCATTAACACGATCCAAATTTGCCCGAGTGTGCATTGAGATTGATCTTTCTAAGCCTCTATGCAAAGGTTTCTGGCTTGGAGATGATTCTCATCATATTTTTGTGGTTGTTCTCTATGAGCATTTGCCTACATTTTGTTATGCTTGTGGTGTCATAAAACATAGTTCTAACTCCTACTCTCGTGTGGTGATGGCCGGGGCAGATTGGACATCTTCATCCCTCCAGGTTTCTCGGGGGTTAGCGGTAGATCCGTGTCATCCTGTGGATGTTGCTACCGGAGACACGAAAATGAACAATCCTCAGAAGCCGGATTTCATAGGTGACCATAATTCTCCGTTAGACTTTGATTTCGGCCCTGGGTGCTAGTTTCTGGCCGGTGCGGCTGTGCCCGTGGTCGTGGGACTATACTTGGTGCTAGTCGCGTGATTGACGACGTGGCAGTCACTAAGAATACTGACCTTAATGGTTCTTGGGATGCGTCTTTTCGTGAGACACGTGGAGCTTTCAGGGGTCGCAATCGTGGTGGTGCCCTTTCTTCTTGTGCTGTACACGCCGAATACATTAACACTGATATGACCCCAATGGACGATTCTCGTGTCATTCAAAATCCTCCTGTTGATTTTCCCTTGTAGAGAATCATTTGGGAAAATGGACTCGTCTAATCTTTCTAATAAAGCTAATAATCCTCTGGAAACGGTCCAAGTTCCAACCTTCTCCACTGTGCTTCTCCCTACTGTTCGCAAGGGAAAAACCCCTCTCCATCCTCACTCTAGGTCACCACCTCCTATCCTTCGCTCTTCCATCTCTATTTTAGCTGCTCAAGCCTCACCTATCCCCTCTAGCTCCGATGAGATGGTGGTGGACGAAGTTTCTGCGACTTTAGGGCAACATATTCCTGAAGATTTCAACAATTAATATGATGATGATTCAGATGACTCGAATGAGGATATAGCTGGCGATGAAGGACCGGATGATTTGATGACCCTTGATCAACTTCAGGATGGGGTCTACCAGGATGCTCTTATTTGAAAGGGTTCTCACGTGATGTTTACTTCTCAGAAGAAGGGAAGAGTTAAGGTTGGTGAGCATAGCTCCTAATCTCCTATTTCTCTTCTATGGTGTTTAGTTATCCTTCTTACCTCCTTTATGGAAGTGTTCTTACTTTTTGTTATTGCTATTATCATTCTCATTTTTATGAATAAAGCTAACATAATCTGTTGGAATTATAGGCGCATCTCGTCTAAGGATACTTCTACTCGTGTTTTGTATCTCATTCAGAAGCATAGACCCATGATCATCTGTTTGGTTGAAACCAGAGCTAATTCTAAGCGTGTTGACAGGTTCAGCGTTAAGACGCCTCGCAACTGGGACTGGGTTGCCCTATTGGCTAATGGGTTCTCTTGGGGATCATCATCATCTGGAATAAAGCTATTGGTTAGGTCTCCCCCATCGGTGTGTCCTGTAGAACTTTGCACTTGGTTATTTCTCCTAACTCTTCTCTTAACTGGCTTATTTCTGTTGTTTATAATTCTAACCACATTCGTGTCTAGTGCTCTCTCTGGCATGAGCTTTCTAAAATGTCTTCTCTTGATCTACCTTGGCTTATGCTCCAGACATTCTTTCCTTAATTAATTCAGCCGATCCAGTTTGCTTTTGGTGTATCTCTCCTTGGATCAACTCTCTCAGATTGTCTCTTGAAGCTGCCCATCATCCCCACATTCATATCATTCCTTGCGATTGGATGATCCCTACTTCCAAGCTTTCCATTATCGGTTGAAACCTGCACACTATAACTTTGTATCACGACGGGTGTGAACTCCCTAATTGGCTCCTAAAAGCTTTTACTGAGTCGAGCTTTGTTTTTTTATTTTTGTCTTTGTTTCTTAGTTCTGGTCTTTCTTTTCGAATTTTTTGTTTTTTCTTGTTTTTTCTTTTAATAAAAGCCTTTGGGCTCCTTAACCCCCCCCCAACAAAAAAAAAACTTAGGAGTCCGGTGAACTCCAGTGGTATCTTGTTAAAAATTATAAATGTAGGGATTTGAACCATAACCAATCGATTACAACTCTAACATCTTAACCATCAAGCTATTCTATTTAGTTTTTCTTTTTCTTTTTTTTAGTTTTAATTTATATATATTTGAACTATAGTTTTGGTTACCACTAAAGCTAGAGCAACAATCAAGTGGGCCACTGCATAGCTAGCTTAGTGAGTAATAGTTCAGCAAATTAACTCTAGTGGTTTCTCGACATAAATAAATAAATAAATAAATAATAAATAATAATTATATAAATAAAAAAGGAAAGAAACTGATCAATTACAACCCCAACACGATAACACTTTAACCATTAAGCTACACTATATAGTTTGTTTAGGCGTGAATTTATATATATTTGAACCTATAATAACTTTAATTACCACTTTTGCTAGGGCAACCATTAGGTTGGCTAGCACAGTGTGTATGACTAGTTTAGTGACTACCAGTTCCGTATAGCACCTAGTAATTTGGTGAATTCTAGTTGTTTCTTAACAAAGAATAATAAGTACGGGGTTTTCTTCCTCAATGCATCTTAATTAATGAAAGAAGAACGAGGATTGTTAAAAACAAAGAGAAATAGGAAAATGTTAAAAATAAAGAGAAATAGGAAAATGAACCATAGAAAGAACATGACTAACAAGAAAAAAAAAGGAGAATGAGAACAATAATAATAAAAAGGATCATTTACGCAGAAAAGAAAAACAAGAAGAAGAAATATAATGAAAGTAAAAAAGAATAGAAGAAGTTGATATGTGAATATTTTTGATATTATAAAAAATTAAAAAATTAATTTAATGTCTAAACCCCCGGTTCCCTCATTGACGTCTTCTCCATCGTCTAGTATGCATTGAATTTATCTAGTTCCACTCACATCCTTGTGTTGCCTCTCATGAATTAATTCTTTACATTAGTGAAACCAAGGGCACATTAAAATAAAATAAATTAGAGATATCAAGAAATAAATCTTTCAAAATCATATTTTAATTTTGCTAATCATACTCCAAATCTATTTAACTATCATTTTTTGCCCGTATTAATCTGAAGAGGTGCCAAATTATGGTTTTAAATAAGTTTACCACCAGAGAAATTAATTGGACTAACATCAATTACAAATTATGTACAAAATTGTTATGTAATTTTAAGGAAAAAATTATTTTTTAAATATACTTATTTAATAATTAATTTTAAACCATTAATATTAATACATATTTATTATTATTTTAAAAGTAAAATATTTGGTATCTTATTATTTATAATTAAGTCAAAATTTTTAGTTAGTCCATAAAATTTTTTTTTCTTTAACTTTAATATTAAAAAAAAAACTTTTAATTGCATATCTTTATCCATACTTTATGTAAATTAGTCATTAAACTGTATATGGTTTAGGTTAAAATGTAATGAGGATATGAGTAGTGGCCTTCTTGAAGCAAAACTTAATTTTATAAGGAGTAATATAAATTAGTGATGAATTGTTATAATGTAGTTGTTTTGTTAGAATGTTCTGTGTCTGAGTGGAGGGAGAATGGAGAGAGTCCGGGGTTGTTTAGTTTATAGATCGGGATGGAAGTAAGAAAGTAAGGAACTCCCACTTCGGTAGAAGTCCCACTTCTACATGGAAGTGTCACTTCCTACTGTTTGGTTGCACACCAAAATCATGCACTTCTGTTCCACTTTCTATGTTTGGTTTATAGGAGTGAAAGCTTGGAACTCTCACTTCAAGACTTTCATGTGTTTGGTTGGCGTGGAAGTAGGTATAAAATCACCACTTTCTCATAGTGGTGTGGTTACCAACCCATACCTGAAATTTTATTAAAAATAAATTTTTTATGTAAATTTCTAAATTGTATAAATAATTTGTTTTCCATTGAAAATTTTACCAAAAACTACATTTGAATATGGTATTCAAATGCAAACAAATATCTGAGTGAACATCAGCACATTGGAATCACTCAAAATTTCATAATTTTTATGAGACATCCAAGTTTTAAAAAGCAACAACCCAAGCACTAATAACTAAACAACAAGAAACTTTGTGTTGAATTTGTAAACATACGCCAGTTTTCAGCACATAAACATAAAATAAAATAAATATATGAAAGACAATTTATAACAAGAATTCTACTCCCATTTGAAACATCAATGAGCCTAGAACATCTAGTGATTCCAATGTGCTGATGTTCACTCGAGCATCCTTTCATTGACCATCAATGAGCCTAGAACATGTTTTATATCCATGTCATAGACAATAAGAAATAATACCAAATGGAGACATATGGCAACATGGCTCAACATTTCTGGCATAACAACAATTATTCCAAAACATGAATAAATTCATCCATTGATTGATTCATCTAGGAACAATTCAAAAATAGGATGCATATAGATTACCGTTGAGTCATTCTAACACAAAATAAGATAAACAACACAAAGGAGTTGATAGTTAAAGTTCATATAGGCATTGTCTATGACAACATCATGCCTAATAGTTCAACATAAATAAAAGCATCCCATATTACACAGCATATCAGGCCATGGGAGAACTAAGGAATCTCTCGATCCAAGCTTTTCTCATATCAAGCTTTTTCTGGGCAAACCTCCAACCTTCCCCCTCATATGCATCAAGGTAGTCAAACACCTCCTCCAATTGATTATCCTCAAATCCCTTAATTTCGAACACCTTGTTGTAGATCATGGATGTCATAAGTGCAGGATTTTCCATAGCTGCTCCCATTCTATCAACTGCATGTATTAAGTCTGCTATAGAAGCACCATCGACTTGAGCATTACCTCTTCTTGCCCCTCGCTGGGTTCTAATGGGAGTTGAAGTTGATAAGATACTATGAATTGGTGGGCTTATGTTTTGGTCACCATTATCTTCATTGTTGACATGTATTTCATTTGGCTCACCTTCTAACTCCATGTCTTCATCTTCCAATCTCTCTTTAATATTTGCAAACATAGAGGTCGCATAGGATCTAGTAGCATTATCATCTCCACAAATAATGCATAACCCATCAAAGTTGTTTAATGGCATGTTAATAAATAGTATTGTTGCTGGATGAGCTTGCAATACTCAAAGTTAACATATATAGTACACTTATTATCAATGTGTGGAAGCATTGAAATTTATTTGTTTTTAAATTACATCTGTGTATGTTTTGTACACTTCTGGGGGGAAGTGTGATTATCTTCTTTGCATTATTCCAACCAGCACCACTTAATCCTTTTGCTTTCTTTATCTCACAGAATCGTGTCTTCAATGTTCTATAGTGATTCTCAACATTGTCAGCTGTATAATCTATCTTAAACATAGCATTGACAACACTTGCAGCATATACAAATGCTGGTTTCTTGAAAGTCTTATCACATGTCATGCCTTTCTTTACCTGTTCAATAAGTACAAGAATTTGAAAATCATCATACTCAGTTTTCCAGAGTTTGTTAGGTGTGCCACATCTGGCATGTGCCCCAGATGAACTACCAATCTCCGTTGTGGCCCATCCATCTTGTTATGAGCTAATAAAATACTACATTATCAATGATGATCATGCATGATATAAAGAACCATAATCACACATGATTATTAAACTGATTAAATAACGATTATTCTCCAAAGTTGACATGAAGAAAATAAACATGAATATCAAACACATCAAATATTGTTTACTCTCCAATACAATAAGCATAGCTATAATCACAAAACAATAGATTGCAATAAACATAGTAATGGCCCAATCTAAGAAGTTGTATAACGCAACCACATCTCATTGGCAATCTTGTCTCTAAATTCAACCCACAATCTATTTTCTTCTTTTAGTTCACTTTGGGAGTGGTTCTGAGATATGATTGGGTCATCTTCAATTTCTAGATCTGGAAGTTGAACGATCTGTTCATTTGGGTCAACACGTAAAATATAATTATGTAGGATGCAAGTAGCTAGTACTAGATTCACTTGAATCTCAAATGGATAGAATGGTTGTGAAGTCAGAATTTTGAAACGGTCCTTAAGTATACCAAAGGCATGCTTGACTCTTGTACGTAAAGATGCGTGTCTTAGATTAAACAATTCTTTAAAATTTGTCGGTGCACGGCCGTTGTGTTCCTTCAAATGATACCCAACTCCATGATAAAGTGCAATAAAACTGGACATTGTGGTGTAGCCAGCATCAACCAAATAATATTTTCCTCCACCAAGCACCTAAATTTTAGAACATTTCTTTATATAATTGTTTCCTTCAAATATTTCATGCATACCTTCCTTAACCCCTCAGGTTGAGTACGTGATATAGTATCTTTCAAAATTGTAAAATCATTTGCTGACCTTCCCACCCTGCTAAGACATAATTAAATTTTAGGTCTGGGTCCACTACAACAAGCACATTTTGGGTTAGTCCTTTACGCCCATGAAAACGTGGTAACTCTTCCTGTGGGACAGATGCCACTATATATGTTCCATCTAATAATCCAATGAAGTCCTGCAATTAGTTGTTTCAGTATAAGTTGAGATAACTACTTTAGTTTTATAAGATTGAAATTTTTAAGAGATGTTCACTTACTTTAAAAAATGGATACCAACTAGGATTGTTCTCTATGTCAAGATGGCAACTATGTCGTGGAGGTTGTACAAAATCATCTATAATGCAACAAACTGCTCATAGAACATCGTTAAAGTATCTACTAATAGTCTCCCCGATCGTAGAAATTCAATTGGCATAATTCTATTTTTTGTGTTGTGCCCAATTATATGCAAAAACATAGCCAATTGTTCTTCTATGGACACATGCCTTGTATCACGTAAGAGGTATTTATCACGCATGATTGATGCAAGATGCATAAAGGGCCCCACATCCATTCTGAGGTAGCTCACACAATAATCTGTCCCGTTCCTTAAAATGCGGTGCATGTGTGGCTTCCTAGTCAAGTCTATAAACACTGAAGGCTCCTTTGACCTGGATGATTTACACATCCCTATCTATTCATTTATAATCCAAACAATAACTACCATCACTATAAATGTGGCAGCATAATATTTTGCCTGTTTGTTTGAGATCCAATTATCCATCTACATAATAGGTAATTTTCTCGTTAAAGTTATGTATAATTGGAAATTGAAGTGCAAACAAGATGATGTAAATGTTCGATAAATCAGTGCTATGCATATTTACCATTTTGTCATTAAAGATATCAAAAGATGGACAAGTGTTTATTATTATTATTATTATTATTATTATTATTATTATTATTATTATTTAAATAATGTTTTAGTTTTACATATTCAATCATTATTCTTTTAGTTTTACATATTTAATCATTATTCAACCATTATTCTTTTAGACAATAGTGTTTTACATATTCAATCATTATTCATTTAGTCAATAATATTTGCATATAATCAATTTTGAATCACATTGTTGTAAGCTTTTATTTTATAATGTTTTCAAATGAGGGACTGAGATATATATATATATATATATATATATATATATATATATATATGAGAACCCATCATCTAGGGGCGCTCCCTAGATTTCAAATCTAGGGATGTCCATAGTAGCTCATCCGATGAAAATCACGGTAGCTCTTATCATTATGAAAACAGTGGAAACCGCGTTCTACGAGTGTTGTATGCAGTGATCATGAAAGCAGGTAAGAAGGTGTACATTGTTTTATATAATCAATCAACCATCGGATGATGATCCAGCGAGCTTAGATTTAAAAAAACATCCCTAGATTTGAAATCTAGGGACGTCCCTAGATGATGTTTTCCCTATATATATATATATATATATATTTGTGCACAATACATATGTTTTTCAGTCATAGCATCATGCCTAATAAAATGACTGAAACATACAACTTAATATCTAATAAAATCAATTGAGAGGAATCAAAAATAAAATTATCTAAAGCATCCTAACAACCATTATCATAACAACTTTAGATCCAATAACATTATTGTTTTTTTTTTTATTTTAAAAAGAACCATCAACAACATCAATATTAATATACGAAATCATCACAACAACTTTAAGTCTAATGAGTTCTGTTGAAACAAATGAAACATATAAAATCTAATGAAATCTATTGAGAGGAATCAAAAATATTGAAAGTATCCAAAGCATCCTGACAACCATTATCATAACAACTTTAATCATTATTGTTTAAAAATATATAGAAACATCAACAACATTAATTTTAATTTACGAAATCATCACAACACCATCTAAAGAGATCTATTGAAACAAATGAAATATATAACTTAAGATTTAATGAGTTCTATTGATAGAATCACAAATGAAATTTCTATGCATCCTAACAACCATTATCATATCCATTTACATTATTTAAAAAAACATCAACAACTTCAACACGAAATCATCACAAACTTTTAGATCTAATGAGATCTAATGAGATCTGATGAGATATATTGAAACAAATGAAATATCCATATAATTAAACAATAATCATAAAAACCCTCACAAAACATGAAATATGTACATGATCTAAAACTTTTGGACATAATTTACCGATTTGAGGTAAAATCGGTAAAACAAAAACCATATCAAAATCTCAACAATATACAAATCAAGTGCCTTCTGATCAGAGAAAGAGAAATCTAGAAGAAAAAAAAATCTAAAGTAATTAAAGGGGGGAAAAATGAAAAGATAACACTTTTGGCTGTGGGTTTTTAGATTTGGGAAAAAAACTCAAGAGAAGGTCAAGCTAACAACACTCCAAATCTATCCACCACCGGATGAAAAGTTCAGTCAAAACCTGATGAACAAGAAAGAAAAACTTTTAACTCTTGCAAGATCTCAAATACAGAAAAAAGAAAACTTTAATGGTGGTTTGAAGGTAGATCTAACCCTTGAGAAACCATGAGAAGATGAGGAGAAAAAGGCAGCAAGAAGGAGACGAAAGAGTATAACGGCAAGATTAGGGTTTTCAGATGGGGAGGGTCATCACAATAACGTATATTATGGAAGTGGGAGTTTGGTGTCACTTTAATAAATATTTAAAAAAATTTAAAAAAATCACGGAAGTTGGACTTCGAAAATTCTTTCTCGGAAGTCAAAACCCATAAGTGACGTTTTTTTAGAAGTAAGACTTCCCACTTCTAATCTCACTACCACCAACCAAACTCATGGAAGTGTCAGGAAGTGAGCCACTTCCATCACTTTTGGGCTCACTTCCATGAACCAAACACACCCTTAGATGTTTGAATAACTGAAGCTGCAGAAGTTAGGTGTTTGAATAACTGAAGTTGAAGAAGTTTTTTGCTATAAAGCCAAATTCCATTAATTATCCTTGGTAGTTAAAACAATTACAAACATAGAGCAAGAGTGTAATGGGAATTACAAAAGGGTGAGGTGTATAGTTCTTAGAGGGGAAATTACATTAATTACCCATACCTTTTGGAAGTTGTTACAATGTTTATTGTGGGATAAACTTGAAATTATGCCCTGATGTGGCTGGGAATTCACAAGAAGCTTATAGAGACGTTGAGCTAGCAAATGAGTCAACAAGAGGTCATAAAAGCAGCTTTGTTTTGAAGAAGAATCCATTTGTTCTTCTTTCTTTATTTCCTTTCCCTATTGTTAAGGTTTGTTGAAGATCTCAACGGTGTTCTTGCCCTTAGATTTCTTGATTTTGTTGTAAAATATTGAACCGAATAAAGCAGTATCATAGCAAAAGAAATAAAAAATAATGCAGAAAAGTAAAGGACACAGATATTATGCGAAAAGCTTCTAAATAATTATGGTAAAAACCATGAACAATGATAGAAGAATTTAATAAGTGTGACAATTTAGGAGTAACAATCTCTCTTATAATAAGAAAAAAACCAGTACTCTCATATACTAGGAGAATATATTAACTCTTAAAATATTCTTCTCACTCTTCTCATTCTTCTTTTCTCTCTCTAATTTCCTCACTCTCACTCTTTCATTCACTTGGTTATGTAAGAATGAGAGCTTCATCCTTCTCTATTTATAATCATGAGAGAGAGAGAGAGAGAGAGAGAGAGAGAGAGAGAGTTCATCCACTGTTTTTGACTTTTAACAAATGGGTACAAACTAATTTGTAATCCATTATTTAAGAAAATAAATTAAGCTAATGGTTTAGAAGAGTGGAGTTGGTAGCCAATGTTTTTGGTGCCTTTGTTTCTGACTAACAGATTTTTGTTGTGATCCTTTGGTGAATCAATAAATTTTACATTCTAAAGTGTGATTTTTAGTAGCTGAATTTCTATGTTGCATCAATTTGGTATCAAAGTCTCACATTCCCCAATTTCATAGAGTTTGTGAGCTATCACAGAGCTTATTCATGGAGACTAGAAATTAGGAGTTGAAGAGAATTGAAGAGAATATGTGGAGCTTCCTTACCCCTTGTTTAGTTCAAAGTGGAGTTAGGGGGAGGAAGTAAAGGGGAGTTAGGAGGGGAGGAGGATGGAGGGTTTGTAAAAATATAATGTTTGGTTCATTGGAGGGGTAAGGAGAGGTAATCAAAATTTTTTGTTTGGTTAGATGGAGGAGTGAGAGAGTGTATAATGTATATTGACCCATTTGCCCTTTTTATATAAAATGAATTATCTACATTTTTTAATGTTAGCTTGTTTTTATGCCAAATATCTATCTTGATCTTGGCCAACATTTTAAGATTTTTCTTTCATAGAAATAACAACCAGCCAAACAAAAAAAATAGAATGTAAATTTTTCCTTAAATAAAAAATGAGAAATTTTATTAATATAAAAATAGTTTGCAGGCCTTTTTGGATATAAATTTTTTTTATAATTAAATTTAAATAAGAAATATCTTATATTTCACAAAATTAAATTACACGTTACCGTAATTAGGATAACATTATTTTGAGATAAGACATATAATTACCTACATAAAAAAGATTAAAATTAATAAAAATAGTAAAAAAATTTAAAGGGGGGGTTTAATAACTCTGAGGCCGGGGTTACACAAGGGTAGCCATTATGATTTAAAATTAATTAATATAATAGGATCATGATAGTCACATTAATCTATTCTATCAGTTAATATTAATATATCAAATATATTTTCTTGAAATAATATATTTTTTTAATATAATAAGTTTTCAATTTAAGAAGAAGGAAAATATTATTCAGGTCGAATAGTTGGGTAGAAATTGGGATTAAATGCTAACCCCGGGGTTGGGGTTGCTAACCCTGGAGCCGGGGTTGTTCATGAATGTAACCGTGGGGGTGGGGTTGCTAACCATGGAACCGGGGTAAGCATCACTCTAAAAAAAAAAATAAACTACTTATTTTTAAATCAACTATCCATGTATTATATTACGTTTTCACTTAATATAACATATTTCTACTTATTTTCTTATAGTAAACCACTTATTATAGGGTTTTTTTTTTCACTTGCTAAACCAATTATCCACATATTATATTAAGTTTTCACTTAATTTAACATGTTTCTACTTATTTATTTTTATAGTAAACTACTTATTGTAGAGTTTTTTCACTTACTAAACCAACTATCCATGTATTATATTAATTTTTCACTTAATATACCATATTTCTATATATATATATATATATATATATATATATATTTTTTTTTTATAGTAAACCACTTATTATAGAGTTTTTTTCACTTACTAAACCACCTATCCGTGTATTATATCAAGTTTTCACTTAATATAACATGTTTCTACTTATAATAAAGCTTTTAGGAAAAATATCCTCATCCATCCACATAACAATAAATTCAAAATGCAACAAGAAAACATAGATATCCAAGCAACACGAATACCTACACATTGTGAGAACCTCCACATTTAGGAAAATATTAACATAATGTTCAAAATATTATACATCAAAAACACCATCTCATATAAAAACAACAAATATAAATATTATCAATATCCAGAAAAACCAACTCATCTTAAGCATCATCTCATACAATCCTAACTCAGCAAACATCAACATATTGTTCAAAACACTACATCATCATGTGTTCAAAATACCAAACATTAACATTAACTTAATGTTTAAAATGCTTAACTGATACATGACTATGCATGTTCAAAATGCCACATATATAACAAATCCTTACATAGAACCATTCCATATTAAATTTATTAAGATCACCAAGAGCTCCACTTAAAATAAAATTCTTGCGGTATGGATAACCAAATACCAAATTTAACAAGTCCACGTTCATTATGAGTTTAGTATAAATATTGTGGAGAAATGGTGTTTGGAATGCTAAGTCTAATAAGATTTGATAAGTTTCAATTGGAGATATTGAAGCTTTGTTTGCAATAATAATCTCACTAGAAGTCCTAATATTCTCAGCAATGAGCTGTCCAAATGACTTAATTGCATCAACCACTTTATCTATTACATCTTTCATCCCTTGCTCCACAATTTCCTTCTCTTTGTTAATAGATTTTTTAGACTCTTATTTCCACCACTAATGCCATGTGAAGATGGAGAAACATTCTCACTTGGTGAAGGTTGTATCATTTCCACATCATCATCTATATCATGAGGTGTATTTTGAAATGAGAATTGAGACATGATGGGATCACTATCATATGCGGAGTTAGTGAAGTCCTCTAGAGCAATGGAACGTGAACATTTTCTCAACTCAGAAGCTGTTTTAGAATACTTTCCTATAGCCCTATCTTTTACATACAAAATAACCATTTTGTCAAAGTGTGGCACAGGAGTTTGCACATACATCTTTCCTTGTGGCTTCACCTACATAAATATACTACAATTGCATTATCGATTTCAAAACATAAAAGGACAAAGAGCTAAGGAGTATTTAAAACTTAACTAAAAAGAGGTATTCCATTTGAAAATAATTAAAATATTGTGTAATAACCCAAAGAGATTTATATTTTACCTTGATGAGATTGATGAGTGTACAATGTTCATATATTTTATATCAATTTGTACACTTAATTGGCATGTATTAGAACCATAATATAAAATTCGGTGTTAAATATTGTGTGTTTTATATTAACAATCTTAGGGCAGTGCTTAAAGATGAGGGAGAGCCAAAGGAAACATTCTAGACCCAAAAACATTAGTTTGGAGCTCTTTCAGCATCATTAGAACAAGGATAAGACTAAATGGGTGGCTACGGGCAGCTTACGGTCATCCTTACGACCATAAGTCTATTGAAGAAGACCTTGCGGGCATGCTTATGCTTGTAAGGGAAGTCAGAGCCAATCCAGAAGACCTTACAGGTAAGGCTTACACCCGTAATGACCATCGAGCGAGATCATACGTCGCACATATGCCGTGAGTGCAGTCATAGAAGCGAGGCAGTGGAAGTTTTATGGTTCGAGCTCTTACTGCCCATAAGCTGACGTAATACAAGCAGAGACCTTACAAACAATGCATATGAGCCCGTAAGTCATCCCGTAAAGGGTGGCGACAATCTTCTCGCATACTTCTGGCCCTAGTCCTTATGCCCAGTATGTAGCCCCATAAGCAATCGGGTATAAATTGAACTTGTGAGGATTTCTAGGGCATTCTCTATTCTATTTTTTATTCTTTTCTGGGTGACTCATTGAGGTGAGGTTGAGGAAGAAAAAGGTCGAATCTCCAATACTCTAAGGGTAAGTTGGAGAGGGATTTGGTCCTACATTGAAGGGGATTGAAGATCGTAACCGTTAAGCTCATCTTGATGGCGTACATGGAAGCTTCTTAGGTGACTTTTCATCCTAGGGATTGAAAAGGGGGTTTTCATGGATCCATGTCTTCCTCTATTCTTTGTATCTTCAATGCTTGCCCTCCATTAATGGAGGGCTAATTTATAGATGTTTGGGAATAGTTGAACTCTTGGGTTTATTTCTTTGACTTTGGTTATTGGATCTTTGATGCTTTTATTGATTTCTGATTTGTAATCATATCTATTTGAATCTAATTGCGTGTTTGAATGCTTGGTTGCTAATGAGGCAAAAACCTTGGCTATAATGTTTGATGTGCTATGTGACAAGTAAAAGTACTTACCTAGCATAGACATGCCGTGATTAGAGAGAATTATGAGTAAACCTGGGTATAGGGTACTTTGGAGACTCTGTCTCCCATAATTCTCCCGAGTGAGTAATTGGTAATCTCCGCGCTCTTTGCATTCATGTGGAGTAGATTTTAGGAGAAATCGCATTCTGCTCTGTATTCAGATTAGGGGTAATATCTATTTTTGGGGGAGATTATCTACTTAAGAGATTGCCATTAGCTTACAGTGAGATTTCATAGAGTCTTAATGCGATTGTGTGGATGTTTGTATCAGCTCTGCACCTATTCAGTTACTCTTCACCTGAGAAATCGGGGTTTAGTATAATTCTGAAAATCTTTGGGTTCAAATAGGATTGCATGTTTGGACTACCATTGTCCTATACTCAATAACCATAGAGTGATGCTATGCCTGGACATTGCTTTCTTCCTTGATTTTCCTCCTACTATTTCCCGTATTTTCTTGTTTTCTTTTACTCTCATTTACACACAAACACTTCACTATTCAGGCTATTTTTCAGATCTAGAGTTATTAGTAGTACTCACTTTCTTCCCCGTGGACCGATACTCTACATTTATGCACACTTTATTACGCGATCGACACGTATACTTATGTCCCTATTAGAGATCATTCCATACTTTTGGTTCGGCCATCCACACTTGTGATATTGGATCTATGGTGAATCCATTCATGCCATTCTTAAAGATATCATAAGCATATGAGAAGTGTTTCTTCAAGATCTTCCATTGACTTTTAACTTGGGGGTTTTTTTAATCTTTATTTTTAAATTCTTCACAAGCTCTTCAATAATATTATCATAAGACTTTGAAACAAAAGTGCCATTCACCTTAAGTTCAATGTTATATTGATTCAGGAATGTATCAACTAACACTGTATCCATTCTAGGAGTCCATGTTAGTGTTTTTGATGTGCTTCCTTCCCCCAAGTTCTTCTTTTTGGTGGCATCATGTCTACTCACAAAAGTATCACATTTTTATAAATTAAAATAAATATACACATCACATTCATAATAATCAGAATAATAACATAGAAATAAATTAATTAAGTATAACCAATTTATTAAAAAAATAAATAAAATGCGATCTCGTGTAACTTGAAATATGAAATTTTTTGAAGATAAAGAAATAGATAAAATTCAGTCTCATACAACTTCAAAAGATGATGAAATATATAAAATTAGTCAGTGTTTGGACCATTTTTCTACAAAAGCGAAAGTTTAATGATTAAGTTATTGTTGTGTGTAATCCCTCCACATTCGTGGGACAATTCATCTAAAGTAAATGCTTTCCTTGAGTAGCATCTTCATTATTGATTCTATGAGTATGATACTTATCATAAGTTACTTCTTGTCTTGCTAATTACGCATCAACCCTCTTCTATAAGGTCCTAAAGTGGGACTCTCTGACACTTGAAATAATTATGCAAAATGCAACAAGCTAAAATTATTGAGTTTTTAGCTTTTAATCCATAAGGAGCATCAGAAGCATTTGAAATGATAATGAACTGCTTCTTCAAAACTCCAAAAGCTCATTCAATGGAATTATGCAATGATATATGGTGGAGATTAAATAACTCATGATGATCTTGTGGAGGATTTCTTGTTGAATATTCCTTCAAATGATATCTCATCCCGTATAAAGCGTGATCAATCTTTTGGATAACATGAATCCAACATCTACAAGGTAATACTTTCCTAAATGGATAACAAAGCTTTAATTTAGAATAGGTACATTGTAGTTAAGGTAGAACAATAAAGAAAATCATGAGTAAATAACAATTTATTTACCAGTAGGAATTTTCAAATTGTCATCTCTCGTCAATGCATTTTTAATAATTCTAGAGTATGATGTATTACCTTCCCATCCAGTAAGTACGTATGTAAATTTTAAATCAAATGTGCATGCCACTAAGACATTTTGTGTTGAATAATCTTTTCTAATACTTAGGAGCATCTTCACGAGCCACTTTTACACGTATATGAGTCTCATCAATTGCGGCAACACAATCCTTACACATGAACATGATATAAAATATTAATGGAAAAATGCTTATTGTCATCAATTGTGTGGAATAGATGTACATGTGCTAAAATATTTAAAAATTTACCTTAAAGTAGGGAAAAAGTCTTACAATACAAAGTATCTCAGGAGGGACCATCGCACCATTAGGCTGGATAAGAAATTTATCTTCTATGTATAACATTATGCAAATGGCGACTAATAGTCTCTCCTGAATGTCGAAGCCAAAAGTTCACTTCATGATTCTTGGCACTATGTGTTAGTATATATAAGATATTCGCAACTTGTTCTTTCACAGTTGCTCATCGTGTAGGTCTTAGGCCACCTTTTTTCTCTAACATTTTAGTTAACTTCAAAAATGTAGAAGGCCCCATTCTCACTATTCGTAATATGTGTCATTATCTCATCTCTAATTTGTTCTCTTTCAGAGCTCATGGTGTATGTTATTTTTTTTATGAGAATGCCTTTGGAAGAAATACCATTGAGTAATAAGACAAACAACGTGAGCTACTATATTTTGCACTATAATCCACCAACCTATAATTTCATCGTTATCCATCTACATTTGAGAAGAAAATAAATTATGAGAATTATTATATGAATCATATATAGAAATTGATTTTCATGAAAAAGCTATGATGAAGTCATAATGTTGATTAAAAAGTTTAGAAATAAAACCACTAAATAAAATTGAAAGAGTTTATAATCTTGCCAACAATGATGACAATATATAATACATTTGAAATCTTGCCAACAATATAAGCAATTATGACTACCTGAGCAAAATAAAACCATTGCATGAACCTCTAACCAAATTAATTTCTCTCACATTTACAAACACTTGATCTATCCCATAATGTTAAGTGAATACTTGGGAAATTATAAATTAGCCTCTAACTGAATGCATTTCTGATGCTTGTTTAGCAAATTTTACAAGTTCAGTTATATGGAAAGCTTATGCAAAACAAAATGTTAATAACTATGAGATCCTGTTTCAAGCACTTACCTGATGGAGTAGAACAATAGAAAATAAAGCAATGGAGTTGATCTGGTGCTTAATGAGTTCTTGTTCGCACGCAGGAATGACCGGTGAACTGATTGTCCGGAAAAATGAGAGAAACAGGGAACAACTGCAAGTAGGGTTAGAGAAGTGCTTTTAAATGGGATACAATAGTAATATATTTAGATAAATGAGGTTATTATGGTTAGAAAAACATAAACAAACCCCCACTTCTCCAAAATAAAACGATTTGGAGGAGTGCGGTTAGGAGGTTTTTGGGGTGGGGGGAGGGGTGATGCACCCCTCCAAACTCCCCAACCAAATGACCTATACTCCTCTAAACTCCCCTTTATCACACCAAACCCCTCCAACTAAACAAGGAATTAAGGAACAAACTGAAAAGCATGCTAAGAAACACGAAAGAGCAATTCAAGATTTAAGGGATTAGTAAAGCATAGACATTAAAGAGGTTCGTTCTATGTTACTTAATCTTCAGTCTATAATCAATGTGAATTCTTTAAATAATATTATTACAATTGCTACTAGATCAGTGAAAGAAATTGCTCATAATAAGCCAATTCAACATAAGCAAACTTGGTTAGAATTTCCAAAGTTTAATGGTTATGGCTTGCATGAAAGGTTGCTCAAGTGTAATCAATATTTTGAATTCAATGAAACATTTGAGGAAACAAAAGTTAGAATTCCTTCTTTACATTTGAAGGGGAGAGGATTAGGGTTCAAAATGTTATGAGGAGTAGATTGAATGGAGAAATGCCGACATGGAGTGAGTATGTTTCAGCTATGAGGATTAGATTTGGTAGTGATTTACACTATGACCCAATGGTTGAACTTAAGAATCTTAAACAATTGGGTCCAATCCAAACTTATTTGGATAAATTTGATGAACTCTTGAATAAAATATTTCTCTTGGAAGAGTATACAATGAGTTATTTTTTAAGTGGATTGAAGGATTAGATCTAGTATACAATTAGGATGTTTGCTCCAAAGAATTATAACAAGCTATTAGTTTAGCTAAATTGCAAGAGATGGCTATAGATAATGCCCAACAAAAAAGGAAGCTAATCCAGAGAAGTAATAATCCAATTCCCCTTCTACATACTCCTGAATTATCTTAGGACAATGGGGGAGAATATGGGAAGAACAAATACTTAAACTCCTAGAACTAGTTCAGTGATACCATTTAAGTAATTATCTAGTAGAGAAATAGAGGAAAAAAAGGAGTAAGGTGCTGTGTTTTTGATGTGATGAAAAAATACATACTAGGTCACCAATGTAAAATGTAGTCATTCAAGTTTGAAGTAGACTTGAACATGGGTCGGGTTGGGTTCGAGCCGTGCTGGTTCCATAATTACTAAAATTTAAGCTTGTTTAAGCCCGGCCTGGCCCGGCTAAAAAATACAGGCCTTAACTTTTGCCAGAACCTGCCCAAATTTGATGACCTTTAACCAAGGCCAGCCCAAGCCCGCCCATATAGATTTTTCATTAAATAATAAATAAGTTATAAAAAAATAACAATAATATTAATATGTGAACATGAACAAATATTATTCTGCAAAACACTTTGAAATTAAAATACCAAATACACATCTTAATTCATTCACAACAACTAAAATTCAAACCATTATAATCAATGACAATCGACAATAGATATACATTATATAAGTATATACAAAACTAATTAATGCATAATTAATGCCAACTCAAAAGCATTGTATATATATACAAAAATAATTATTAGATGTATTTTATAATTTCGGCCGGGTGACACACCCCTTTGCGTGTGTGTATCGCAAGTACACAGGTTGCCGAAGTAATAAAATACCATGGTGAGTGGGTAGTTGTATCCACAGGGAATAGTACTCAGAAACATAAGTATTGCTATTTAACTATAGTGAAGATGATTCAAGAGTGGTGTGAACAATATCAATGCAAACAGAAATAAAAGAAAATAAGTAAGAGACGCAAGAGAATAATAGGAGAGACAATCGATAGAAAATGGGGCACCCGGATATTGCTCTTCCTAGGACTATTGTTTCAAATGTAAGACCAATCATTATGTTTCCTAACTGATGTTTAATGAGTTGTGGAAATCCTATAACAAACAATCCCAAACCTAAGGTCAACTGTGACTAACCATACACTATACTCTGGCAGAAAGGAGTACTCTCGACGCTTCACACTGTGTGGGGTTGCAAGAAGCTCTAGAGACTCCAAGTGATAAACCCTATTCTCTAATATAGATCTAACTCTTTGGTCCAGGCGAAAGACCCCTAGTCACAAATAATCCCCAACATTAAGGATTATTTCAACGTTTCACTCTGTTGCTTGCATAACTAAGCCCCAACGGAGTTCATCTCTTAGCACTTCACTCTATCATGATCGCAAAGAACTCTTGGAACGTGGAGGTAGGATAAATCACATCAGAAGAGAAATGGGATGTTCCGCTACCTCTCAATTCACCCTCTCGACCCTTTCCATCCTAGCTTTGTCTAACCCTCATGGTGCGTCACTTATCTACAAGGATTACCAAGATAGATTCTCAACCCTAGTGTCAGTCTAAGGGAAAATCAATTCAACAAGAATTCAAGGTTGGAACTCAATTAAAAACATCAATTAAAGAAACATAATGAAAAGTTAATGAAACGAAATCATCATGGGGTTTACAAGTCCAAGCACCCACTAGGGGTTTAGCTCTCCATAGAGCAAGATACAATAAATAGTGAATCAAATGTGAAAGCATGCAATCCATAAGTAAAACCCCTTTATACTTTGTATCGATGGTCTTGTAGAGTAGCCTAGTCTTCTCCAAAGGTTCCCTTGTCAAGCCTACCGCACACCTCGCCGAATCGATGCCGACGAAAGTTCCCCCAATAACAATCTTCCAAAGGAACACGGTGTCGAAGGCCGTAGAACCACTCCCAAGACCTAGCCAAAGCCTCTCCAAACACTAGCCGCGAGCACTTCCAAAGGTGGGAAAAAGATGGGAAACAGATCTCTCAAAACATTTTAAGTCGCGGCTTAAATAGGGCTGGAATCAGGCATCCACACGGGCGTGTGAAATTTCCACACGCCCATGTGAATTTCCAAGAATTGAATTTCTGTGATCTGCGAACAGTAACTGCTACAGTATTTTTCTACATTGATTTGCTACAATAAACTTCTAAAGTGTTTCGCCAAATACTCCCGAATCCACACTTTCATCGAGGACATATGAATGGCCACACATCCATGCGGTAGATCGCATTGTGTCTTCAATAAAATCACATTTGACGAAGATCTTGCTAGTATCGCACAAGTCAGAACACATGATTGTGACTGCCTTTGTGCCCCTCCAATTTGTATGTTCGCTTGAGCACAATGGAGGTTGGCACACACTCACATGTCTTTGAGCACAACTTGTGTCTTCACATATGTTCAATCCAAGACTTCATCAAAAATTGCATCCACGATCTACTTTTGGTTCCTTTCTTCCACTATTGTCTCCACTACCCTACATACAAAAAAGAACACAAATACACATGCATAAAAGATAAAATCTGAGAAAAGTAATACTCAATGTAAGAAAAGAATACTTTATATTACTAATACACAAGCACTTATCACCGGCCCAGGCCAGTGCTTTTAACAATGAAAACTAAACCCGACCCCTTTTTTAAAATGACCTCCTTTTTTTGTCCAAGGCCTGGTCATCAGCCTTATATATTTGTCTAAGCCCTCCTAAATTTCAGGCGGGCCTTCGGGCTTGGGCGGCTAGCTCGGTCCTTAGACAGGTCTAGTTGAAAGTGTATGCTAATGAAAATTCAGAAATAGTGATGAGTGTACAATGTTCTATTATTTCAAATCACTTTGTACACTTATTTGGCTAGTATTAGGAACATATTATAAAATTTGATGCTAAACTTATGAGGTGCTTGGTTAGTTGTATTTGAAAATGCAGTGGATTTTTAAATATAGAGGGCGTTTGGTTGGATGTAGTTGAAAATGTAGTGGATTTGTATTTGGAAATCCTTGGATTTGTAAATTCAGGAGAGTCAAATCAAGTGTTTGGTTGGATATATTTGTGATGCTGGATCACGGAATTTTGTGTTTGGTTGGAGGGATTTGTAAATTTGGATTTGAAAAACATGTGTTTGGCTTGATGTATTTTTGCTTGGATTACATGTTATGGTCACCCATGGTGAGGTTACCCCCACCCTAATATTATAAATAATTAATATATATTATATAATTAATATAATTAATATATACTTAATTTATTATAATAAAATATAATATATTAATTATTTATTAAAATAATGGATATAATATAATATATCAATTTTATATTATATTAATAGATAAAAGATGTTAAAAATTTAAAAGATAAAATCTCACTATATAAATTTTTTTCAAATATGTTTTTTAAATTTTTAAATAATTTTTAGTTATTTATTTTTGAATTTTAATTATTTAAATATATTAATTATGATAAAGTTAAAAAAATATTTAATTGTGATAAAGTTAATGTTGGAGATAGTGGATTAGTTATTTTTAAACAAATTTTTAATCAAAATATTATAAAAGATTTTTAAATTATGAAGGATTTTTTAAACAAATATTTTTAGTGGTGGGCATCGTAATCCTCCAAACTTGATAAGCTAACCACACACACGTGGTAGCCTAACCCCACAAGCATGGTAAAAATATTTGATTTTAAAAAAATCTTTGTTTAAAAAAATTGATTTAAAATCTTTTAAAAATTTGAAGTTGGTTAACATTTGAATCTTTGATGTTTTATTATTTTTTTTTTTATCATGTTTGTTAATATACAATTAAAGTTAGTGAGTTATTGAAATTAAATATCCATTTGTAATAATAAAGTAAATTTAATATAGTTATTACATACAAATCATGAAAAACTAATAGAGATGTCTGATTGGGAAAAGATTATATATGAAAAATAACGAAAACTATAAGACTAGGAACTTGAACAAGTTACAGCACCCAGATTTACAAAAATAGACAGGTTGATGATGATCATGACTGGAAAAATTCAGATAATAAATTACAATTGAATCAATCAGATCTACATTATAATATAAGATAAGACAAAACTTATGATAATTTAAATCATGCATAATATGATAAACATACAAATGGAAGAAAATAAATACGGCATGGATTCTATTTAAGTATACAGTCAAGATATTCAATCATACATAATTTGATAATAGAAAATAAAAAGATACATCAAAAAGTGGCCATTCAACAATGATACAAAATTTGACATAAGAACATGTCAATATAACTACTTGTTCGCCCATATCTCAGTTGCAATTTGATCACGACGAGCATCCCACTCTTGTGCTTCTTCTCTTTGGTCCTGAGCAGTGGTTTGTGAAACACATTGTGGTACCCAATCTTCCTCCAAAGGAATAAATTCATCCTGACTGCCGGTGAGGATGAAGTTGTGTAAGGTACAACATGCCAATACGAGATCCACCCATGTCTTGAATGGGATAAAAAGGCCTAGAAGCGAGGACCTTGAAGCGGTTCTTTAAACAAAAGAGGAAGAAAATAACACACTGAGGTAGATAATCCATGGAGAATCACTGAATTAAGAAAATATAAATAATGAAAGTCGTAGTCGTGTAACTTGAAAAGAATTGCGCAATAAGTATGTATGATACAATTGGAAGGGAACCATAATTTATAAGTCCAATATGTTTAATAACACATGTAACTAATCAACAACGCCATGGCATGCATGCAACATGCATCTATTCAATGTTACACATGTTTTACCAACTTTTAAAGACAAATCGAAAGCCTCAAAATTCAGCAGTTTCTCCTCATTCTTAAAGACAAATTGAGAGCCTCAAAATTCAGTAGTTCCTTCTCATTCTTTCTCAATATAAGTCATGACCTTTGAATAAGACTATTGAATTTGTCATGTTTCACAAGTCTAAAGTCTTGTGTGCAAGTCAAGCATTCCCCATTACAACAAAGTAATATATTGCTTTGCTAATGCTAGTCTTATGTTTGAAAAGAAGTGAATTTCCTTAAGATCCGCCATATAAATATATATATATATATATATATATTCATCAAAGTTATCAAACTAAGTGCTCATCCTTAGGGAATCTATAAATACATCTTCTCAAGGATAGAAAGTTTCATTTTTCTTGAGAGTTTTGCTAGAGTTGTGAAATAATGAAAGGAGATGAATTTATGCAGGAGAGGAAAACTTGTAGGATTAATGCTAGTTCTCATGGTGATAGTTGGGAACTCAACACAAATTGTTTATGCAATGAAGCCTTTACAAAGAGAGAAGTGGTATGAAATGGTTAGATTGAGAAAAATCCATCCTAAAGGTTAGTTTTCTTTATAATTATTAATCCAAAAAGCCTCATGCCCTGCTACACTTGCTTCAGTTATTGATCACAAGGACTGATGTAGAACAGGAAAAAATTGAGCAAATTTGAAGATGGAAAAGGACTTCGACATTAAAAAGTTCAATCATAGTTAAATAGGTTGGAATCAAAGGATGACAATGGATTGATAGAGGAAGAATAACTACCTTATAGGATTAGATAAAAATCAACAACAACATGCCTTGGGCATGAGATCAATAAATCTAAACAGAACAAAACTGGCTATGATGTAGATGGGCTTTTCAAAGTTTAAAATCTACCACATCACCAGTAACACAAATCTGCATGATTTTGATGGCAAGAACATAAAAAATAAATCTAGGAGAAGAAAGTTTCACTTACAAAGAGAGATACAGAAACTCAGGCCTCCTGTATTGTGAGTCCAAAGAAGAAAGATTCAATATCAATGACTGATAGATTTAGCTTTTTTTTAGAAATAAAAAAAATAAAAATAATAATTTGGATGAGTTGGAAGTGAACCGTTTATTCCTCATTCCTTTCTTAGATTTTGTATTTATTTTTTAAATATCTTTCACAAATCAAGCACGAATCAATAACCATCAAAATATCTTTCACAATCTGATGACAAATAGTACCAAATGATAAATGAAACCAGAGGGTTTATAATAAATAAATAAGCTTACATTAGAGAGCATCCAAGACATGAAAATATCCAAAAAAAAATTGAAAAATAAAAAGTAGCCAAAAAATAAAAGCAAAAGAAGATGAAGTAGAAGAGCAAGAAGAATGTGAGATTTCTCACTTTTGCTCCTTGGCAAGTGTCGGCACTGCACTCTTTGTTAACTTCCCGAAAATTAAAATATCACCCAAAACCTAAAATTAAGATCACCAAAAACGCAAATAAATAATTTAAAAAAATTAAACACCAACCCACAAAAAATGGAGAAGAAGATGGAGGAAAAGAAGACGAACAATCAAAAGAAGGTGTCACCGTTGTTGCTCGGTCAACGATGCCAGCAATTTGAGAAAAGGTTTCGGAGATGAGGATGGCCAACGATGAGAAGAAAGGGATGGAGGAGGAGCGTGGATGGAGGAAACCTTACAAATCCAGTGAATCCCTCACGTGAGTCTCATGTGAGGGATTCAAACTCATGGATTTTGGAATTCGGCCATTTTGGCTGAATTCCAAAATCCCTGATTTTTGGGATTTGGAAATACAAGGATTTCTAAAATCCTTTGAAACAAACAGAGGATTTCTAAAATCCAAGTATTTGCAAATCTCGCAAAACAAACATGTGCATTTGTAAATTCTTGGATTTGAAAATACAGGAGAGTCAAATTCAGTGTTTGGTTGGCTGTATTTGAAAATGATGAATTTCATAATTTTTGTGTTTTTTAGAAGGATTTGTTAATCTGAATTTTGAAAACATGTGTTTGGTTGGATGTATTTCAAGAGATTACCCCATTTTGGATAATCATTAAGTTTAATTAATTATAATATACACTAAATAGAATTTACTAACAGTAACAAGAACGATTATGTATATAATCACTTAATTTAATAATTAATTATATATTCATTACAATTTATTGTTATTTTAATAATGAAATTAAATATATCACATTTTTTTTATTAATTACACAGTAAAACACAAATTGTATTTTATTAAATCAAAAAAATTGTAAAAGAATCCTTATTACATTATATTAAACCAACATATGAACAACATAATTTTATGATAACTTGAAGAATTATTTTAAAATTGAAACATTTTTCATTCTACAATATAAGCAATCCAAAACAATCAAAATTAAGCAATCCAAAACATTAGGATATCTCATGTGGCACACTCATCACATGATTCAAAAATTAGGCAATCCAAAAGTCTTTTCATTCCACATGATACAAAAGTAATGAACATTAGGGAGTCTCACATAACATACTCAAACGCATGATTCAAATGTACCAAACACACAAGATATGTAAATACATATGTATGATAGATTCACTCCCATTTAACATATTCAATCCACATGATTAAATATTGCTAGCCATAGGTAAAAACACAAATTAAACACATGCATGACATGATCTTCATCACAACTTTCAAAAGCACTAGGAACTTTGACATCAACCTGGAAAACCCAAATTAATTAAAAAAAATATATAAAAGTCAGGTCATATGAAAAATTAATTTAAATGAGATTAAAAAATGATTAGTAGCCATTAAAAGGAAGAATTTCTACCATTTCGTATACTAAAGGTCCTGACCACTTGAAGTGAAAAAAATTTTCAACCAAACATTGCGAAAGTCCTCACACATGCCAAAAAAAGTTTGAGCTCTTGTATCATTGCCCATCAAATGCTCATACACATAACAACTTGCTCGATGGAATACCCACAATGTGTCAACTTGATACACTCATCTTGAAGCTCTCTTGCGAAGCTTACTGATCAACTGGACCTAACTAATTCAAATGTATTCTTAATAGTAGTGGTCAATTCACAAATTGCATCATCACTGACATTTGCCTTACACTTGCCTTTCACTTTTTTCCTTTGTATTGGGCTTGTTGCCGATGCAGGCTCAGAGGTATTAGCCTGACTATAAATTTGTGGGGAGTCATTACCATATGCACCTACGTCTCTAAAAGACATATCATGAACATGCTCAGCAGGAAAGAATCCTTCAGGCACTGTGTCATCATCTATTTGTGTACCAATTCGGTTTCCAAACTGAACAGTATGCTGACCAGTATCTTAATCATTACCACATATAGTCTCGATCAAGTCATAGTTCTTAATGGGCTTGTTTAAATATGGCTCATCTTCGGCATGGATCTGTAATTCAACAATTAAATGTTAGTAATATTAATTACACTAATCAACTAAAACCACAATATAAAAAATAACATGTACCTTAATGTAGTCCCTATACTCAACATCATCCATGATGATATTTTTGATGTTGTCATCCCATCCCATGCCACTCATTTCTTTTAATTTTTTTAATTCTTGGCCATCTCCTTATTATTGTCCTGAGATGATTACTTACATTGGCCTCTGTGACTACCACGTCAAATGCATCTTTCATGGCTCGAATAGCATTATGAATTGCTTATGGTTTAAAGCCCTTATCTACTTTCAAACCTTCTTCAACTTGGTTGGCCATGAATCTTATAAAATACCAGCTTTCAGTTGATGCCCATCTTTTATTTCCAGATGCCTTTGATGTAGTCTTTTGAGTTGATGATGTTTGAATTCTTTGGGATGCATTATATCCCTCCATTCTACAATAATGATCACCTACCACAACATAAGAAAGTTAATCAATAATAGGAATAAAACATCATATATAATTTGTATAGATGCATAAGTTATCAGACATGTGATCATCAAGCTACAAAACATGGTGCATAATAGACTAAGCTTGCTTTGCCAAATTCATCAAGGTACAAATAAAAATGCAACATATAATATAGGGACATGGCTTTAGTTCATCGGAATTTAACTTCAAATATAGCTATTTATTTGCCCACATGTCAGATGCTATTTTATCACGGCGAGCAACCCACTCTTGTGCTTCTTCTCGTTGTTCCGTAGTAGTGCTTTACGAAGACTGTTGTGGTACCCAATCTTCCTCAGAGGGTTTAAAATCATCTTCACCTATACTAATGATATAATCATGCAAAATACAACATGCTAACACAAGCTATGCCTGTGTTTAAAATGGGAAAAAAGGCCTAGATGCAAGGATTTTAAAGCGACCCTTCAAAGAACAAAACGCGCTCTCGATGGAGGTATGTGCAGATGAATGTCGTAGGTTAAAAAGTTCTTTAGGGTTTGCAGGTGTTCGTGAGCCAAACTCTTTCAAATGATACCTAACACCCCTATAAGGGGGTATAAAGCCAGGTCTTGTGGCATATCTGGCATCGACTAAATAATACTTTCCTAATTACAAAAAAAAAATTTAGTCTTTGAAATCTTCACACTCAACATAGTTTTCATTTCGTGTTTAAATAATGAAGTTAGATACCTTTAGGGACTTTTAGACCATTAGGTCTTTCTAGTGCATCATGAAGAACCAAAGAATCATGAGCCGATCCTTCCCAACTAGCAAGAACATAAGCGAAGAGTAGGCTAAAATCTATAGCTGCAAAGATGTTTTGTGTTGGGTAAGGTTTTCTTCCTCGAAATGCTGTTATATCAAATAATGTGACAGAGGCATGAATATGTGTTCAATCTAGTGCCCTAATACAATCCTAATGTCAAATATTATATGTTAGAATTAATCTTTAAAGAAAATCAAACATTTCAAATGTAACACACAGACACCTTGAAGTAAGGATACGACGTGCTCCTTGATGCTATATATGAATGTGTTTACGTAGCTGGTGGCCTCACATAATCATGTTGCAATTCACCGATTGTGAACAAGACGTGATTGAAGTATCTACTAACGGTCTCGCCTGATCTTAAGAAATTATGTGCAATGACAAGATTACCTTGGTTATGTCCTATCGTGTCTAAGAACATCAATAATTGCACAATTGCTCTTCCACGCTTATATGTAATTATCACGTAGTAGTCTTTTTCCATGTAATATTGAGCATAGGTTAAAAAACGTGGACTTGTTCATGCGAACCATGCCGATACTAGTAGTATCATTTTCATCTATTATGAGAGATAAATATTTTCTCTTATGTCTAGCCTTTCAGTGATGGTTCTCTATGAATTCCTACATCTTTTGTTTTGCACCAACAATATGCAATGATAAGCTCACGGCCAAAATTGTTACTTGTAATAGATATAATTCCTCATCCTCTTCAAAGTGATCCATCTAATACAATAACGATGGAAAATAAATAAAGTTTAGAGTGCAAGACAAATAGAAAATATATTTTATACAATGAAATCATCAACTTCTTGATATATAGGAACATTAATCCTTTACATGGACTATTAACTAGTGAATAACATATAATAAGATAAGATGTTGCCATTTCTAAAGCCATGCAATAAGAACAACATGGAGATGTTAAAAGTAAAAAAAAAAAAAAATTTAATTGAATATATAATATATTAAAACAATTTGAGGGATTCTAGTTCATCAATTGAAAAGTTTTTAAAATGTGATGAGTTTTTAGGTAATTATAAACATATTTAACGCATTTATTTTATTTTAAGTTTTGTATTTTTAAAATACTAATTCTCATTTGTATATCTTGTACTTTTACATGTTTTTATTCAGGAAAAATGAAATAGATTTAATTTTAATAAGGTTTAAAATATATTTTAAACATGATGGTACATAACAATGAATTAAGGCTGTGTTTGATTGGCAACATGGAAAATAGCTGGAAAAGAAAATTTTCCATGGAATATTTTTTCAGGGAAAACTTTTCCATGGAAAATAAAAAATTGGCGCTTGATTGGCATTATTTTATAGTTAGAAAATCAAAAAAAATTTACGGAAAATTCAGATTTTGTTGTTTAATTGCTCTTATTTTCCATGGAAAACCCACATTTGTTGTTTGATTGCATCATTTTTCCCTAGAAAAAAGTCACATTTTCCATGGAATTTTTTTTAAAAATTATTAAAATTGTTCGAGTAGAACTTGAAGTTCAATTAATTATAAACAACGCTATGTGGAATTGAATCTTACTATTAAAACGCCTCAGGATTTGTTAACTAATCTGGATAAATTTAGTTAAAATATTATCAAATTATATAATTTATCTTTTTTTTTTTCAAATTTAAAAGAAAAGGAACAACATTGAAGTTGATCCTCACACGTTATTTTTTCACATAGCCCCTTACGTTTTTCTTGGAAAACTTTTCCCAGGGTGGAGGTAGGAAAAAATTTTCACTAATTTGAGAGAAAATAGGGTCACGTGATAGAGTTTGTGAAAAAATTTTCTACAGAAAATTTTGGCAAATAAACAGCCTACTTAGCTGAAAAATGACCCGTGGAAAATTTTTTCAGGGAAAAAAAAGGCAATCAAATATAGCCTAAGTGGGGAAAAATAATTTTTTTTGTATTTTTTAAATTTGTTTAAAATTATGATGCTACTTGGTGTATAGTTTTGCTTTGCATTTAGGTGTATATTTTTTTATTTTACAATTAAATTTTATCAAAAATTTAAAAATTTAAAGATCAAGACCAACCACGTCCAATCAATTATGAAGCCTTGAAAATTCTCAAATTAATTAACAAACTCATTTTTTACCCCATTTTTTTAATATATTATATATTGATGAACTATCAACAATTTACATAGAATTTTTTTTTAAATAATTCCAATCGGATTATCAATTGGAGTTTTTAAAAAATTATTATTTTTTAACCCTTTTTTAATATATTATATATTGATGAACTATCAACAATTTACATAGATTTTTTTTATACAATTCCAATCGGATTATCAATTGGAGTTTTGGTAGGATTAAAATTATTATTTAAAATTAAATTTTAATTATATTCATATTTCAAATTAACCTTAATACTTCCATAAGATTTATACAAGTAAGTGGTTAGAAGAACAGAATGAAAGTTTAAATAATAATTTTAAATATAAAGCTAATAAATATTACCTAATTGTTAAACAAACCATGCTATTAAATAAAAATTTATAAAACATAGCATTAAATAAGAGAATAGATGGCAATAGCTGAGATTAAAAAAATATAAAAAAAAAAAATCTAACCTGATGGTTCAGTTATGGTGAAGGAGAATAACCAGAATGGCGGTTAAGGAAAACGACTTTGTTATGCAGAAGGAGAACAACCAAAATGGCTCAGTTATGGTAAATGATAATGACAAAACGGTTCAGTTATGGAGATCAAGGAAACGGTTGGATCTGGAGGCACACATCATAGAAACATATTATTATAACTCAAAAACAAGAAAAAATTTATAATCTCATTACCGATGAAGGAGGACGATGACTAGATTGATTCTGGATCTGGAGAAGCAAGAAGGAAATGACCAAGACACAAGCCAAATCAGTGCCAAAATGATGGAGAAAAGGAAAGAGATCAGCCTCTATTCTGGATCTGGAGATGCAAGAAGGAAATGACCATATCACTGGTAAAATGATGGAGAAAAGGGAAGAAATTGGCTTACTGTGATCTGTCCTCATTGTGCTCACATGTTTTGTCCCCATCGTTCTCAAACATAAATCCCTCATGTGATTATCACGTGAGGGATGTTAGAATTCGGGATTTTGTTTTACGGCCAAGTTGGCTGTAAAACAAAATCCCATAAATTCACTGTTTGGATGGATTGGGATTTGCTACAAGAAAATAAAGTTCTTCAAAACAAACAATGGATTTTGTGATGCATGGGATTTGGTCTTACATGGATAAGAAAATCATGCCAAATAATCACACTCTTTGTGTATTTTGTATCCTCAAGCTTTGGGCAGTCTGTAAAGATCAGAGAGAACCCAAAATAAACATTCTAGACCCTAAATGAAGAACTTGGAGCCTTCTTAGTATCAATAGAACAAGGATAAGGCGGACTGGATGGCTTACGGATAGCTTACGGCCTTACTTACGGCCGTAAGCACTTTCTAGAGAACCTTGTGGCCACGTTTATACCCATAAGGAAGAGTTCAGAGTTAAATTAGAAGACCTTACAAGCAAGACTTATGCTTGTAAGGATGCCTAAAAGGACCATCCAGAGGAGCTTATGACCAGAGCTTATACCCGTAAGGGCGGTAACAAGGTGCAGCACAGTGAAGCTTACTGTTCAGCGCTTATGGCCGTAAGCTGGACCGTAACACAGACAGAAAACCTTACAGATGATACTTACGGCTGTAAGTGTTGCCATAAGGCTCGTGATCTATCTTCTCTAGTTCCTTACGGTCACGTACTTATGCCCATAAGCAACCGAATATAAATAGATCCGATGAGGATTTTTCGGGAATTCTTTGGATTTCTTTTACTATCATGTGTATCTCTAATTTCTTATGCATTATTTTGAAGGTACACATGATGGGTATGAGGAGTATTCCTATTTGGAACCTACTTGACATGCGCATTTCAGGTACATTAAGTTTGTGATAGAAAACAAGCGTTTTTTGGAAGGCAACCCAAGCGTCTTTTCGTATTTTTGCAATAGTTTGCTTGTTAGTTGTAGTAGTTGCTTTTGGTCGAGTTAGTAATGAAATGCTTGGCGTGACTTGTCTTTTTCATAGTTTGGTTGATTGGTTGTTAATTTTGTGCTTTCCAGGTCATATTTGTATTTAAGCTTAACTGTTAGAATAGGGGAAACTCTGCTTAAATTTTTAAGACTGCTTATTGGCTCCTTACGCCCGTAAGCCCAACCGTAATGCCTCAATATAAAGATTTATAGGATTCTTTATGGCCATAATCCACCTCGCAAGGGGTTTTTAGAGAGTTTTATGAGTGCACTTACGGCCCATAAATCCTGAAGAGCATAGTTGAGAGGTTCCTTATAGGCCGCTTACGCCCGTAATGTGACCGTAAGGGTTTTCTAGAGCACTTTACGGGTAAACTTAAAACCCTTATGGTCGTAACCGGGGAAGTAATCATTTTCTACTACCCTCCTATTCTTGTTTGCGTCATTTTCATCTTTTACATACATTGAGGACATTGTATGATTTAAGTGTGGGCAAGGAGTTTAGGATTCATTATCAACTCTTTTACTTGCCACGTTTTGGCTTATGACGGTGCATTTGAAATGTAGTGGGAGTTTCTTACTATTAGGGTGGACACATGCAAGTTTGTTCCTTTTTGAGTTCTATTTTTTTAGTGTGCACTCTATTTTTGGTTATTCACCCAATTAAAGCACACAACTTCTCTATTATAACAACTTAGACTGTGTATAACTTTGTATAGTTTAATTTATTTTACTTCAAGTGGTTTAAATTGAGTAATTTTTTTTACAAATTTGAAAGAATTTGTTTAAAAAACAGAGAAATTTTGGGAAATGAAAAGAGCTACCTCTAGCAGAAGTGTGAAGCTACTCTCGACAAGTCAGATACTCTGTATTCCCTAATGAGAGAAACAACTACCTCTTTACGAGAGTGAAAGCTACCGTATTGTAGTAAAATATATGGAAAGAGCTACCTCTCATAAGCTTGAAAGCCACTTGATGAGGCCTTGCGAGAAATGACTAGCTTAGGAGTTGTGTGAAACTACCACTGTACAAAGAAGTTGTTTGTGAAATTTTTACTATTAAAGTCTTGTAGGTCAAAAGTAGTGAAGTAGAGAGTTGTAACTCACACATTGATAACCTTGAATAGAGTGTTCACTATTGTTGGAACTTGAAATTTTTAGCGTTCTTGTATTGTTAAAACCTGATTACTTTTGAATCTCCCCAATTCTTGAGTACCAGAGCTCTTGCACTTTATCCATTTTATTTGTAATGTTTTATTTTTGCTTGAGTACAAGCAAAAGCTTAAGTATGGGGGAATTTGATGAGTGTACAATGTTTTATTATTTCATATAACTTTGTACATCTTATTGGCTGTTATTAGGATTATATTGTGGAATTTGATGCTAAACTTAGTGTATTTTGTATTCTCAGGCTTTGAGCAGTGTGTAAAGATAAGAAAGAACCCAAAAGAAGCATTCCAGACACTAAATAAAGAAGCTAGAGCTTTCTTAGCATCAATAGAACAAGGACAAGGCAGACTGGATAGCTTACAGGCAGTTTACAGCATGACTTACGGCCGTAAGAACTTTGTAGAGAACCTTGTAGGCATGCTTATACACATAAGGAGTTTAGAGCCAAATTAGAGGATCTTATGGGTAGGACTTATGCTCATAAGGATTCCTATAAGGATCGTAAGCTTTACGGTCCTTATGGGAATCCTTACGAGCATAAGTCCTGCCCATAAGGATTCCCATAGACTGTAACACATACAGAAGACCTTATGAATGGGGCTTATGGTAGTAAGTGTTCCCATAAGGGTCATAATCTATCTTCTCTGGTTCCTTATGACCATGTCCTTATGCCTGCAAGCAGCTCGTAAGCAACCGAGCATATATAGATTTGATGAGGATTTTTAGAGAATTTTTTGGATTTCTTTTACTCTATTCTTAGAGACGAAGCTAGGGTAAAAAGGAGACGAATCTTTAGGGCTCAAGGGGCTAATTTAGGAGGAGATTTGGATCCACATTCAAGGGGAGAGTTGATCGTAGCTATCAAGCTCATCTTAGCGGTGTTCGTGGAAGCTTACCTAGGGTTTCTTTGGTGATTCATCTTCGGCACGATTGAGAGAGGGTTTTTATTGCTTTCAATGTCTCTCATCATGTCTTGTTGTTTGAATGATTTCCCTCCATTGATGGAGGGCTAATTTGTTTGATATTTAGGTATAATGAACTCTAGTGTTTATTTACTTATTTTCCTTATTCCAATACATTATATTTGAATCTATTTGCTTGTTTGAATGCTTGATTTCTATTGTGGTGAAAAACCTAGTTATCATACTTGATGTGCTTTGTGACGAAAATAAATTCTCACCTAGCATAGATATATCGTGATTAGAGAGAATTGTGAGTAAGCCTAGACATAGGGTACTTAATTTGGAGACCTCATCTCCCTCAATTCTCCCGAGTGAGTCAATGAGTATCTCCGTGCTCTTTGCAGTCATGTAGAGTAGATTTTAGGCGAAATCGCATCTCTACTCTATAGATTTTGTATTAGGGGTAATCTCTCCTCAAAAGAGAGATTATCTAGTTAAGAGATTCTTATTAGTCCATAGTAAGGTTTCATAGATTGTTAATGCGATTGTGTATATGACTGTATTAGCTCTACATCGTTTCAGTTACTCTTCACCCTCTACCGATTGGTTTGGTATAATTTAGAAAACCTATCGGTTCAAATAGGATTGCATACTTAGACAACCTTTGTCCTGCACTTTATCAAACCCTAGAGAGATGCTATGCCCGAACATTGCCTCCTCTTTTGATTTTCCTCCTGCTTAATTTTGTATTTCTTGCTTTTACTTTCTTTTACTCACACACATTAGTCGATTATTTAGGCAAATTTTCAAAAATAGGGTTACCACTAGTAATCTTATTCTTCCTTGTGGACCAACATCCTACTTTCACTTACACTTTATTACACGATTGGTGAGTACACTTGCGTCACTATTAAATAGAAAAGATGTGCAGAAGAAAAAAATTCCATTGAAATGGAATTAGTAGATAAAGAGATAGTATCTCCTATAATATCGTTGAATATATTGGTTGGAATACCATCATTAGAAGATTACAGTACAATGAGAGCCAATGGAAACTACTATACTATTGAGAAATTGTACCATGAAATTGCTAATAGTCCTCTAGCGATTGTGGTTGTAGGTGATAGAAATACAGTTCAGTGTGATAGAATTTGGACAGGTTTGAAATGGAGGATGCAGGTAGTTGACTTTCAAGCCGATTTGTTGGTATTAGCTTTAGAAGAATGCCAAATGGTTCTAGGAATTCAGTGGTTGGTGCTCATAGGACTCATTTGGTGGGATTTTAGAAGGTTGAGAATAGTGGAATTCACTACTGGAAATAAAAAAGTAAAACTGTGAGGATTACCACTGCCAAGGCTTCAATTGATGCAAGAAAAGTCCTTAGTGAAAGCATTGCAGCATCTAGCAGAAATATGCGATGTACACCTTTATTCTTTAATAGCGAATGCTAGAGAAATCAACATAAATACGAGTAGTGGCAAGAGGAGGAACAATTGGATTTGGACCAATATAATCAATTAAATGAGTTGTTGCTAAAATATGAGGGAATTTTTAAGGAGGTTAACTTTCTTTGTCTAAACTTTTAATTAGATTTAAAACTTTTTTTAATGATAAAATTGTCACGTCAATGGGGATGGACGGAAAATGAGACAAACGTTGGAGTGAGGGACAAAATTTAGCCAATCTGAATAATAGAGAGATCTTTTGAGGATAAATTGTATTAGAGGGACCAAAGGGGGAGATTGAGTAAATTGCAAGGACTATATAAGGTAAAAGATTAATGGGTTTTTATAATGAGACAATTGTTGCAATTATCTCATAATCAATACTTTTATCATAATTTAGATTTTTTTTCTAAATACATTGTTAAATGAGATATATAAAAAAATTATAACTAAGTCTGTGTTTGATTGACAACATGGAAAATAGCTGGAAAAGAAAATTTTGCCATGGGATATTTTTCCATGGTAAAATTTTACATGGAAAATGAAAAAAAATAGTTGTTTGACATTATTTTCTAGTTAGAGAATCAAAAAATTTTTATAAAAAATTCAGATTTTCCGGGTAGCAAGAAAATTACATGAAGACGGAAGCCCACATTTTCATGTATTAATACAATTAGAAGGAAGGGCACAGGTAACAAATCAAAGAATATTTGATATTGTTTCTCCCAATTCTTCTAATGTTTTTCATCCCAATATACAATCTGCAAAGTCTAGTAAAGATGTCAATGCGTACATAGAGAAAGGTGGTGATTTTGTGGACTGGGGAACATTCCAAGAAGATTCCAGAAAATTAAGAAATAGAAGACAATCGTTAGATCATGTTTATGATGATGCTTTAAATTCAACATCGGCAGAGGAGGCATTACAGATAATAAAAAGGAATTATCCCAGAATATTCTCACTTCAATATCACAATTTGAGGGCAAATTATGAAAGATTATTTTACAAGCCCCTCGATCCTTACATTTCTTTCTGGGCATATTCATCTTTTAATATAACTAGGGTTATGAATGAATGGCTTGAGCATAATTTTCAGATTAATAATGCTGCGCAGCCGGATGGAAATATAATAATACACAAGGAAGAGTGTATCAGGCCCATCAGTCTGATTGTTGAAGGCCCAAGTCAAATTGGTAAAACTGCTTGGGCCTATTCGCTTGGTAAACACAATTATATCTATGGGCATCTAGATTTCAATCCAGCAACTTATCAGCAAGATGTTCTTTATAATGTAATTGATGATGTATCTCCATCGTATCTACGCCTGAAGCACTGGAAAGAGCTTATTGGTTGTCAAAGAGACTGGCAGACTAATTGCAAATATGATAAACCGATCCGTATAAAAGGTTGTATACCATCTATTATATTATGCAACCCGGGTAATGATTCAAGCTACAAAGAATACCTGGACAAAAATGAAAATACAGGCCTGCGTGATTGGACCTTGAAGAATGCCAAGTTTGAGTTCATATACAATCCTCTGTTCCACTCGGCCCAAGCCCAAGATAACAATACTAGTCATTCATCTGGTTGTTCTGCTTGAGAATGGACAGTAGAACTGGAGAACTACTCACAGAGGAACAAGCAAATACGGGTGTATTCTACTGACAACTATGTAATCCTCTGTATTTCAGGGTCAAAGATCACATGGACAGACCATGCAACAACAACTGGGACAGAATCACAATGGAGATTAGATTCAACTACAATCTTCATAGAGCTCTTCGTATAAATAAATGTTGGTTATGTTTTCGTATATGGACAATATTACGTCCACGTACAGAGAATTTCCTACATGTATTTAGATGTAATGTAATGAATTTTTTTAATAGTTTCGGAGTTATATCTATTAATTCTGTAATCAGAGCTGTTACACATTTCGTGGGCCGGTTCGAAAGGCATATTATTTCTGTAGAAAACTCGGCCTAAGTGTAGTTCTACTTGCATTAATAAAAGCATTACTTGTTTGGTTACTATTATCCACATGTAATTTATTTATCATAATGGAATGGATACATATAATAAGACATAAAACATAGTAATTATTTTTAGGGAATTAGATGCACTCTGCAAATACATTAAAATTCGTAAAATACAACCATACTAATAATCATAATCCGTTCTAACCGGATGGATCAGAGGTACCTAAACCGTCTAAATCATCTGCTTTCATTTTTTTTATTAATGGCATCACCTTCAATAAACGGATTTGCATATGATACATCTTCACCATCCCTGTCTGCACTCGAAGCTACTCGTAACATACGGAAAACAGATTCTTCATGTTTTTGGAGTGCGTTTACAAAGTTAATGAGTGGTTGGGGATGCTTCCTGATTGCTTGGGCTATACATATGTCGTGGATGCATTTAATGATCTCAGCAGAACCGTATTCCAGAAACAAATAATATACGGCCATGATATCTTGTTTCTCCATCTTCTATAACAAGCTATAAGTGGAAGGTCGTATATATAGTGTTAACATGTAATGCATTAACCTGATGTTCTTGTAACGAAAATATCTTTTTGGTCAAAATGTAAACAACAAAAGTCATGTAGTGTCCAGGTAATTATATACCCTACTCGTGACATCCAAATTGTCGAATGCTATCTCCGCTATACATATAATGTATAATTTATTATTATTATATTAGGTGGTGGAGCCCACTAGTTTGAATTCTCCGGCGAGGTAATTTTTTAAAAAATTAAATTTGAATATTTCTGAGAAAGATTCTTAGCGGTAACTTTAATTCAAACTGACCAATCTAGCTACGCCACGTGGCAGTATGGCATTCGAATGATCGATCCTTTCATTAAAATTTTTCTTTATTCACTAAGTTTTCCCTTCTAATTTAGGGATAAAATAGAATAAACAAAGGCACTCAAGCAAAACCGGAGATATTAGATCTTTGGATATCAACCTCAAGTGTGCAAAGTGACATTTGAAAAGGAAGCCATTGATGCAGAGTATCATCTTTTTGTTCTCCCGGGCACCACACCCAATCTAACCATTGTGTAATTGTTGGATGCAAAAGTTTCAAGAAAACAAGAAAAAATTATACCTTTTTTTTTTAATAAAAAAAAACCAAGAATCAAAAACAAATTAGGGAATGATGAAAAGAAAACTACCCAATGAAGTGACAAGATAGTGTAATGATTGCAAATGAACTAACCCCTTTAGTCCCACATCGACTATGAGATGGACTCTCTGTGCATATAGTGGTGAGCATCCTTCACCACTAGACCCGGTCTCTTTGGTGACACGCCTCCTCACCATTTGTGTGCATTACATTGGTGCTTTCATTGAGAGCCGATATGGGGCACGACTCGTCAGTTCTGGTCGGGATGCGCCGGCCACGAGGGTTCTCGACTGTGGAGGGTTCCGACCAGTCGGCCCCCACATCGACTTCAACGAAAAGCACCATTGTTATGCACACAAATGGTGAGGAGAGCGTGTCACCAAAAGACCGGTCTAGTGGTGAAGGATGCTCACCACTTATATGCACACAAGGAGTCCATCTCATAGTCGATGGGACTAAAGAGGTTAGTTCATTTGCAATCATTACATTACCCCACCGATCAAGACACCGACGCCTCGCTCGGGCCCCGGGGTAACTGGGCGCTCGACCAACGATGCTCACTCGTGGCACTTCACTCGACCCCAGCACGACTACCACTGGTCGAACCCTCCTCGGGTCACATAAATGGTGAGGAGAGCGTGTCACTAAAAGACCGGTCTAGTGGTGAAGGATGCTCACCACTTATATGCACACAAGGAGTCCATCTCATAGTCGATGTGGGACTAAAGGGGTTAGTTCATTTGCAATCATTACAGATAGTCCTTGGCTTTTGGATTGGGTGGGATCTTAGGAAGCCATAGCTGTGAAATTGTTGTTAAATTTTTGTTCGGAAGCTCTGTTCGAAAGCTGGGGACTTCTTGGTGGTGGTCATAGAGGAGTGGATATGGGAGAGAACAATGTGGAAGAAGGCAGGTGAGATTTTGGTCGAGATCGTAGAGGACTCATTTGGTATTTGGAAGATAGCTATAACTATTTTTAGTTATTTTTAATTATCATTATCATTTTTATATAATACGAGAAATAAAAGAAATTATCTTCATCTTTCTAAATCATTCCCATGTTCTCTTTTCTCGTTATATCCCGGAAGGAGGGTGGGGATCTCTTTGGTGGGAGATAGGGGGTGTTGGCATGAGGAGGAGAGGAGGTGGAGCAAGAGACGGTGCCGGCGAGATGCAAGGATGGATCAAGGAGAGAGAAAGCGGAGAGAAGAAATATATCGAGGTGGGGATAAGATGGGAAAGGGTAAACTGGGACTGTAAAAAAATAGGTATTTAATGATTACTGTAAAATTTCTAGGTTTTTTAAGTCACTTTGAAACTATAGAGAATCTAAGTAATTTCTCTCTCTCTCTCTCTCTCTCTCTCTCTCTCTCTATATATATATATATATATATATATCAACCCTTGAATTACAATAAAAATAAAAATAAAAATAAAAATAAAAATAAAAATAAAAATAAAAATAAAAATAATTGGGAGATAAAATACTCAGTATTTGTTTTATGAAAACAAAATTTAAGTAGGTTGTTTTAACAGATATTTTAATTCAAATTTTTTAATTTTAAATAATAATTAGGTTACATCAGTAATTAATATTTTATTCTTTCTCTACCAAAAATCGAGGCTTATATGCTCCTCATCCCATTTTAACATATACAAAAATTAAATTAATTTAACCAAAAAATCCCAGAACAAAGTTAGAGAAAATAGATCTATTTCTTAAAAAAATAAAAATAAATAAATCCTAACATATAATTGGGAATTTCTCATCACAATCAATGACCCCTTTGACTGGCAACTAAGTCAAGGATAAAAAAAAAAAAATCATAATATATGAATTATATTGTAAAATGATATAATAAAAGATGTTATGTTGCAAAGATTGTGAAATCAGGATACATGCCATCAAATAACTAATCTCTGTTCCTATCATAGGATGATAATACTAGAATTCTTGCCATCAAAGGTATCCTGCTACAAAACAAGAAAGGTGCCGCTAGAGTAGGAATGCAAGTGGGGTGGGGCGGGGCAGGGAATGGGATTCCCCCCACTCCCCCGCAGGACGAGGAATTCTTATTCCACCAAATTGTTTTTCCTAATTACACATGTAACACATCGTATATGAAATTAAAAAAAAAATAAACAAAATATTCCTCAAAATAAGTATTATTTAATGTATAAGAAAACAAAAGATGGGGAACTACGGAAGTTGGGATTTCATAAGAGATGTTCTACTTACAAGTTGAGATTTCATAAGAGATGTTCTACTTACAAATTAAGATTTCAATAAAATTGATAAATTAATCAATTTAAGATTTTATTAAATAAATATATTTTAATGAAATATATAAATATAAATAGTTAATAAGTTGTATGAACAAAAGTTTAAATATTTAATGGATTGAAAAAATAATATTTAAAGTATATAACGTTATTTCAAATTTATTGTTACAATTATATTTGAACTCAGTTATTTTAAATTAAGTTTCTATTAAATATGGAAGTTATATTTACTAAAACTTATTAATAACTAAAAAATATTAACAAATAAATATTTATTGATTATATATAATATTATATTAATGTTGAAATAATATTTAATAAATATACTAAAAATATATAATATTTTTTTTTGTTGGGGAATCCTCGCAGGCACGGAATTCCTCGTGCCTTGCGGGGAGCGGGGCTGGGAGAGCATTCCCCGCCCTCGCCCAGCTAGGCGGGGAGGAATTTTTCCCCCTCCCCGCCCCGCGGGGGATGTTTCGGGAAATCCTCGCCCCAGAGAACGGGGATTCCCCGCCCCACTTGCATCCCTACGCTAGAGTTTGTTGAATCCTTTATCTCAACTTTTCACGTACCACCACAAACATAGCATAAGCGTATATATTAATATGCCACATTTTGGGTGTACGCAAGCCCAATGGGATAATTTGAGTAAGTTTGGAAAGTGGATCTAAGAGCCCATAACATGGTTAAATAGAAAAGTATCCATCTTATAAATGGCTCAAAATATCACATGTATACGACAAAGATCTTAATTGTCCTTTAGATTATGTTGGTCTATAATCCAACATATATTTCATGCAAATCTCTTTATCAAAACATCAAAATAAAAATACAAAAAACAATTTCCATAAAATTTCAAATATCATGCCCAGTTTTTTTTTTTTTTTTCGTTTTACAAATATTTCTTGGGCATTTTTTTATTCTTTTCAAATCCATTGTTGCTTTCCACATTTACCATAAACACATAAATAAATAAATAAATAAATAAAAGACATATGAATAGCTTATGATTTTCCACAAAAGAATGAGTCATATTTATCATTCTTTTACCCATCTTCAACAACTTAGAAGCGACAGGGCCAACCATTATTTACGAAAACGACCATAATAACCACAAAACATAATATTAACTTTATTTAATATTTTGTTGAAAATAAAAATTTATGCCATTTAAGTTTTCTTTTGATGGCTGAAATAAAAAAAAAATCTAATTAGAAAGAATAAAATAACAAAATTCTTAGGAAGCCAGAAGCCTGACCAAAACTATTTTGAGAAATATTTGTTCACCTTTGTCAAAAAATAAAAAAAACATTTTATGCATATATGAACTCAACATATTCTAATATATTTAAACTTATGAAAAAACAAAGATTTTACAATACTGTCTTTAATTAATATCTTCATTTTAGTGAAAAAAACATCTCAATGCAACCATCAAACAAACACCCAAAAAAGCATTAAATTTTAATTTTTAAAAATTAAAATATTAAAAATAAACAAGTAAAAGTTTGTTGGATGGTTGAACCTGAGCATTGTAGAGGTTTTCTCGAGGGCTAATATATTAGAAGAAACTAGGAAGAAAAACAAAAAACAGAACAAGAATTAAAAGACAAATGAACTGAAACAACTAAACAAGGACACTAGAAATGAAATCCGGTCTCATTGAACGCGGTCATAATCAACCGAGGAAGGTCCCATCCAAATAGGAAGAGATTTAAGGAGAAGAGGTTGAGGCCGAATGATGCTAATTGGACGACAGGCTTCATCCAATGGCAAAGAATGCAGTGAATGTCAGGGGACTCATGGTCATTCAAGAGTTGTCTAATATTGGCAATCTGAGGATTAAATCTCCAAGTGATGACTGGGTCAGGATTCTTGATTATAATTGCCGTTGTGGAAGTGTGAACGAAGATATGCTTGATGCGCAAGCGATAGTTCTGGGCTGATTGAAGAGCAGTAATGAGCGCAGAGAGTTCCTCCATAGACGAATCCTCCAGCTCAAACGAGTGGCAACCTGTAAATTGAATGACATAGTTAGTATTGGAGATGAAAAATCCCACAGAACATACCTTGGATGCTTGATGGACATTGGTGTATGAGAACAAGATGAAGTCATCAGTCTTGGACAGGTTGTTCAAAATAAGCTTTTGTCCGAATAGGCTCCCTCTGCTGTCGATGTGTTCCTGCACATGGGCAATTGCTCTGCATACAACAGTAGGAACATTGAATCGAGCATTACGAAAAATGATATCACAGCGAGTTTTTCAGATCATCCAAGCGGTAGCAGAGATGGCAGAAATAATAAAAGTTGAGTAACTTCCCTCTGTGAGCCAGAGCCTTGAACCGAAACCGTTTGGAAAATGAATACACGTATTAGTTTTCAAACTAAGATAGGACCAAACCTACTTGGCTTTGACACAATGGCAGAAAAGATGATCAATGGATTCAGGGAAGGAACCACACAGCACACAAGGATTGTCAGGACCAAGATTCAAATTATATAAAAAATTAGAAGTGGACAAACAACCATGGAATAGGGTCCACATAAAGTGTTTGGCTCTGGGAGCAATGCGAAGTTCCCAGATCAATCTCTAGCCCTGCCAAACAACCTCCAGAGGAGTACTTTGGTTTAAGTGTGTGTATACAGAGGATGAGATTTTGTGTTTCTTGGTAGGAGGATTCCACATCCAATGATTACAAGAAATAAAGTCAATAGAAGAATGCCTCAGATCATGTAGATTCAAGTTAGGGCCAAACACATGGAGCAGACCAGCCTCACACCAGTGATCACCAACGATAACATCAGAAATGGAAAGGGAAAACTCATCGATACTCATGTTTAAAAATGTAGGTTTAACGGCAATCGGGATGTCAAAAATCCACGGGTCCCAAAAGAAGAAAGTACGAGCAAGGTTGATCGAAATAATACGACAAAAAGGTTTAATGTGCACAACAGCTTTAAAAAGACTACGGAAAAATCACGAGCAGTTCACAGGTGCAGAGTTGTTCCAAAAGTTCAGATAACTGTATTTATTCCACACAGTATCGACCCAAATCTTGTCTGCCTTGTTTAAATAGCCAAAAACATGCTTAGCCAAAAGAGAAAATTTAGCAAAAGATAGATTTCTGATTCCAATTCCCCCCCTCAGACTTACCTTCGCTAATAATTTTCCAACTCACATTATGGATACTCTTTCCATTGCCATTCCTACTGCAGTAAAACTTCCTAACAGCTTTGGTGATCTCAGAAATAACACCCTCAGGAATAGAATAAATAGAGAGGTAATAAGTGGGAATGGAGAGCAGAGAGAAATTAATTAGAATGGCTTTCGCAGCGTGGAAAGATTGAAGTTACTCCAACGGTTACACTTGTGTCTGATTTTTTCAACCATGGGGTTAAAGGTAGAGGCGGCAAGACGCTTGGGCGAGATGAAAATTCCAAGATACTTGAAAGGGAAGGAAGCTTGGGAAAGGTTTAAGATAGAATAGATATGAGAAGACACGTGTTTATTACACCAGGAGGGAAAGAAGGCCTGAGACTTGAAAAAATTAGGACGTTGACCGGAGAAAGACCCGTAAACATCTAAACACTGGTTAATGCTCCGGGCGGCACGTCTAGAGGCTTGGGTAACAACAATTAAGTCATCGGCGAACATAAGATGATTAAAATTAGAATTAAGAGTTTGGTCAAAACAAGGGATCGAACTGCTAACAAGGCCGTAATCGAACAAAGAGGTAAGAACTTGAGTCACCATAATGAATAAGTAAGACGAAAATGGGATCCCTTTGGCACTCCTACGGGACGAGAGAACCAAGGGAAGTGGTACCATTCACAAGAAGAGAAAAGAGCACGATTGTAAACAAGTAGAAATCCAGGAGATCCAAAGCGCTGGGAAGTTCATACGAGTCAGAACAGCAAGAATTGCACTCCAATTAACGGTGTCGTATGCTTTTTCAATATTGAGCTTAATAATCATCCTAGGGGGGTTTTTAAGATCAGTTTCTAAAGAATGAACAATCTCTTGCGCTGCAATAATATTGTCGAATGCGCACCGGCCAGACACAAAACCAGCCTGCTCTCTACCTATTAGATTAGGGAGAACAAGCTTCAAGCGATTGGCCAGAAGTTTGGAAATAATTTTAAAATTCACGTTGCAAAGAGAGATGGGGCGAAAATCCGACACCGTCTTGGGTCTATCCTTCTTGGGGATAAGAGCAATGAATGTTTTACCCCATGAGGAAGGAAGAACCACATTATCGAAGAAAAAACAGATGGCCAAAAACAAATGATCGCCCGATAATAGAGCTAAAAGTTTTTTTATAAAATTCGCGCTAAAACCATCGAGGCTGGGAGACTTACCAGTGGGAGGTCTAAGATGGCTTGAAAGACTTCCTCCTTAGTGACTTCCCGAATGAGAGATTCAGTGTCGAGATATGAGATGCAAGGGAGGGTACCAGGGAAGGTATAAAAATGTTGACCGAGTCGACAGTCGGTGCGCTCCAGAGATTTTTATAAAAGTCAAGAAAAGCATTCTCAATACTGGATTGATCCTGACACCGATTGCCTAAAAAATCGTCGACCTGAGAGATGAAATTATTATGAGACGAAATCTAGTCATAGCATGGAAGAAGCCGGTATTCTTGTTGCCATCTTTGATCCACGACAAATGAGCACGCTGGGCCCAAATATTACTGTTTTGACGCTACAAGACCGAGAGGTTAGAATAAGACTCCATTAAAAGAGTTTGCGAAATGAGATTAAAATCAGACTGCATTGTAGAGGTTGTTGAAGAAGGAAGAGGATTGATGAGGACGAACAAACAAAGAAAGAGAAGGGATCATATAAATAAGAAAACCGACTAAGAAATATAAGAGTTTCGTCAACTATTTCTTTCATGCAAAATGATGAAATTTTGTCGCCATTTGTATACATAACGCTAGAATTTTGTCAGTTGAAATTTTATCGTCATTGGTTGAGATAAATATCAATTTATATATTTACTAAAATTAATATGTTATTTATCAATTCTTGAATATATCTGTGTAATTTCAAAAAAAAAAAAATCATATGATATACGTATACACACATATATTGTATATTTTGGTAAAGTTTTCTTATAATTATTTAGTTTTATTTATTTGATAAACCAAGATATTCCCACGATTATCAATATCCTGTAATAAATTTAATTTATTAGGAAATAAATTACAAAGCCACTGAATTATTTTTGGTTGGGATGCAAAATATTTAATTCAAAGTATTATCTTTAATTTTTTTAATATGAAATAATCATTAAATTACAATAGTAATTAATGTTTCATCCCTTCTCTACCAAAAATCAAGGTTGAAATCCTAGTCCATATATAAAAAAAAAATATAATAATAAAACTAATAAAAAAGCGTGGAATAGGTTATTTTTATACCGTAAAATACATTTTTTAAAATATAAAAAAATAATAATAAAATGAAAATATTTCAGGCAAATCTCTGTAGGGCTTGTTTGGTTAGGGGGGTTTTTTGGAGGGGTGAGGAGTTTGGAGGGTCATGAGGAATCTTGTATTAAAAGCATAATTATTAATAACAATTTATTTCTTTTTAATTTTTAAGAACGACAATATCTTCTTAAATGAATTGTAGTTGTGTATGGATTCCTATCTTTAATCTTTATCAATGTTGTATTTCATAAGTCAAAAGTATAAGAAGTTTTATTATTTTGTGCTCAAGAAAAGAGGTTATTTCCTATGAATAATAGTGAAATTTATATTAAAGTTAGCTATTCCAATTTAGTTGATCAATTACTTAGTCTTAGATGTTTTTTTATTTTTAAGATATAAAGGGTAAAGGAGAATATTTTTCAATTTTTTTTTGGTTGTTTGACTTTTAATATGAGAATATGGGTTTTTTTTTTTTAGAGAGTCAAGCACTCTGTTTTTCATACAATGATATTCAATTTGTTCAAAGGAAAAAAGTGCCAAATGCATCTCCTTCATCCTTCTCGACTTTCATCTTTTAACCAAATATACTTATCCAATTTTATTGTATAGCTTGGCCCTATATTACCCAAGTCATATCAAATCATATAGAAGTATGTTTGAACTCCGGCCATTTTGATCAAGTTCAAGTTTAGACCCAATCCAATTCAAACTTTATGTTGAAAAAGAAAACATCCAAAACTTAAGATTCTTGTTCTATTTAGTCATGGCCTAGCTTTTCATCGAAGGGGTGTTGGGTTTGTGTTCTTTTGAAATCTAAATTTGTTTAACAAGGAATTTTAACCTCGAAATAATCAATATCAATTAAAATGAATAGTTTGTGACAAAAACTTTATTTTTTTTTCGAGTTGATGATTGATATTTACTTGTAATTAATAATTGATAATGTTATTTAATATAATTTCACAATTATTGTAAATATGTAATTGTGCAAAACAGAGTTATCTATATTTCAAGTTTTTGAAGGCTGGTATTAAGTAGGAAAGGTTAGAATAAAAAATGGGCATTTGAGTCAGGCGACCTATTATTTAGTCTTCAAAAGTTGTGAACTTGTAGTTCATTAGGCATATGGGTTAAGCATGTTGCTAGTAGGCCTTGTATCTCTTGAGGGTAAATTTTATATTTGTACAGGGTTGTCTAACTAGCTGAGCTGTTCGTGACCACTAGAATGCGGTTTAGTTTTGGCTTCTGAGCTTGAGCTAAGATTTTAGACTAAGGTAGTCAGAACACAAATGAACTGAGACTTAAACTTGATAAAACTCAAAAGAGTTTAGATGTATTGAGCTATGTGACAGACTTTAGTAGTTGTAATGTCTGATAAGGCTTAATTGAATATTGCTATATCTCTTAGGTAGTTGTAATAGCTTATTAATAGTTTATAAGAAAATGATTTAATTGTAAATTTGATTTGAAATAGGCGTTTGATGGAAGTTTGTTAGTTTATTACGGAAGGGCTCAAGTGCAAAATCTATCTAATAAGGGGCTTGATAAAAATTTTCTAGTTATGGTCTGTGAGCTCTCTGCAAATTCCCAAATATGAAACTCTAAAACAGCCTACTCCTCTGACAGAGCTTAACTCTCCCTCTTGTATCAATTCCACTCCATACAAAGTGTAATCTAAAAATCCTGTTAATAAGTAATTTCTTTGATCCATTGATATTTATTTGATTTTTAATTCATTGCAGTTGAATTTGTAGTCAATATGAATTCTAGAAATCCTAGTATGGAAGCAACTTCTGGGCCTAGGAAAAAGAAAAAAGTGAAGAAGCAGAAAGCACTAGATTTAGATGATACAAGTGGAGGGAATTTACACTCCGGTAAGGATACCAAACTTGTGCAATGGCCTACAAACTCCCCTTTTTCTTTTCTTCTTCTTCTACTTCTTCTTTTTCTTTTGTTGTGTGTGCTCCTCCCACTTGTGCAGCCCACCAGTTGTGCATGTTGTTAGAGAGTGAGAGGAAGAGAGAAATGATTGAACCATTGATCTCAATGGACAAGCTCATGTATAAATAGATGATGAAGTGTACAGGTACATATAGTGTACATGGTCTATACCCAGGATATACATACACATATATACATGTATCTAACACATGTATACCTACTTCAATTGTTTCTGTGTGCATTTGCTTCATTTTGTTTACATAATCAAGTTAAAAAGTTTGTTCTTTCTGCATGATGAGATTGTCAAGTTGCTTTTATTCCAAAAACTGTTTTTGATCATTGACTTGGACACACAAAGAAAGGTTGAATTATGCAGCGATAAATCATTGGATTGAATAATATAGTAATAGTCCTCTTATATATATAAGAGGACTATTACTTTTATCTTATGGTATCTAATCATGTGATTAGGACATATGTGAAATCGCAAAGTTCCTTACAAGTTATATTCTGATTTGTAGAGCCCCTAGAAGAATTCACAAAAGCAATATGCATCATTAGAAGTGAGATGCTCTACTGTAATTAACTTCGTTACCCACGAACTGTGCAACTAATTAACTGGTCTTATCCTTGTTGCTGGGAGCATATTTTTGACCTTTATTATAATCTTCTTTTAGCATATTAAATTTTGAATAGGATAATGAAGGATTTGTGCATCTAAAAATGATATTGTTGTTGGAGAGCTTGCTTGACCTTTGCTATGTGTAAAGGTACACTTTTACCAAGTGTAATTCTTTTTTGAATGCATATGGCTTCTTAAATTTGTTCTTTTGGAGTTGGGTGAATAGATATCTATTCACCTTCTTGATGCTTGGTTCCAAGTTAACTTATAGTGTGTATTTCAGAGCTAATGCTTGAAGAGGCTGAACAATTTGATATTAATGAGCCAACAGTGGAAGAGAAGCTTGCAAGTCTTGATTTAGCTAACAGTGAAATGGTGAAGAGCATAAGTGAAGATATCTCTCCCATGATGAAACTCCCAAGTGCAAATTCGGTGCATGTATTGCTTAAGCAGGCATTGAATGCTGACGATCATGTGTTGCTATTAGATTGTTTATACACAAGAGATAAAAAAAGTGCTATTAGATTCTTTATACACAAGAGATAAGAAAGTGAGTTTTCCTTTATTTGCAGTTAATATCATTGGCCATTGAAGCACAAGCCATGGTTACTTATATTGGTTAAGCCTAGTTCCAGTTGATATGTTATCGCTATGGCTTGTCATGAATTGATACAATTCTTTCTTTGTCAGTGTTATGAAAATGCGTTAACTATAGAATGAGTAATGCATTTCATTTCAATGTTTGTGATAGTTCTCAGCTAAACTTTGAACATTAAGTTTATGAGTTTATTATTTGCCTTTAATGCTGTATTCGTAAATATGCCAACTTTAGTTTTTGATGTTTTCCTATGGTGATGCGGGTTTGCAGGTTATAGCAAAGTTGATCTCACTTTTAAACCCAGCTGATAATCTGAAGCTTTTGAATTCCCTTACCTCTATGGTCTAGTCAAGGTAATCCAATTATTTGATTAATCCACAAAAATCTTTGTTACAATTCGGTATAAGAAAATACCAAATGTGTGCAAGGGATTGTACTAATTTGGACGCGTTGTGTTCCCCATCTCAGAGGTGCAGTATTGGTTTGTGCATTACCTTGGCTAAGCAGTTTAATCGGTTAACATGCAAGCAGTATAGGGTCTCAAGGATCATCTTTACAAATGCTCAACACACTCTACCAGGTTGTTTTTCATCAACTGTCTCATTATTACTAACGCAAGTTATAGTTTTGATCATTTTTGAACATTCCTTGCCTTTTTTTGGTTTTCACTTATCTTTCAGCTTATTTGTTTTTATCTTTTGGTGTTTAACAACCTAAACAAAAAATTACCTCTCTTTCTTTTATTTGTTTGACCTCTTTCCTCAATGCTAAAGTATTCTTGTACATCCATCCATGCATTATCATTCGGTAAACAAGGCTCTTCTTGCTCTGTAATCCACTCATTATCAGAATCCGTATCCGATAAGCATATTGGATCATAGGTTTCACCCTTTTCTTGCCTCTTGATTTGCCTCATTTGAAGTTGGATGTTGTACTGTACATAGACTAGGGAATTTAACCTTTGTTGCTCATTCATGGTTCGTTGTTGTGTCTTCCGATTTTTAAAGAGAAAAGGCTCCATCTTGATCTTCTTTGATTTGTCACTTGAGCTTCCCATCTCCATAATTCAATCATTTCAATCATTCTCTTTTCTTTTCTTTTCATCCAAAATCTTTGGAACAACTCTCTAATTGCGATAGGCTAGTGAATTTAATCTTTGTTGCTCATTCATGGTTCGTTGTTGTGTCTTCCGATTTTGAAAGAGAAAAGGCTTCATATTGATCTTCTTTGATTTGTCACTTGAACTTCCTATCTCCATAATACAATCATTTCTAACATTCTTTTTTCTTTTCTTTTCATTCAAAATCTTTTGGACCAACTCTCTAATTGCGATAGGAACATCATTACAAGCAGCAACTTCACCTTGTATTCCGGCAAGATGATGTTTCATTCTAATCACACCACCCCAATACTTATTTCAGCAATACTTGCATTCCAATCTCATTCTTCTTTCATTAATCTTGTAACAATGTTCCCATGTAACATCAACCTTTTTAGTTTTTATCTTTAGCTTTAGGAGCCATGCCAAAGTGGGGGCGAGGAGGATAACTTACTAGCAAGTGCACTTGTTGCCTCTGGCAGAGAAAAGAATCAGGTTGACCATCACTAGAGAAGAAGGAATTAGGATAGAAGGAGCCGGTGTTGCCTTTCTATCTTGACGGTTGATTGAGGGAAGGAGAAACATTGACAATTTTAGGGTTTTTTTTTAAATATAACTTGAGTTATGGGCTTGGGCTTTTAACTTATAAATTAGATAAGATTTTAAATTTTTTAAAAAAATTGATAAGCACAACACAAAAATAACCCAAATTTAATGTATTTTTGGAATCGTGAATTGTGAATCGGTCGATTCAAATTGAATCGTCCATGAATCGGATGATTCACACTTTCAAAGTATGACCGATTCAGCAACCTGGTGGACCTGTGTAGTTGCTCTTAGATAGCTTGTTGATGGTCTTTTTGTACAATTCTTATGTAGTGCTATTGATGGCAGATGCCATGTGAGGAATGGAGATTGGAGCTGGATGGAGTGGTGAACAGCATGTGTGATGCCTTGTTGTTTTCTTACTGGGTGCTTTATTTACATATCACTTTTTATGACAACCAATGAGTGGACATACACATTTTACCAAATCAAACACAATTCAAACATTCAATAGTTTTTAAGAGTGAATATATTATGTGCAATGAGAGCACATGGCCACAGCCAGCACCTAAATATTCCAGATTTTAATGTTGCTGTTATGACCATTTGTCTTTTATTGCTCATTACAGTGGATAAAGTCGAGGCTTTGAAGCGCTACAAGTTCAGCTTGGCATTTGAAAATTCCAATGAGGAAGATTATGCTACTGAAAAATTCTTTCAGTCCCTTGTTGCAGGTGTGTGTTAGTTGACCGTTTTAAGATGTTTCATTATGTTTGTGACTTGCAGCTTTGAAGATTTACGATAATTTCAATGATACTGTTTTATCTTATTTGCATTTATTTCAACTCCCAAAAACATGCTAGGATGAAAAAGTGGATAAAACCACTTCAATTAAAGAAAACATGCTAGGATTTTTATCTTGGATTTTTGAAAAAGAAACTGTTTTTATTGTTATTTTGATTTTCTTGTGGTTTCTTTATTCATAATTCCTTTTAAGTAGAGGATTTTTAACTTGCTGAATTTTACACTGTTATATTTTATATGAATCATGCATGAAGAGAAATCTGTTTCTTGAATAGGATTGTTGGTGATTGTGCTGACATTTTACAATGTTCTTGTGACTTAAGAATGTGTTGTGGAGATTAAGTTTTTCATCCTTTCATCTGGTAATGTTGCAGGAACTGTTCCAGTTGTAGTTGGTGCTCCAAACATTCTTGATTTTGCTCCTCCCAAATCAGTTTTACATATCAAACAGCTCAGTGATGTTGCTTTAGTTGCAAAGACTATTAAACATTTGGCAGCTAATCCTGATGCACATAATCAATCATTGTGGTAATTTTCCCTTCTTAAATGCAGCTTATAATTAATGGCTCTTCACTAATCTCAATTTTTTAATCTATCCTAAACACCAGAAAAATATTAACAAATTTGTTTGTGTTCCCTGTTGTGGTGCTGTCCATAAAAATGATTTGCACGACAATTTATTATTGCTGTAGTTTTTCAATACCAAAAATGTCTGTCACTGTCAGTTATCATGCCAATTTAAATGATTACATTGCAATATAATTTTTTAATCCCATTTGTGCACTATTTTTTAAACAAATTCTTATGTTGTTAGGCTTTTAAATCTTTTCATAAGATGGATTTCCTAATTGGTTTTGTGTTCTAGTATACAAATGAGATTCTGCCAGTTATATTGGGGACCCTGCATCATAGTTTTGTCTTAATTTTCTATCAATATTTCAATCTTCATTGTTTTGGATTACCTTGAAGCTGGTATAAACAACACTGGACTATCCTGGCTTCCAAACATTGTAATTTAAAGTAATTGACCATCCATACACAAATAGTTATAATCTAACAATCACATTACTATCATTTTAAGATCTTGACCTTGATCAATAATATATAAACATATCCTTTCTCAAGAAATGAGATTCCTAGAGAGAAGGTTTTGAAGGGCTGACTAATTGTTTCAGGGCATTGCTTGGCCAACCTTGGGCCCAAGCCTTTTTGTACAGCTTCCTCTTCAGCCAAGTACTGTTTCCAATTTTGATCATCTTATGCATATAATGTCAAATGTTTTAGTCACTTCAGCTAGTCTTCTATATGAAAGCAAGATAGCAAGATAGCTAGTCACAGTGAATAGGAATAGGAGAATGGATCGGTACACCAAAATCCTGTAGAATCGAGCGAATCCAAAGAACCTCCTGTACTGTAGAAGCCAAAGCACGAACCTCACCTCAAGATCTGATTTGGCAACAGCAGGTCCGTTTAGTCTTCAAATAACAAGTGAAGACCCAAGAAAGATACAAGAGTCAGACGATGTAGACTCGATCATCGTGAAAGTCGGCCCAAGTAGCATCGAATAGGCCTCGTAGTCAAGAGTGGATCGGTGTGAGTAGAACAAACCTCGCGAGGCAATGCCACGAAGATATCGCAGTACTCGAAGAAGATGTCCATAATGAACAGAGGTGGGAGCCACAACAAACTGACTGAGAATGTGCACAGCATGAGAAATGTCAGGACGTGTAACGGCAAGATATACCAAACTACCCACAAGATGTCGATAGCGAGTAGGATCTGGTAAGGGAGTCCCATCGTAAGCACGGTCGCAAATGCAACTCCATCGATGTAGCGGCAAATGACGAGTATCGCTCAAGCTCGAGCGAGCAAGAAGATCAAGAGTGTAACCGCCGAGATAGACGATAGCCATCAGGATGAGATGTGATCTCGATACCCAGAAAATAACGAAGCGGACCGAGATCAGTCATCAAGAACGTCTCACACAGTTTTTGCTTCACAAAAGTAATATGAGCAGAATCATCACCAGTAAGAATCATATCATTCACGTACAAAAGAAGAATGGTCCGTCCCACGAGGGCTGAAGATCGAATAAAGATCGCCGGATCATGGATGCTCGGAGTAAATCCAGCAGCCCTCAACCATCAGAGATTAAACCTCTCAAACCGTGCACGAGGAGCCTGTTTGAGACCATAGAGAGCGCGGCGAAGGCGACAAACAGATCTTGGAGGCACCTGAAGGCCAAGAGGAGGAGTCATGTAGACCTCCTCCTTCAGGTCCCCATGAAGAAAGGCGTTCTTCACGTCAAGTTGATGAAGAACCCACCGACTAACAGCAGCAACAGCAACTAATGTACGAACAGTGTGCATGTGAGCCACGAGGGCAAAAGTCTCCTCATAGTGACGACCATACTCCTGCTGAAAACCGCGAGCAACAAGACGCGCTTTATAGCGCTCGAGGGATCCATCAGAATGGGTCTTCACCCGATAGATCCAGCGACAAGTAATGGGAATGGCATGGGGAGGGAGAGGGACAATATCGCAGGTATGAGTCCAAGACAAGGCATCAAGCTCCTCAGCCATGGCAGTCCGCCACTCAGGCGATCGAACCGCTTCTTTGTAGGTACCTGGCTCAATGACATCTGAGATACTAGTGCTAGAAGAAGCATAATGAACAGGGGGATGTAAAGTGGAGCGATCACGTAAAGAATAAGGAGGAGAGGATACCTCATGAGCTGGATCGATAGTGGGAGAGGCGTCAGAGAGGACCGGCACTGGTGGAGTCACAGTGGGATCTCGACGATGGTAAAATAAACGAACTGGCAGGTGAGTAGGAGGGAGAGAAGGGGAAGAGGTAGATACGGCAGGAGACTCAACAGATAGTGGAGAAGGAGGATCTAGAGAAGAGTGACTAAGAAGCTCTGGGGAAGCGAGGAGAGGAGGAGCGGAAGGCATATGGGACGTATCTGCAGGAGAAAAGTGAGGGAAAAGAAAAAGAGAGGAACCGGAAAGAGAAGGGAGACTCAAAGAGAAGAAGGAGAGGTATAAAAGGGGTCGACTTTCATCAAATGTGACATCTCGAGAGATACTGACATCTGACGGGTAATAGGATCATAAACTAACGATAACCTTTATGCTCAAGACTATATCCCGTAAAAACACAAGAGACGGATCGGGCGGTGAGTTTGGTCCGCCTCCCGAGGTGAGAGCAAAACAAAACAACGACAACCAAAATACTAAGATGATCAGTAGCGAGGAGGTGTTCCATGAAGACACTCCCCGGGCACTGCGATCATGAAGATGAGAGGAAGGTTGAAGGTTAATCAGATAAACAGCCGTACTAACAGCATCAGCCCAAAAATGAGGAGGGAGAAAAGCACCAAGAAGAAGAGCATGAGCCGTCTCTAAGATATGACGATGCTTATGCTCGACCTACCCCATTCCGAGGATGTGCCCCGAGACAAGATAATTGAGGTAAGGTGCCCTCGAAGATAAAAAGAGCACGAAAAGCTCGAGAAATATATTCATCACCCGAGTCGATCGAAAGATCTCGATCGAGGCGAAAGTGCAGGGTGTGAACCATGGCTATAAAAGATCGACAAATAGACAATAACCGATCACGATTATGCATAAAGTACATCCAAGTAAAGCGAGTGTGAGTCATCAATAAAAATAACATAATAGCGGTTACCTCCTTTAGAAACAAAAGGAGCAGGACCCCAAACATCAGAATGAATAAGTTCAAAAGGTGCAGTAGTCTGAGATACACTCATAGGATAAGGACGTTGGAGATGTTTACCAAGCTTACAGCCAACACAGAGAACATCAGAGGAAGGAGAGACAGCTCCTAAGACGCCAAGACGAACAAGAGATGACAGATGAGAGGGACACAAGTGATCAAGACGATGATGCCACATATGATGAGATAAAACAGTAGCATGACAGTGATGAATAGACTTAGCTGAAGATGACAGATGAAGAGTATCCAACACATAGACTCCATCGTGGCGGCGACCAGCTCCAATCACCGTCCCCACCGCGATCCCGCATACCCGACATGTGGTACGGTCAAAAATAACCTGACAACCATAATCGAAGTCGACTAATGCATACTGAGGTTCATGGATAAACGAGGAACATGAGAGACAGAGGGAATAGAAAAGAAAGTAGATGAAATAAGGAGGAGGGTGCCATCAGCAGTACGAACACGTGTAACATGTAATGGCGGATGAGAATGATGAAGATGAGTGGCATCAGGAGTCATGTGAAGAGAAGCACCAGAATCAAAAAGCCAAAGAGGACAGGAACTACCTGGAGCGAGGGAGGAACCTCGAGCCGACCGTGCATGGCTGCTGGAGTCTGCGCTAGATGAGACTCCGAAATTGTCGAAACATCGCCACTAATCGCTGATCGGCGAGAGACGGCGAAGGAGAAGATGATGTAGCTGGAGATGGTGGAGCAGGAGAGACCGGGATGTAATGTGCTCGGCAGAGTGAGGCAAAGGGTGGTAAGAGGTGGTGAAGGGAGCAAGACGCTGGAAGTCCACGCATTTCTTTTCGACACTCGAGCTCATGATGACCAAACATGCCACAGTAGTGACAAATCATGGTGCGTTTCGGCCTAGTAGAAGAAGAAGGCCGAAATGAGACAGAAGGTGCCGGGGGTCTACTAGATGAGGACGAAGAGGCAGAAGGAATGTGAGGAACAACAAGAGCACTACCTCCCCCTGTGAAGGTAGCCCGGAGACGAGTTTCCTCAGCACGAACAAAGGTGAAAGCATCATCCAAAGAGTAGACCGATGGAGCATGTAGTAACTGAGCCCGAGTTTATTCAAACTTGGGACGAAGGCGCATAATGAACTCATACATACGGCGTGTTTCATCATGGCTACGACGACGTGAGCAAGACTCGTAACAGTAAGGATCCGGGCGCATGAACAACACACATAGCGAGGAGTCGAGCATCAACTGACGCCATAAGGCACAATACCGACTATAGAACCGGGCTCGACGCTGTCCTCGCCCGCGTCAAGACTAGAGAGTCTCGATATAAAGTGTAAAGTCTACCGATCGGGAACCACGATGAACGACGCTCAAGATAGTCCCCACATCGCCCGAGCGGTGGAAAGATCGACAACTCGAGTACATGAATATCAAGAGTGATCATCGTCGAGCATCATCATCTTGGCCATAGAGTCGTCACAGCCTCATTTCTCAAACCGCCGCTCAAAATGCCGAAGAAGAGTAGAGGCCTCGATTGGAAGGAGTGGTGTCGTGGGATAGAAGGAGCGAGAGGAGCAAAGATTGCATTCATCAACATGGCGAAGAACGCGAATGCCATCAAGAATACGCTGATAGTGAGCCGCTAAGCGATGTAGTTGGTGCCGCTCAAGTCAGATCGTAATGATGGAGATTGCGGTGACGCATCTCAGGTAGCACACTACTAAGCCCATAAGCATCCATATATATATATATATATAGATATTTCCCTAATCGGCTAAGCTCTAAGCACATAAAGTGCGATGAACTTACATCAATGTCTTTTGCTTTTTGAATGGAGTCGAGCTCAATTGTCTTCATGTGCTTGGAGAAGACACAAAAAGGCTATATTCGTGGGGGAAAGGATGGAGGCGGGGCGACAAGGTAGTGATCACGCCTCCGGCGAGTGATGGCGGCCTTGTCGTGGATGTGTCGGGCCGGTCAGGCGTGGATCGGGAGGCGTCGTCGAGTGCTACTGTGGGGTTAGGGGTTGTGCTTGAAGAAGATTTTTGGAAGAAAGTATGAATGAGGAAATGAAAAAGAGAAATGAAACAAGGGGGAAGAAGACAGATCGGTGAAGTGTAGAGATGGCCGATCGGGTGAAGTGTAGAGATGGCGGAGAGGTGGCCGAGAGATGGCGGAGGAAGGTACCTGAGTCGATACCATGTTAGAAAAGGAGAAGAATGAAAGAAGAGAAGAAAAGAGATGGATCAAAGCTCATCTATTGCCCAACAAGTGTGATCATGAGGCTTCATATAGAAGCCAAATATACAGGTATACCCATGTATATACATACATATATCTGATATAACATACACACATCTAACAGAGTTGAACTTAATGATGGCTGGTTCCTAGGATCGTTTTAAGGTGAACAAAATGAAGGAGGAAGTTGATGATAAGAACTTAAACACAGTTTCACACGGCATTAGTTTTTATAAGTTATTAAAAGCTTTTATTCTTTATAAAGCCTTTTATATGATGCCACCATGCTTTGCATTTTTTGCTTTATGGTGCCTAATCCCTTAACTATCTGTTGTGATTTGTGCACCAAATGAGAGTTCCATATTAGGCATCCATTCATTTAGCTATAGCATGCAAAAGAAGAAGTTTGTCTTGCAGGCCTTTTGCATTCACAATTGTTTCTAGCCACCTTAAATTGCATCATTTGCTAGTTATTGCATTCCATTATATGGTGGTTGATGCAGTCCTTGGATCTTGTTTAGGCAAGAATTCCATTTCCCTAGTCACACTTCGTTTTTGGGTGTGTCTTGTTCCCTTTGTTTCTTCATCCCTTCAGTTGTTTCTACAAATATTTCCTGTCAAACTTAGAAAATAGAATCCATTTGGGAAGAGATGGAATGGCCCTGGGTGGTCTTCAGATTTGTTGGGTTTGATTTTTAACAACCAGCTTAACGTTCGTAAGATAATGCACTATGATGACCAGTTACTTTGAGTGACACAAGTGTGGGTTCTTTGATTATTGATGACCATGTATATTGCAAGTGTCCATCAATTTCTGCTATTAAATAATATTATGACCTTAAGAAATTTCTGCAATAAACTACTCATTTAAATTGCATGTGTTCCTAATGTAGATGGAAGTACAAAGGTCCATTAGCTTCTTTTAAGGCCCTAGTGGACATGGCAGCCGTGCACTCCTCTTGTCGGCTCTGCATTCACCTTTGCATCCATGAAGAAGAAGAGAAGACTCACTCGATTTGAAAAATCGCCCCTGTAAATGCACCAACAAAGTAGGGACAACTGCATACCATTTGTATGTCCGGGGAAAGGGGATGTTTCGCTATGGAATCTATATTTCTCAGGTGCATACCCCAGTCTTTTCTACATAATTCCCCTTTCAAGTTATATTCTAAGTAAACTGATGCATTTCATCAATAATGATTGATATGTCAGGTCCGACATGTTGACTTTGGAAGCATTAGAGTCTGCAGTGTTGGTGAAGTTCAAATCCCTGAATCACACCCATTTTGGAAGGGAGAGAGACCAATGAGGATTCGCGGTATTGATGTCAATGTACACAGAATGTACCCGATCGGCCTCACACAAAGACAAGCCTTGTACACATTCAAATTTGATGGCGATGCCGATCTCAGAAAATACATAACTAGTCATCCTTGCGCAAAATTTGAAGTGATTTTTTTATGATCGGTAATAATATTGTTCGCTGCTGCAGCCATTTTCCCAACTTCTTAACTTTGATAAGACGCAGCTGATTCTGTCAATAGGCACTTTTGCTGTAATTTTGTACATCTCTAGGAATGAATGTATTTGGACCTGAATAGATTGACATGTTTATCAAATGCATGCCAAGATTTATTGTAGGTTTTTAATCAATCAATTTAAGTTTCTCCAGGGAAGAAAGCGCTTGACTGGTCAAGGTTGGCATGAGTTTTGATGTTTGGCTTACACTAATAACTATGATTTTTTCTTTTGCAGAAATATATATAAATTATAAATATCTATATATATATGTATAGACGCAGGTAAAAGGCTATAATTGTGCATGTATTATCATGATTATTGTATTAGCTTATACCTTATGAAACTACACTAATATTTGTATGTCTCTGATTGACAGGTTATTAAAGTAATTAATAGTTTTTCAATCTTTATTTTGAATATATAAACTATAACTTTACAACTATTAATTTGAAGAATATAAAGTTAAATATAGAAATTTTTGGTTTTTATCTAATCATTTAAGTTTATGAATTGAATTTTATTCAAATAATATATTTGATTTGCATCCAAGACAAGTAATTTGTTTGCAACAAGCTTAGATAAAATAGACTAACTGATTTTCTCACATTAGATAATCTATATGAACTTGTCTTTATTCTATAGGTTTAAGTTTTTCATGTTGAATTAGGATTACATATTATATTTGGTTTGCATTTGATACATGAATATATTAATAATAGTAAAGGTATATATATATATATATAAAAATTTTTTCTCTTTTCTGTTTCCTAATCTATTTATTTTACGGCCAATTTTTGAATTTTTTTAATAATGGCACCATGTTTGAATTTAAAGCAACCAAACTTCATAAAATCTAGTAATTATATATATGAAAGTTTACACAAGAAGAAGCGTCTTTTTATTACCTAGACATCATTAGTAAAATGACAAATTTATTTAAATATACAAAAATATCTCATACAGAAATTTATGAAAAATTGGAGATTGAATAAAACATGGTTTAAGATTTTAAATTTAAATACTTTGTGGGTGATTTATTTATTTATTTATTTTGAAAAATACGTGATAAGGGTCTATCATTTAATAGATTCTTTAAATGGATATTACATGATACTGCACAATTACAGATGATTTATAATGAAAAATTATCTTATCTTAAAATTTTGAAAAAGTAAAATCAATCTTTATAAAGAGATTTATAATTAAATTTGTAATTAATATTGATAAATAATATTGGAGCTAAATATATAACATATAAACAATACATAAATAATACTAGCAAAAGAAAGGTGAATCTCACCCTCTCCAGTATTGATATTGGGTATAAGAAAGATTCTTCCTAGCCAATTTGATTAATTTACAAACAAACAAAAATATAAAATCTCATTAATATATATATATATATATAATAATAATAATTTTTTTTTTATTTAACCATTCCCATGTGCTAAAACTAAAAGGCCTCACAACCATTGTTTAGGTTTTAGAACTCCAACGCCGTTGGTTTAGTGGCCATGGCTTCACCTCTTTGAACACTCTGACTCGTGCCTCTCATTCGCTCTCTCTCTTCTTCTCAAAAACACCACCGGGATCCAAAGGAGGTGTCCGAGATCCAGAGCGCCCTCCCACCTCCGGCTGCTGCGTTGCCGGCTGCCGAGCCCAAACACCTACACCTGCTGACGCGTGAAGCCGGTCCCCGCCGGCTATCCAAATCGGATAGCCACTGTACGAGCAGCTGCTCTCGGAGCACGTCGCAAGACTGAGGATCGCACCTCGCATGCCATTACACTTTCTCTCTGTCTTTCTCTTTGAGACTGCGCTTTTGGAAACCTCCGCAAGGGCCCGATTGGTCCGCAAAAAGGGTGAAAGATCTCATGGGAGAGAAGCGAAGACGACGACGTTGTTCTTGGATCGTGAGCGGTGTGGAGGTTTAGGTTCAGCGCTGGAGATCATTTGCCGCTTTGAAGTTGTTTGATTGGAACGAGGACCGGGTAATCTTTCTTTTTCCTCAGTTTTGATTTATGTTTAACATGTTCTGTTGATAATTCAGAACATCCATTGATTATGGGTGTTTATTAATCCCAAGCTATTGCAAGGTATTGAAATGGTATCGAATATGCTTCTATTTGTTGGTTGTATTTTCAGTTTGCAGTTATAATTTAGATTTATTTTCTTTGTTTTTTGAATGATAATTTGATCAATTTATGGTTCAGTGAAGTATAATATATGTATTTGTATGTTCATCTTTTACCGGGAATCCATTTTTAATTAGTAATTTTAAACTAAAATGTATAAGATTAGTGCCAAAAGTTAGATTACTGATGAAAAGGAACTGATGGAGTGAATCCTTTTAATCCCTTTCCCGTAATTGCTTTTTGTTTTGACGATTGCTTGTATGTTTTGTGTGCCTATTTCATTGTAATTCCATATAGAATTTCATAACATTTTATTGTATCTATACCAGAGTAATCCTTGTATGCAAAATTTTGCAGCCAAAGCAAAAGAATAGATGATTATAAAGTCCACCATTTTTAATCTCTCTATGTTATGCTCCTTATATTTGATCCCTGAGCTAAAGCGGCACATTTTATTGTTACTATTACATGAAAAACTAATGGAGAATGCTTGGTTTTTAATATATATGATAATACAGTGCAGTGCCTCCATTTAAGCTTGATTCTACCACTCCCATACTTTGTTTCGTGCATGTATCTTCAACATATTGTTCTTTGTTTAAGTTAAAAACAAACTGCTTTGATGATGATATTTTAGTCGTATGTGAACTTGAACTAGCATTGAGATTTGGAATTTGATTAACGAACCGCTCTTCAATAAAAATTAAGGTATGGGGTTAAATGATAGTGCAAATACCATTTAAGACATTTAATGGACAATTTTTCTCTTTGATTCCTACGTCAAATTATATAATGGTCTTGCAAATTTCGGTAACATAGCAGGGGGCCATGTCATTCCAGCCTTCATGGCCATAAATATATATTTTTAATGTGAAGAGACCTCATTTTCTCAACCAAAAACAAATGAAGAAAAATAATTGATATTAGGCTGCAAAAAACTATCAAATTCACACTCTAGTCCCCAACTATGATTTCATTTTCCATTTTTGATTTTTAGCCCATAAAATAGTTGTTCTTTTAAAGAATCTAAGGCACAAACAACAAGTGATTATTGCGCGTTATTGACTAGACAAGCAGGAAAGGGAGCAAACTCTGTCATCCAATAACTAGCACTATTGTTTGACTTTTCTCTCCAAATCTTGAACTCTTTCCATCACTCTAGCACCATTAACATCCAACACAAACCAATAAATGAAATGTATAACAATAGCGGTTTGTGTTGGGTGATCAATGGTGCTGGAGTGATGGAAAAGAACAACTATTTTATTGGTTTGTGTTGGATGATTAATGATCTTTCGGAGTGATGGAAAAGAGTTCAAGATTTGGAGATTATAACAATAGTGCTAGTTATTGGATAGAGTTTGCTCCCTTTTCGCTCTCTATCAACTAATTTCGGCTATAATCCTGTCGCTTGTGCCTTAGATTCTTCAAAGAACAACTATTTTATGGACTAAAAGCAAAATGGAAAATGAAATCATAGTTGGGGACTAAGAGTGTGAATTTAATAGTTTTGAGCCTAATATCAATTAGTTTTCTTCATTTGTTTTTGGTTGGAGAAATGAGGTCTCTTCACTATAAAATTAGAAAGTAGCCATGAAGGCTGCAGACAACATGGCCCCTGCCTATGTTAGCTCCCAGTTGCAAGACCATTATATAATTTGAAGTAGGAATCAAATAGAAAATTGTCCATTAAATGTTTTTAAATAGAAAAAATTTGCACTACCATGTAACCCCAGACCTTAATATTATGGAAGACGGTTTTGTTAATCAGATTCTAGATCTCAATGCTAGTTCAAGTTCTCATACATCTAAGATATCATCATCAGCGCGTTTGTTTTAACTTTTAACAAGAGAACTATATGTTGAAGATGATACATGCACAGAACAAAGTATGAGATGGTAGAACCAAACTTAAATGGAGATGCTACAATTTATTATCATATATATTTAAAAACCAAGTATTCTCCATTAGTCTTCATGTAATAGTAACAAAGCCTTAAAGGTACCTGAGGAACAAGATCTGACAAGATTCCAGGATTTGACACCAGTGATATCCTAAGTTTATTTAGATGTTGGTATGATGTTTAAATACAAATCTGCTCTGACTATTCATTGATAAAGATAAAAGATGTTTTTGGTGGTTGTGGTTAGCAGTTAACAGATACTTTCCTGTACAGCATGCTTATGCTGCAGTTAAAGTTAGATTTTGAAAATTTTAGCCAATCCTAATCAAGATATTCAAACAGCAATAGCCTATACTCCTGACAACAGTTAATTCAAAAGGCAATGTACCTTCAATAGCCTATGCTTGTGATGATCCTGTGTTGGATTTTTCTCTTGACTGGTTTTCTGTTTATCTGAAGGGAAAAGCTTGGGGCACTTGAAATAAAAAGCTTTTTATCCTTCTCTGATGTCCCTGTGTCACAAGTTAAAAAGAATTTTTAGATTGTATGCCAATAAATGTTTTTCTTAGCAAGAATCTTTAGAGTCTTGTTGCTTTGTGTCTTATTTAGTTTAATTATGTTTTTGCTGAAATAATTCATGTTCTCTAGATATTTTTCCATGTAAGGCACTTTATTTTCCAGCCAAACTGATGACATATTGAAATTGGGTGGTATTTGGAATCTTATGAGGCGGTACCTTTTTCATGTATTTGAAGAAGTTTTCACTCATTGGTACATATGTTGTGGAATATATGTTACACATATTTTTTTGACCATTTATTAATTGAACAACATTGATGCAAAATTTGATACAAATAAGGTCATTTATGGTTTTCTCCGAACTTATATTATCAGGAAGTTTTGGTAATCAGCTGTTTGTGTAACTTTCAAATTTATATTTACTTTTGTAATGGTTTTTCTTAAACATTTTTGATTCAGTATATATATATACATATATATCTTTTGTTTGCACAGATGGCAAGATGGGATGAGATTTTGACTCTTCCAGTACAAAATCCACCTACACCGGAGTTTTCTGCAATTGATTTAGTTTGGTCCAGGGTGGGAGGGTGGCGAGAGAAAATTGATAGACTTGCTCTCATTCCCTTCTCCAGAGTGAATGATTTTGTAAGAGGTGAGTCCAATAATAAAGAATGCCCTACAAGATTTCATGTTGAAGCAAGGAGAAGGAGGCCTCTAGAAATGGGCTACAAGCCAAAAGTTGATGGAATTCTTGAATATATATTGTAAGTTGAACCTTTTCTGTATTGCTGAAATTTTTTAGGCATATAGTTTTGGGATTATGCTGGTTTTTATGGTCACATATAATGTGAAAAGTCTAAATTTGTATCGATTGATCTAATCAAATTGTTTTTTCTTAAACAACTTTTACCAGCTGCACTGTTGATAATGTGATCACATTTGATATCATTTTATTTCAATGGTTTAAAATTTTCTTTGTATGAAAGTGACTTCATTAACCTTATAGGCCTATTACATCATTAAACAATCGGTATGGTATCACTATCAGAGGCTACATAAATATTTTAACCAACCAGTTACCTAATGATCAATAAAGGGTGCTGTCAATACTTTACGGTTGTCAAAATTTGCTATACTTTTTGGTATGGAAGGTTGGCGATAAAGGATGCCGGTAGATGATGGTTTTCATGTTTGAAAACTTGAAAATTCCCCTTTGCTTTTTGTGATATATGCAGTTGAATTTCAGGTACTGGTGCTTGTTTGGCCCTGATGATCATAGGAAAGGTGGTGTTGTTCATCCCAGTAGAAATTATGCTGTAAAGCGAAAAACCCTTGCGGGCAGGCCAAATACAAAGAGAGGTTGTGTATGTCATTTCATTGTTAAGAGGTTAATAGCTGAACCAACTGTTGCACTGGTCATATATAATCAAGATAAGCATGTAGATAAGAGAGGATCGCCATGCCATGTCCCATCAGATAATAAGGCTGCTGGAACCAGTGCAATGTTTGCACCTTACATCTCTGATGAGCTTCGTCTTCAAATTTTGTCTTTACTATTTGTTGGAATCCCTGTGGAGACCATAATGCAGAGGCACACTGAGATAGTGGAGAAGCAGGGTGGTCCTTGTAATAGGGATGATCTTCTTACCCACCGTTATGTCAGGAGGTTAGAGAGGAAGATCAGGCGCTCTACATATGAGCTGGACTCTGTTGATGATGCTAGTGTTGCACTGTGGGTTGAGAACCATCGTGATCACATTTTCTTTTATGAGGATTTCTCTGATTCAGAACCATTTGTTTTGGGCATCCAAACAGAGTGGCAGCTTCAACAGATGATTCGTTTTGGAAATGGCAGTATTGTTGCATCTGACTCAAGGTTTGGAACAAACAAGTTAAAGGTCGGTTATGCTTACGTTTTCCCCCTGTGGTTGCTTAAGGTTGCTTCTGTATGTTTAAAGCTGACCCTTTCTTTTATCAATTTTTGTATAGTATCCCATCTATACTCTCCTTGTTTTTGGTTCAAATAACAATGCGATCCCTGTAGCATGGATCATAACTCCAAGCTTTGCTCGTGGCAAGATGCATAGGTGGTTGGGAGCACTCTATGACAGAGTACATACAAAGGATCCAACATGGAAATTGGGTGGTTTCATTATTGATGATCCTGCTGCTGATGTTCTTATGATCAGGTTTTGTACATCGCTGTACTTTTCTTTAATTAAATTTCTGTCATTTGAGAGAAATTAATTTTTTAGATGTCATTATATAATGCAGGGAGGTGTTTCAGTGCTCTGTTTTGATCAGCTTTTTGGCAGTGTGCCATGCTTGGTACAAAAATTAATAGATAGATGTTCGAGAAACAAATATATGTGCTGAGATGTCAAGAAAGTGACTTGGAGAAGCAGTATCCCATGTTTGCAGAGGAACTGGTGATATGAAGGTATTTGAGGCTTTTATGGAGGATTTTGTTGACTGTTCGAGTTTCATGGATTACTTCAAGGCTGTATGGTTTCCTCGAATTGGTTAGTCTTTAGTGTTTGGCCTGACTCTTCTATCCCAAACCTTTTTTATTATGGTGATTTAATTGTTAATTGTTTCCACTTTTTTTAGGGGCATGGGTTGATGTATTGAAGGCTCTTCCATTGGCTACCACAGAGGTCTCTGCAGCAATTGAGTGCTATCATCATTTACTCAAACTCAGGCTGTTGAATGAGAAGGATTCTAATATTTACCAGCGTGCAGATTGGCTTGTGGACAAATTGGGTACTAAGGTGCATTCTTATTACTGGTTAGATGAGTTCACTGGCAGGGAGAACTTTGCTCGGTACTCGAAAGATGAGTGGAAAAGCGGCTTAACATCATGGAGACGGGCATTGCAGATTCCTGACTCGGATGTCATTGTAGATGGAAAATACGCAAAGGTTATTAGCCGTAAAAGAGAAGGGAAGGTGCATACAATTCTGAATCCAGGTTGCGAGTTTGCTATCTGTGATTGCCAATGGTCAAGGATGGGAAATCTTTGCAAGCATGTGATTAAGTCAACTAAAGTTTTTCGAGATAAGGGTTTAGCTGCACCTTCAACTAGTCTTTTTGAGTTTAATCAAGCCTTGACGAGTATTCTTCGACACCCGCCACATGATTCCTTGAGCCGTGATCATGCGATTGCTTTGGTTGTTTGCATTCAGTCTCAGTTAAATGGATTGTTCGATCTTGAAAAAGGTAGGACCACCTCTTCTACTTCAGTCCAAGCAGCTGCCAATTCTGAATTGTCCTCTGATGAACCAATAGATGCTGATACAAATTTGATACATGAAAATCATTCTGTTTCAGAGAATGTTTGTGGGATGGGAGAAGTGGGATAGACTCTTTTCCAAGAGAGGATAGTGTTTTCTATGGTGCTAATGTGGTTGTTGATGATAACTTATTACACCCTTCATGGTAAATATAAGATTATTCTTATCGATGATGCGCTCCCTAAGTTCCTAACATGAAATAATAATATCTTTTGCAGATGTCTTTGTGGTAAGATTATTTTTTGGTAGTATGTTTTTGTTGGTTAGGATTATATTTTGCCTGTAAATTTTTCTTGTCTGTTCTATGTATATTCACTGTTTCTATTTGATGCCTATTTAATCCTAGTATTGGTACATTTCTCATGTCGGATTTGATTGAAAATTGGCAGCAGTTGTTCGGTTCTTGATCTGTCTTGTTTTCTGTTTGTCGTGATAATAATTAATTAGAGCATAGGTTTATGCTAAGAAACGCTTTGTGATTTCTGGTAAACCCTAAAAAAAGCTTCAGGAAAGGTTTTCTGCCATTATAGGACAAAGTGGGAATTGTGATATTTTTGGTAGTTGACTGTAATACTCCCTCCGTTCCTTTTTATCTATCATGAATAACCGAATCTCACATACCAATAAATCTAGTTATTTTAAAAATTTTTATAAAAAATTTGTTATCTTTCCAAAATTATCCCTAATTTATATCTTTACATTTCTCTCTAATATTTAATTCAGGAAGAGAATTGAATAAAAATATTAGAGTAGTATTGAGAAAAAATAAATGCTTCTTGATAATAAAAACGATGATGATAAAAGAACATGGGCTATGATGGATAAAAAGGAACGGAGGGAGTTGGTAAATTGTAGCACTGCTATTTACAAGGGGAACAAGGGGTGGGCGAATGGGCCATGTGGTATATATATATATATATATCACATTAATGTATAAAATATAAAAAATAATATTTTTAGAAAAAAATTATTTGTGAAATTTTATTATTTTTGCTCTTCCTTTGGTATTTAATAAATTAGTTATTTAGTAATAATTTTTAAAAATTTATTACTTGACAACTTGATTTTCTAAAAAAATTAGTATATATGTTATTAAAAATCAGTAATATATTTATAAAAATCTAATATTTGTCTCAATTAATTTTTATTTGTATTTTAGAGTGATTTTAGTAATAATGTTTAAAAAATTTATTATTTGACAACTTGATTTTCTAAAAATTAGTATATATGTTATTAAAAAAATCAGTAATATATTTATAAAAATCTAATATTTGTCTCAATTAATTTTTATTTGTATTTTAGAGTGATTTTTAGTTTTTTAAAAACAAAATTTTGGCCCCCTTTAAAAAATTTTTCTAGCTCCAGCCTTGGCTGTTTAACAACTTCAATTCGTTGGCTTCGTTGGTTCCCTATGTTATTTGATTTTTAGAGTAAAACTACTGAATTTTTCATATTTAAAATGAAGTTTTTTGTTATTATTTTTATAGAAGATAGCATAATTTTTCTATTAGCTCAAAAACCATTCATGAATATAGAATTATGGTATTTGATAATACAATTGTTGTTATAATAAATGGATGTAGAGGCAGAACAGTTTGAGCTGTAGATTCACTTGTTCAGAAAGTGATTGTTTATATAGATAAATAAATAAATAAATAAATAATTAATTATAATTAATTAATTTTAAATCAAATACGTATATCAATTATCAAATACACGTCAAAATTAAAATACACAAATCTTAGGATCAGCCAAGAGCACAAATCTCGAAGTGATATAAAATATTCAAATCTCAAAGATCAGCTGAGAGCATTGATTTCGATGCGAGTTAAAATATTTAAATCTTAAGATCAGTTAAGAGCACAGTTTGCGCTCGAGGCTATCTAAAAATATTTAAATCTCAAAATCAGCCAAGAGCATAGATCTAGAGGTAATCTAAAATACACAAATCCCAAGATCGGGCAATTACATAGATCTCGGGCGATTTAAAATATCAAATCTCAAGATCAGTAAGAGTATAGATCTTGAGGCGATCTAAAATACATAAATCTCAAGATTAGCCAAGAGCATAGATTTTGAGACGATCTAAAATCCACAAATCCCAAGATCAGCCGAGAGCACATATCTCGAGACGATCTACAATACACAAATCTCAGGATTAGTCTAGAGCACAAATATCAAGGCAATCTAAAATATTCAAATCTCAAGATTAGTCATGAGCACAAATCTCTAGACAATCTAAAATATATAAATTCCAAGATTAGCCGAGAGCACAGATCTCGAGGCAATATAAATCCCAAGTCGAGGGCATAAATCTCAAGGCGATCTAAACTATTCGAATCCCAGGATCAGCCAAGTGCACATATCTCGAGACAATCTAGAATATTCAAATATCGGGATATCAAAAGGCGATTTAAAAATATTTAAATCTCAAGATTGAATATGAATACAAATCAAGAGGCATATATTATATATATATATATATATATATATATATATAAATATAATAAATTAAAAATAAAAAAAATCAAATCAGATAACAAATAATAATAAAAAAATCAAATCAAATCTGAACGATAATATAATATATATACATATATATTTTACTAAATAATAATAATGGCTAAATATAAAATAAAATAATATATATAAATATAATATGTATGAAAATATAATAAATAATAAGCTAATACTAATAAACAATTTATAATATATATAATAATCATAATAATAATAATTTTTTTTTAAATAATAATAAAATAAATAAGAAGAAAAAATGGCGAAATGTGTTCGATCGTCGTGGTACCCATGATCATACAAACCGTCCACTCCCTCGATCAACACAATCAACCATGCCTTACCAATGTTTTTAAAACTGTACCGAGAAGTGAACCGACCTCATATTTAGGTCATGGGTTGGTCTGTCCGACCAGATGACCCATTCTGATTTGACCGGATGACGTCATGTGTGTGTATATATATATTTAAAATAATATAAAATTATAAATATTTTGTGTGACAATTAAGATAATTGAGATAGCATAATATTTAAAATATTCGTATATAAAGAGAACAAAAAACAGAAAAATCAATATTTTGCACAATTAATATTACCTTTCTTTAGACAAAGCACAATATATAAATTGATGAAATTGAGAACCATAAAAGAGTTCTTAGGTATCAACATGATTGAAAGTTGAAACTTGAAACAATGGTTTTGAGTAGTATATTTATAATAGTATAGGATTGAACTTGTTTGAGTAATCGAGGTTGATCATGGAACTCCCTTCACTCTTTAGTCTATTGGGACCCAAGTAGCTTTCGAAAGTGATTAATAAAGTTCAGAATATGCAAATCATGTTGCCTAATTGGAGATATAAGATAGAGTAAATTGCTAATATACACTTATATTGGTAAAGATTTACAAAAACAATAGAAAAACTTAGAGAAAGAAAGATTTAACCTCCTTCTCCTTCAGTCGAGGCCTTTGGTCATCTAGTAGGAAAAATCTCTTTCTCCTTATAGTAGGCCTCTCCCTTTTCTTTGCGATAGAGAGATATATCCTTGTAGCAGAGTTGCGAGCCTTCTTCTTCTCTTTTCTTCCCTCCTTGCAAAATGGGTAAGATTGATCGAAAGATGAGAAAAATGAATGAGAGGTAGCCATGCAGGAGGCTGTGAGTCTGGACCGAGAGAAAGAGAACATTCCAAAAGAATCAAACCTAATTCATAAAACCAGGGTTTTTGCTACGTTTTCGACCCAACCGGCCCGATTCACTCTGGTTTTAGCCGTGTTTGACCCGGTTCTAAGGTTGGTCAAATATTGGTATTAACTCGGATCTGGGCTTCGATCTAGTTCCCTATTTTTTTCTATTTGAACAAGTCGGTCTGGTCCTGTTTTAAAAACATTGCGCCTCACGGTCAGCCACACTCCCACAACTAACTATCATGTGGGGAAAAGTTTTTAAAAGGGCAATCGAAGAAAAAATTGAAGGGGGAGAAGTTTTGGAAGGAGAAGATCAAAAGAAGAAGAAAATGGTTATATATATATATGTATATATATATATATATATTCTCTTTCTACAAACATATGTGTGTAAAAAAAAAATCATTGAAGAAAGTTGTTGCCTGCCGCAGTTCCTACTATTATTGCGTGATGCCATTGCTGACACCATCGTTGCCGTAGTTCGTTATTGTCATGAATATATATATATATATATATTGAAGCCACTGCCGACACTAGCGTGGGTGGAATATCCCTTGCTCGTCTCCTTTTTGTTGCTGTTTTCTGATGAGTGCAATTTATATCATGTTTTTCTTACCCCTCAATTCATACATTTGCTTGCCTTTTTGGCACATTTTTATATACATTCGGTGCTATTCTGGGTATGTTTGTTAATGATGCAGGAATTGAGGAGCTCGATTCAATCACGAATGCTTTGTGTTCCAAGCTCGAGCATGGGGTAGAAATGGTCTTTGGAGTGATGATCAATGGTGTTGGAGTGATGGAAGAAATGCTAAATGCTCAAGCTCAGCATGGGTAGAACAAAGTTGTGCTCTGTCCTCCTGAATCTCCCAGCCTTGTGCGGATCAAGTGAAGAAACTCACGAGGGGAGTGGCACCAAAGGCGAACATGGTTGAAGCACACTCGTGTCCACCGCCCTCGAAAAATCTCGAGGTTGGAATTATTTTCTACTCAATAGGGGAAGCACGTGCCGGAGGCTCCTAGCACGATCATGTTCAAGGAAGCACGTACGAAGCACGACTGCGCTTCCTTCCATTGAAAATTCCAGGCGAACACTTAGCCGATTCACTCAAAATCATTCCATGGAAACACGGGTTGAACACGACCGTGCTTAGACTGTGTCGAGCTTGAAGACAACCCTTTTTAATTCCAGTTTCTATGGTTTTCCCTCATCTTTGTTCAGGGATTCGACTCTCCACCAGGAGGACTTTGAAGAGGGTGAAGATCAGGCTTCACCACACTTTCTAAGGGGATCAAGAAAGAGTTGGAGGCACAAGAGAAGTGGGGTAAAGCATACGGAGCTTGATGAGGAAGATTATCTTGAGGAGAAGGAAGTCATGTCTTATTTCTCTAATTCTTTATCTTAGTTTTCCTCGTTGTACCCATCCATAAGGTGCTAACTGTCCATGGTGCCCTGGGATGTGAACCATATTGTTTTGTATCATTTGACTACTTGATTTTTAATGATTATGGAGTTCTTTTGGTTTCTTGTGTTTAATCTTGTGTTTGCATAACTTGATGGTTTGATTTGCACAGTTGCTTAGGTAATCTAGTTATCTTGGCATAACTTGGTGTATTTGAGAACCATAGTTGCACATTGCTTTAGAGCACACACTTGAACCACAGAATGTACCTGGTAAACATTAGAATCAAAGTCGACGCTATATAACTCATAGGAATCATCCTGGGTCATTGCTATTTTTGTTGTTGAAAACAAGTCCAAATCCCCCAATCACTACCATCATTCACTCTTTCATTATTGGTTCTTAATTCAATCTTTTTTTACAATCTTTTGTTTTAAGCTGAACATCGAGAAGATAGATTAGTACTTTCTAAGTCCAGTCCCTGAGGTTTGACAACCCTACCCCTTATGGGGTACCACTTTTACTACTTGTGTGTGACCCATGCACTTGCGAAGAACACATCATTTTGCCATTAGAGAATGGTTGCCATCGCCGTTGTTGCTAGCGCTAGCAAAGGATGGAATATCCCTACTTGCCTCCCTTTTTGTTGCTGCTTTTGTCAATGCTAGCTAGGGGTGGAATATCCCTTGCTCTTCTCCCTTTTGTAGCTATTTTACCATTGGAGAATGGTTGCTATCACCGCTGCTACCAACATTAGTGAGGGTGGAATATCCCTTGCCCACCTCCCTTTTGCATTGTTTTTGCCATTGGAGAATGGTTGCCATCGCTGCCACTACCAACGCTATCGATTGTGGAATATCCCTCACTCACTTCCTAACTCATGTCGTCAATCTCGATGATGATTTCCCAGGGGATGAAGGCTCATCGTGGCCAAGCTTTTTGAAGAGGATTCTGGAGTGATCTTGATTATTGCAAAGGCGAACAAGAAATGGTATCTGTATCGAAAAGACAATTCTCGAGAAGGAGGGATGGAAATATGTGAGATATATAGGGTTTGATATGTAACAATTAACCCATCTACATGTTGAGTTTTGCGCTACAGTACATGTCTAAGATATTGTTGATGCTTAGATTATGCTCTTGGAACTTCTATTGATGAGATGTTCACTTTGAATCAAAAGAAGGTGCAGATTGTTGGTACCACATGTCCTTGGGTTTTAAAGATTTAGAACATCTGTAGTGATCAATCATTCCTAGAAAGTATTCTCATAAGAGAGACCATATAGATTACCTCTTTTGCAACGAAATATGCTATTATGTGAAGAACATGTCAGTGTCTATGAATGCATGTGATTACATTCGTGGAGGTGACAATGGATTTAGCTCTGATAGAGCTAAATATATATATATATATATATATATATCTTGAGGAAAATCATAATCCGAAGAAGGGTAATGAGATCACTGCGTCGATGGATTAAACAAAGAAGCTCTCGATTCTTTTGGTTCGGACGCTCTACTTCCAAGCATCATTGAGGAAAGATAAAAATCTCGAGAAAAGGCAATGCATAAGCGGCTAATAGATGAAGAAGATTCAAAAGAGAAGCTTTGCTTCTATGATTGGAGATCTCGACTCACCATTACAAGATACCATGGAGCTGTCAAACTGAATCGACATCTTAGTTAAGCATGCTTTTGAAAAGCATGAGATAGGTTCACACATTACTAAAAGAGACAATCAAGTAGCTCGGCATTCTATAAAAGAATAACATATTGAAGAAAACGAAGAAAAATAAGTTATTGAAATAATTGTTAGAAGTGATTGAAGATAGATGAATTTAGCAGAAATTTGTAGTAATGGCAAAGATTGAATTGAAGAAACATCTGCCGTGGAAATAGAATGTGATCAAGGGGTAAGATTAACATTTTAAGTGTTTGAGTGTCGATTATTTTACATTAAGGTTTGAGAAGAGTGAGCAGAGCATGAGATTAATTATATCAAGATGATTGGTTTAATTTCGAAGCAAGTCTTGATGGTTTTCGTGGGCGGCCGAGGTTGGATCATCAAAGAGGGTGCATGTCGTCGAGTCTTTCGGGTTAGTCCGTTGAGTTAACCAAAGTGCACCCACATTGCGGTGACTCATCAAACCGCTATCCTTTGAAGTTTTTGTAAAGATATAAAGCTTGGTTTTGTAAAATTCTAAGAGTGCTCTTTGTTCATTGAATGTTTCTTTTGCATGAATTATCTTGTCTTATAGAAGTGTTATCGAGGTTTAGTTATATACAAAAAGTTCTTCCTCATGAACTCTAGTTTCTATGAAGTGATTATCAGTGGTATCAGAGCTCCGAGGTGGATGCTGTGATGGTTCTAGGGTTTTTTCTGTTGTTTTTGTATTGGTGCTATCTTTGATGGTATTGTAGGGAATTATGTACAGCAGATGTTTTGATGGGATTTACATTGTGTGATTATGTGGCGAATTGTTGAAGTGCTCTTGTGAGCACCTTGTGCCTATGCTAAGAGTGCGTGGGTCATTAATTGTGTGAAGAAAAAGTCACTGAAAGCGTGCAAAGTCATGGCATTGAGCTTTTCATACTACATACTCGTCTCACTCACTGTTGCCGAATTTTCCAGATGAGGAAGGTTGTGAGCAGTGGAGGCTAGCATCGAATGAAAGACATTCTTCAGGTCACCCGGAGTTTATGGAAGGTTGTGGAAGATAGTATAAAAGAAGGAGGAGAATGAAAGAGGAAAAAGATTTGGAGAATGATGCAAAAGCCTATTCTTGTTGAAGTCAAAGATGAGACTATTCTTCACAAGATAGTGAGATTTGAAACAAAGGAAATAGGGATCATATTAAAAATGAGAATCAATGTATTTCTCGAATTATTTCAGTATGATAGCAAACATTAAGGCAAAAGTTTGATTTATCACAGATGAAAGAAAGAAGAGTTAGTGCAACATTATTTTACTAGAGTTTTGGTTGTTGTTAATCAAATTAAAGGTATGGGCAGTGAATTAATGGAAGTTGATGTGTTGTTGAAAGTTATGAGAAGTTTATCTTCAAGATTTCGTGTATGTCAGAATATCAATTGAAGCAAGATACATTGCTACAATGATTTTAGATGAATTGAATAGTGCTCACAAGCTCATGAAGCTAGATATAATCGCTTTGAGAAGCATGAAGATAGAACCTTTGTAATTCAAGGAGAAACAAGAGGTGGTAGAAAATGTGCAAAGAGGAAGAATTAGAGGTTTCAAAAGAAAGAGGAATTGATGGCAGTCGGAGAGGGAGTGATTACATTGATCAAAGGCAAGGTGGTCAAAGACAACAATTTACTCTGGATTAATACAGTAGAGAGGTAGAGTTGGTTCAAGGCCATTGAAGATTTAAGAGGTTAGAGACATCAGTGGACGAGATATTAAATAGAGGAGGTCTAAGTAATATACAATGCTTTAATTGTAAGAAATATGGCCATACTCATTCACATTGTTGGTCTCAAAATAGAAAAAGGTAAAGTTCTAATGATTAAGAGGAGGAAAATTCTGGTGAATATGGTAATATGTTCATTGTACATGAAGGGGAAGATAGTGGCTTTTCTATTTGGTTATTAGATAGTGGATGCTCAAATCATATGACATATAGAAAGGATTTGTTTTATAGTTTGGATGAATCAATTAGGCATACTGTGAAATTGCGTAATGATAAAGAAGTTAAGGTGCTAGGAAGAGGCTCAGTAATGATTAGAACACAAGGAGGAATTAATAAACTGATACATAATGTTAAATATTTTCCACAGTTAACTCATAATTTATTGAGTACGGGTAGTTAAAAGCATGTGGATATGATGTTGTGTTTAAAAAGAATTAGTGCGAGAATTGTGAATGCTACTGGGTGATTGAGTGTTGATGTTTTCGAAAGAAAGTAGTAACAATATGTATCCTATAGAATTTTCCTCAAGTTCGAGCAAGTGAATTTGGTTATTAGAGAAATTTTCTTTACTATGGCATAAAAGATATGGGCATTTACATTTTCCAAGGGTTGAAAGTCTTAAATTAGTAGAAGCATTTATTTGGTATGCACCAAGGTAGAAGCCGATGAGTTACTGTGAGATTGTGTGTATGGCAAACAAACCAGACTACCATTCTCATCTGGCAGATCATGGAGGACAAAGAAAAAATTGCATCTTGTGCATGCAGATGTTTGTGGACCAATGCAAATAGAATCACATGGTGGCGGTAAGTATGTTATTTGTTGGATGACTTCAAAAATGGAGTTGGGTGTATCTACTCAAGTACAAATATGAGGTGTATGATCGAGCAATTCTGGCACTTTGTTGAGAGGCAGGTCAGCCCGAAAATTAGAAAATTCTTAGAATAGATGGGGTGGAGAATTTGTTTCTAAAGAATTTGCTAAGTTTTACTTAGATCTTGGAATTAAACATGGATTAACTGTTCTTATACTCGTGGGAATCGAGGTTGGTAGGGAGGAAAAATGGAACTCTTGTTGAAAGAGCTGAAGTATGTAAATTCCGACTGATTTGCCAAATAACTCTACGGGGCGGGAAACGGTGTTAGTGCAGCATATCTTTCCTAATATTTCTCTTACGAGGCATCATTGAGATAGAGCATATGAGGCTTGGTTTGATGTTAAACCAAAAGTGAATCATTTAAGAGTGTTTAGCGTATAGCATACACACATTTGCACCTGTCGAGAATTCCCACGAGAAGCTAGATAGAAGGGGCTTTCAAAGAGGCATTTTGTTGGTTATTGTACTAATGCCTAGCAGGTGCAGAGTTGTAGACGAGAATCTAAGAAGCTTGTGATTGGTAGAGATGTGAGGAAATTCTGCGAAACTGATTTTGTGCAGGTGGAGATGAAAAGTAGAGTTTCTACTGAGGCAGTCTGTGTTACACGACATGAGAATAGCATTGAAAGTCTACGAGGGATGGGTGAAGGCGAGGCATTTAGAGGTTAAATTGTAGGAAATGGCAGAAAGTGGTATTGGCCATATGCGGCGTGGTAGTTCTGGAAATGGGCAATCGGGAACATTTGGTGAGATCAAGGGTTGTTGAATCACACCTATCACGGAGGGTTAGAACACATTGAAAGAAATTTATGAAGGTTGTACTTTTGCATTGTGTTATTCACTGATACTAGAAACATGTGAAGAAGTGAGTGAAATCGATTACGTGGAAGAAACAATGGGAGATGAAATAAAAGCTATAGAGAAGAATAAAACTTGGGCTTTGTGTGACCTACCCGTAGATAGAAAAGCTATTGGTGTGAAGTGGGTGTACAGAACCAAATATACACCAAATGGTGAAGTTGAGAGTTATAAGGCCAAACTTGTTGCAAAAGAAATTCTTAGGAATATGGGGTTGATTATAGGAAGTGTTTGCTCTAGTAAGAATGGATACAATCAGGATGATCTTGACTTGGTTCTCAAAGAAGGTGCCCAATTTACCAATTAGATGTAAAATCTTTGAATGGTAAAATTAAAGAAGAGGTGTAGGTGTCTCAAACCAAAGGTTAAGCAAGCTAAAGAAGGTCAAGTATACAAGCTGTTTAAAGCTTTATATGGACTGAAACAAGCCCAAGGGCATGGTATGAAAGGGTAGATGCTTGGTTTATTTCACAAGGGTCTCATAGAAGTCCGATAAAACACACTATATAAGAACTGGAAAATCTACTTCTAGATATCATATGTATTATGGGATGATTTAATCCTTGTCAATCAACAGTAGAAGCGTAAAGCAATTTAAAGAGGCTATGAAGAGTGATTTTGATATGAATAACTTGGGTTTGATGAAATACTTCTTGGGTTTGGAAATAAGTCAGAGTGAATATGGTATGTATCTCAAAAGAAGCTAAAGATTTATTGAGACAGTTTGGTATGCAAGGTCGCAAGCCGTGTGGGGTTACAATGAGCCAAAGCACAAAATTATAAAGTTGAATGAAGATGCATAGAGAACTAATGCAACTATTTATAGAAGTCTAATTCGTAAGCTCTTATATTTGACTCACACTAGGCCTAATTTAGTATATGCTATCAATTTACTTTCTAGACATATGGCTCAACCTACTAAAATTATGTTTTGGGGTTGCTAAAGCTCCTCATGAACTCTAGTTCCTATGTAGTGATTATCAATAACTTGATATGAACATATTTGAATGGTAGCTAAGAGAGTACGCCGCCAATGAGAAGCATCCGATGTGTCGTTGGAGATGGAGGTTCCTTCAAGTTGAACAATGGCTTGGCTAAGGTTCTATACTATTCTTTATCAACACTTGTTAATCAAATCAACCTCTTCTTCTATTAGATGATATTGTTAAATTGTTGAGGTGGAAACCATGTTCATAAATAATACCTTATTACAATTTTGTTTTTACTATCAACTTTTGTGAAAATTTAATTCACCCAAATGTTCTAATTAAAAAAGCATAAGTTGTAATGAATGTGGTGGCATGATGAGGTCCGTGAATAGACTTGGGAGCTTTATGCATAGGATGGACGAGGGCCACTTTTCCTCTTATATCAAACTCAAGACAAATGGCAAGAGGAACTTTGTTGTAGTTGATGTTAAATTGGGTTTTCTGAATAAATACTATTTATTTCCAAAAGAAGGAGTGGAGAATTTAGTTTTTAAAAAATCATTTTATGATGAGATAAATAAAATGAACACCTTGTAAAAGTCATAGCAAAAATACCTATCCCGAAGCAATAAAAATGCTCATCGACAATGGCTAAATTTGTTTAAGGTGACAAGATTATCTCAAAATGACAATGAGACATGATGATGTGACTGAGGTGGCATAGACAATATTATATATATATATATATATATGTTATATGCTCACATATAATGATGTAATAAAAAATATATATATATATATATAAATCAAGTAATGATTTATAATTTGCAATCTTTCATTTGTACCTTCGTCTATTAACTGTGAGTTTCCTGGTCAGAAATTGGGGCATTAATAATAGAGCTTGCCCATATTAGGAAGAAGAGTCCACAATAAAATAAATAAATAATATCGATTCGATATATCCTCATGGTGTCTTTCATTGACACGACAACCAAGGTGAGTATTTTCAATCCCGCTGTTGATATGTGGTAGACCACTTTTCTTAATTACCATCTGATAGAGCAATTTGAATGCAATTGCTAATAGGTCATGCTAGTAGTTTGACCTAGAAATATGAACATGGTGCTCGAGGGGGTTACCGAGTATAGCATAATGGCTCTAATTTAACTATGTAAATCTTCTAGACTAGGTGCATTTGAGGAAGATAAAGAAAATTTTGCCGAGCATACTCCTATCAGACCCATTAGATCTTTCCAATATGTCTTCCTAGTACAAGAGATTCTCATGGATAGAGGTGGTTATCCTTGAATTGGTGTTTAGTAGCCTCTTGTTTGAAAAATAATATGGTTTATCTTGGTTTTGACTTTGGCTATTTTGTAGATCAAATTATTGTGGAAGAGTTTGATGGAATAAACAATTTGCTAGGTTTGGCTTCTAGTTATATTTTCCTTCTAAGAAAATAAATTAAGATAAACATTTTGTGACTTAGTGATCATGCAATTTTTATTCCTTGTGTTATTGTGTTTGAGGTATTTCATGATCATTGTGTAAATGGGATCAATGGGACTTCCTTCACAATCTTCCTAATACTATTGAGGTCCTCGACTACACATTATGAATTTGGAAACAACTTTTAGATCTAAAGGTCATTTTCATTTTTTAGCTTTTCCAAAGATTTATACGCTATCTTCAAGGGTTTTGATAAATGATTAACATAATTATTTGTGTCATAGCTATTATTGATAATCTTTGGGAGAGTGCTAATCGATGGAAGTCTTAATGCCCGAGTGTTAGATCTCATAGAAAGATTAATGCCTAGTATTTTGTGTTCATCTTTAGTTAATAATCACAATTTCTTGTTCATTTGTTTTACTACATTACACTTTATCATTTTCCCTAACTTAATACGCAAATTTTCCAATTGACAAATAAGCCCATTTTAACAAGGAATGTTCAACTTTAATTACAATGTATTATTTCCTCGGGGTTAATAAATGCTGTGACTTAATGTATAAAGGGATTTTATCCATCACAGGATCTCACTTTATTTTCTTGTGGGCTTCTTGCTCTCAAATTCATGCCTGCAGTAGATTAGCTTTGCCAGTGCACATTATTATTCTCCAGTTACAATGCATTTATACAATCCACCTTATTTGACAATTGTATGTATGTATGTCTATACTCATCCCAGTGTTAAGTTGCGGATGCTTCACAAGGATCCATATGGGACTTGCATGTATAAAAGACATAATTCATCACACATGTCACTATTGACTCATACATCTGTGCTGTGCTTGAGGGATTGTAAATATCATTAATCTAGTCTTCTAAATCTTTTATTTAAGTTGATTTATTACCAAGATTTGAGATGAGGATCGCTTGAGAGAATTTATAGCCATAAGGATAAATGCTAGATTCCTAAAGTGCTCATCAGTATGCATGTTTGACGGATAAATTGTGAGTTGTTAGCCATGAGACTTGTTCTTTATATTAGATAATCTTTGGACTACATGTGTTTTGTTATTTAGCTCTTAAAATAATTTTGCTTGTTAGATGATGGAGTTGAATCAATTAATAGCCAACAGAAGCCTATAATGACTATATCTTGTGAAGCTGATTCGAGAAGCTACTACTGCATGATAAATATCCTTCAAGCAGTATTATTTTGTTGTATGGACATGGCAATAGAATTTGTGCCTTTAAAGCGGTCGATTACATCATCCTTCCCACATTGATTTTTAATTGTTCATATCGAGTTTGTTTCTTACATTGTAATGACATACTTCTTGTTTGCAGTTGTGATTACAAGGTTGTTTCAACTGGGCAACAATGCTTTCTATGGGAATAACTACATTCAGGTTATATGTCCATTCTATAATACCAATACTTGTCAATGTGATGTGTAGGCAGGATGTTTTTGTGTTATGTGGTGGGATCCTTGGCCTAATCTGCTGAAGCTATCTACCCTGCTGGTACATTTTCACGCACATGGAAGTGTAATACTTCCCTTGAGGGTTTGTTGATCCACAAGGACCCACTTATTCTCATTTCAAATATAAAGGAAGGGATATGGAAGTGGAGTAACTCTACTATTTCCTGGTAACTTTGCTTCTTCGATGCGTAAGTGCAAGGGGCTTTTGTCCGCTGCTTTGAGTTGAGCTGAAGGTTGAGTCTTTGGTGCTTACATTGCGGGGTGGCGCAAGTTTAGAAGTGGTAATGAAGAGGATGTAAAGTGTATAAAACACACGCCACTGAGTTATTTCCCAAAATAGGGCGTGATGAGATTCCTCTGCTGTGCCAGGAATGCGAACATAGATGCAAGTTAATGCCAATTAGTTGGGAGAGGTTTACTAATTTTTAGATGTTTCAACATGTTTATGTCACAAAACTAAGACATATATGAAGCAAGCTTTGTGGGAAGAAGACATAGATGCAAGTTTATATCACAGTAATTTAGAGAACTTAATAGATCTTGGTGGGAGTGACCAAAAGCAATATGGAATGATGGGTGACACTTTTGTGGTTGTAACTTTCAAACATGATATACAAGGATCCTTGAAGATAATTAGAGGATCATGTGCAATCATTTTCATGTATTAGTGATCCATATAGTTTAAGTGGTAAAATTTCAATTAAATTTGATTGTGCTTATTTGTTCAAATTTTCATAATGCCTGATGACAATATGGCTGGAATATTTCACCCTCTCAAGGCTCGTGGCTTCTTATTTTTAATGTCTGCCCTTGTGTATGAATTGGTAAGGTTTTTCCTGGTATCTTGTGTCTTGTACTATGTTCCAATGTCATGGTATAAGTTAAAATTACCGATTATTATTCGCATGGGTATCACAATCTTAAATGTCTATACAAAATCATATGCTTTTAGATATGCATCGTTACTAAATCTCAATTTGACCTTTAGATGCTTTTCTATTGTCACCTTGCAGGCTTTTGATTTATTGTTTCTTTATTCTTAGTGAATGATGTATTACACATTCCATTTCTAATAGTAATCATAAAGTGGATGTACTTGAAGTTAATCATTTTACGAGTTCAAGCAAAATTATCCTAGTTGGAAAATGTTATCCTCTCTACTGACATATGAGGGTTTAAAGTTGCCATATGTTGGAAGTTTCATACTATTATTACATTCACTAACTTGGCTGAGTGGAAGAATTCTAAAATGATAAACATTTCTTCAGGTGCTGTCCTTTAATGTGGTGTTGAGTATGTTGTCTATTTGAGTAAAATTCATTGCGAGTTGCAAAAGGAAAAGATTGGACTCCCCAGACGGTTGTGTTGCGAGTTGCATTAAGTTGACACATTTCTTGAAGAGCGACTAAATATGGGGCTCCATTTTATTCTGCTTTGAGGAAGGCCTAAAATAATTATTTTTGAATTCCTCTTATGCTTGTACTTTCCTTTTATCAAGATTTTTAGTGGAAATAGAAGATGAAAAATAGTGTTTTGACCTTTTATTAAGACCAAACATGCTTTGAACCTCTTGCCAATCTGGATGGTTTTGGCGATTGATCCATCATAAGAAAGACTATAAATTTGGATGTGGTTTTGTGACGGGTTGGAGAATAAGGCCAACGGTGAATTTATTTTTGAAGTTGAAGGTTATAGCTTATTATTGGAACAAGTTGGTTGAGCATTGTTGCGTAATATTCTAACAATCCTTTTTATTATAATTTCAAAAGAGAATTGAGTTTGAATTTTCTCAACTAAATCAAAATATATTCAATTGATTGCTTTCAACATTCATCTTTCTATTTTAGGAAATCATAAGGCAAATGATTCTTTAGTTCATCAAGTCATATTCATCATAAGTAAATCCTTCTCGTTACATTTTTAATTTTCAGAGTTGGTTTATCTTTTTATTACTAAGAAAAAGAAAAAGACTCTTTCCAGCAACAACAGAAATATTTGGAGTCGCATCTTCAGAAACTCTGCAATGTGATGGTTTTGATCAAAAGTAGCAACCCATGGTCAGGGGTGGGAGACGCAAGCATCACGGACTTTTCGCTCTCGTCTTCGACCTTGAAAACTTCTGTATGCCAATTGATGTGGTTTTTACATAACTAGGATGAACACGATTAATAGCATTCGGTTGTACTTCTTGGCCAAAACCCTTGTGTATGCATTCGGTGCAACTTTGGATATCTTTGTATGATGGTAACGTGTGTGGCTAGCCTCAAATTCAAGATTCCTTTTTCAAGTCTTCGAGGGAAGCGTCAAGCACATTTCTCAATCACCTCTTCCACTTAGGTTGTCTATATACATTAATTCTCCTTTGGTGTGCATACCATGCAATGAGGAAACCAAATATAAAATATAATTAAGTTGATACACCAACACCCTCACTACTTCCTGCACCAACATCATCGCAACTACCACCACCATCATTGTCGACAGTGACATCGGGTAGTCTACTCACCAAAACTCAATGGATGGCATACACCATCTAGAAAAATTTCTAGCATTCCGGATCACGGAACACGGAAAGCAGCGCAGGCGCCTTCATGGGCTGAAATCACAAGAGCTTCCAAGCCTCGATGAACTCATCTTTTTACGATCGATAGAGCAACCCTGAAGCCCGACCGCAGTGTTGATTGATGTATTCCATGTAAATGGGGATACTAAAAATGCGAGCAAGGGTGCATTTCCAATATGCATTGTGTGCCAAATTGTTTGGCAAAAGCTCCTACTTTTGAATACATCAAGACTACCTTGTTAGGGTCAATGGAAAGACTTGGGAAGATGGTGATCTCTAACATAGCAAATGGTTTCATGTTAGAAGATGTAAATCGATGAAGTAGAAACAAAAGATCATCTTTGGTGGACTTTGGACTATAAATGGGATGACTCTCCAAATTGCCCCGTGGCAGCTATACTTTGAGCCGGTCATGACCAGACTCTCAGTAAGCGTCGTTTGGGCCTTGAAACTCCATAATCTCTCGGTTCATGTATTCTCTTTTTAGGGCCGGAGTTCGCTAGAGTCCTGTTTGAGATTAACCCTAGCCGAGGAATGCAGGCGGTAATTTGTAGCGGTATCCTCAAATATTTATCGACTCACGGTGAGTTAACATTTTATGGACAACAACATAGGGGGTAGATTCTATACTCGGCCTTGAGTTAGACCTAATCCTAGGGGCAAAGTGGAAATCTTATTAGTTAAATTAGGATAAACTATAAATTCAAATATCAAATCCTTTATTCTACAAGGACTATAATCCTTAGAGAGTTTGAAATTTTGCTAATTATAAAAATTCAAACCTCTCAACCTAAGTCCAATGTTCTACAAT